>NC_140937.1:109428052-110028052 GCF_014529385.1 Adiantum capillus-veneris
ACACATAGCCTATCTCAGCTAATAGCCATCGCTAACCCTATTATTTTTTATTTCTACTTTCCTTATGTCTTGGATTAAGTGGGGAGCCAAGCTTTTGTAAGCTTAAGTGCACACTATTTCTCCACAAGACTTTTTCTTTGTCTTCTTTTTTTTTTTCCATACTCGCAATTTCAAGTGGATGTGCTATATTAAGCCAGGAAGAAATGTACAATTATCTCAAGCATATCAAAGTGCCTTGAGGGATCAAAAAACACATTTCAAATCTACATAGGCCCTCACAAAAGAGATCTACGAGATGGTTACATTTATTGGAGTAATGGATACAGAAATCGTTAATGATGTTAATTGTTTAGTCCATTCTATAGAGTTCTCGTTCTCATGGTTTCCAGTAAAGACGATAGCTTCCTTGCTTTTTTCAATAATCTCTTTGAAATTGGCCGTCGAGTTTAGAGTGTGCTTAAAAGGTTTGTCAGCTTCTTGGCCAAAGTAAGAATAGGTGTGTCTATTTGAGACCCCTCTCCTAGCTTTTGTTACCAATAGTTTATACTTGACAATCAAATCCTACTTGTTAAATTTTGGGAAATTTGTGTCACAATGAGAGGTCCCCAACCCGCCGACACCAAGGTCGAGAAGGGGTCCTTAACAGGTCTTTAGGTCTAATAACAGTCAGAGTATCTAAACAAGAAAAATATAGGGAATAGACCTTTACCATTGGCAATGGCTTGGAACTATAACCCTAAAACAAGATCTAATCTTGTCTCGCAAGCAGAAACGAGACAAAAACCTGGACTTTTAAAACTTTTTTGACCCTACTACTTTTGCAAATGGGCTAAGGTATCCTCATTCAACGCTTTTTTTCCCCTACGTAAGTGAGGGCACAGCCGTTAGTGGACTCCTCTTCCAATGAAGAAGTCTTCTAACGTTTTTAGTGTGCGAAAATGGACACTTATCTGACTAATCAAGTCCACCCATCCATGATTGACAACCTTAGTCAATCTCCACTTACCACCTCACACTCACACATGATTCTTTGTTTTTTAATTACTTCGATATTTAAAATAATGGTTTTCTTTTTATTTTCCCAACACAGTAGTTCGTTAAAGCAAGTCTTGAAATCAATATTAAAAAAAGTCCTTTAACAAACAAACATCTGTCAACTTAAGCATTAGGAAGAGGATGGGGTATAGGAGGGTCTCTTTATTTTCCATGAGCTTATGGAGGTTATTAACATTTTGACGAATAGGTATACGCCATGTGTGCAAGAATGGTGGGTGTGTAAGAGATGTGTAAGAGTGGTCAAAGGATGCACTTGTCCCCCCAAAAAGAAGATGGATAATTTTATGTTTTTTTTTTGGCCTTCCATAACTCCCACACATGTTCTCCAATTTGAACGGAGATCAAAGATCTGCAATTTACGTGTTGAGCTCTTTCCATAGATATGTTACATGATATAGTTTTACCCGCTAGATTTTGAATTCCATTTTGGGAGAAAATTTTGAATTCAAATAAATTAGCCGTTTTGCTTGTGTGAATTCAAAAGCTGTCCTTTGATTACTTTCTTAATACTATAGGTTTGACTTCCTTAAATTGCCAAATAAAGAGGCACTCCTAGACCCCATTCTCTTCCTAATGGGCAATGTACGGTCACTTATAATATTTCTTGATAACCCTGATCCGTACTCCACTTGTCTCCAGACTACCTAAGGGTGAAAAACGGCACACATTCCTTATTCATAATTTGGGGTGAATATATTATCACCAAAAGGTCGGGTGCCCATACACCAAACTAGTTGCCCATAGAACCGGGCAACTCCCCTAGGATAATAAAATGGTATCCTAACTTATGTAGAAACAACAAGACATGACGGAGTAGAGACTCATTGTTCATGGGGATAATCGACTTATCAGTGGCTTTATAGCCATCACTATTCATCAAAATATACCAAGGAGTTGGAGGTACCTTGAGACAAGCTATCTTAAGGATGATCAATCACACCTTTCCTAGTTCAATCTACTTTAACCCAAAAAACTATTTCCTAATTTACAAACAAGTATACATTGGTTTCTTAGAAGATACCCTTTTGGTTTTTGTTCAATGTTATTTTTTCCTAACATATGCAATATTATTACTCAAAAGGAATTTGAATTACTTAAAAGTTAAATTATAATGAAGACCCACGTGGGACTAATCGGGTATCTCCTAAATATCTAGGACCCAAACGCTCTCATCTATAGGCCTATTGTTGAGTCCATCTTGGTGATCGTAAGAGCCCCTTGTTCTCTTTGGAGCACTATCTTCATCAGCTTGCGGGTTTCTCGTGTCGTCTTTGGAGCCATAACTTCTATCCTTATAAAAAGAATGTCTTCTTATTAGGTAAATCATCAAAAGTTGACTTTACCTTCATATTGAATCTAATTATCTCTTTTCACTCTAGCTAAGGTTAAGTTTGAAGTCATAAATGGTAGTTTCTTGTCCTAATAATTTCTTATTTGATTATATAAGTAAGATAGTTTTATGCTAACTTCCTTAAGGGGTTGATAGGCTCCCTTAATTTTCTTATAATTATCTAAAACTTTTTCCTTATTTTCTCTTCATATTCAAGTCTAAAAATGGCTTATTTTTTACTTTATAATTATTATGGTTATTATCTCTTAGAGATATAATTATCTCAACTTCTTCACAATTTTTTACATTTAATGATGGATTTACTATTTTTCTTAGCTCATTTTTTATCAAAATTAAGGTTTTTAGTTTAAGATAATTACTTAAACTAAGTTTTTTCTATGAGCTAATTATCCCAGCTTTACTATGGTGTTTTTTGTCTCTGGTAATTAGCATGTAATTATTTGAGCTAATTACTATTTTTTTTCTTTGATTTATGACTAAAATTAGACAATTATGGCCTACTTAAATAGCAAAACTAATCTTCAGTCTATAATAAAATTATCTAGGCTTTCTAATGGTGTTTCATATCCCTAAAAATTACCATGTAATTATCTAAGCTAATTAACTAATTTCCCTCTTTGATTTACGGCTAAAATCAGACAATTATGGCCTAATTAATTATCCAGAGTAATTTTATGTCTATGAGCTAACTATCCTACCTTGCTAATGGTGTTTAATATATCTTAAAAAAACATGTAATTATCTAAGCTAATTAATAATTTCCTCTTTGATTTATAGCTAAAATCAGACAGTTATGGCCTAATTAGTTAGCCATACTAATTTTCTGTTTATGAGATAATTGTTTTGACTTGATAATAGTGTTTTATATCTTTGATAATGACCATATAATTATCTAAGATAATTAGCTAGTTTTCCCTTTTGATTTATGACTAAAATCAGACAATTATGGCCTAATTAAATAGCCAAACTAATCTTCTATCTATGATATAATTATCTAGGCTTTTTAATGGTGTTTCATATCTCTAAAAATTACCATGTAATTATCTAAGCTAGTTACTTAATTTTCCTCTTTGATTTATGGCTAAAATCAGACAATTATGACCTAGTTAATTATCCAAACTGATTTTATAACTATGTGCTAATTATCCTGGCTTGCTAATGCTTTTTAATATATCTTTAAAAGGTCATGTAGTTATAAAGTCTAAGTAACTAATTTCCCCTTTGATTTATGGCTAAATTAGATAGTTATGGCCTCATTAGTTATCCAAACTAATTTTTTGTTTATGAGATCATTGTTCTAGCTTGATAATGGTGTTTAATATCTTTGATAATTGCTGCATAATTATCTAAGATAATTAACTTATCTCTATAAACTATGTCGATCCGAGAAGCCATTGGCTTCCCCATCAATTGGTATCAATGCTTAATGCTTTTAGATTGGTGGAAACAGACGGTAGACAAGCGGGAGGTTAAATCAGAAGCGACATGACTCATGAGCACGAGGCAGATAGAGTAGTGTGTGGTGAGGATGTGTTGCTCGCTTGATAACAAAAACCGACCAGACAGGCTGAGTAGAATGGGTTTTTGGCATTGAGTGAATGCGACAGGAATACACATGATGGTAGATTTGGGTCTGCAACCAATTGATGTAGCTATTTCAAGTACAACAACACACACTAAGCTTGCCATATTCAGTATTCTTATTATATTGTTCATGTGCTAACCTTGTCCTACAGAAGGATTGGCAAGCCATGTTACCCTTCAAAAGAAGGTTGGCAAGCCACATTACCCTTCAAGAGAAGGTTGGAAAGCCATTATTCAACCAAAAAACCTAAGAGGTCCCCAACCCGCCGACACCAAAGTCGAGATGGGGTCCTTGACAGGTCTCTTGGCCTATTAAAAGTCAGAGTCTCTAAGTAATAAGGGTCCATGAAATAGAACTTTATCATTGACAATGGCTTGGGTTTACAACCCTAGAAGAAGACCTAGTTCTCTCTCTTAGCAGAAATGGGACAACATCTTAAAAGTCCAAAACTCATTTGGCCCTATGAATTCCACAAATTGGGCTAAGGTATCCTTAACCAACACTTCTTTCCCCCTAAAGATGTGAGGGCACACCCGCTGGTGGACTCCTCTTCCAAGTGAATAAGTTTTCTAAATGTTTTTAGTGCACAAGGATGGATAGTTACCTAACTAATCAAGTCTACCCGTCCTTAAACCTTAGTCAATCCCCACTTACCACCCCGCACTCACATGTGATTCTTTGTTTTCTAATTACTACCACGCTCTTTTAGCATTTAAATAATAGTTCTTTTAGCTTCCCAACACAATGATTCCTTTGAACAAATATTGAAAATCGGCATTAAAAACAGTCTTTTAGAAAACAAACATCTTTAAACTTAAGACAGGGTACAATCAACCACAAAAAGTTACCTTAATAACCATGACCTGTACTCTTCTTGTCTCAAGTGCACCTAAGGGTGAAAAACAGCACCCATTCCTTATTCATAATCTGGATGGAAACCCATCACCCAAAGTTCAGGGCGCCCATACGTCAAACCACTTTCCCATACAACCGGGTGTTTCCCCTAGGATAAGAAACGGTATCCTAACTTATGTAGAAACATCAAGACATGACGGAGTAGAGACTCATCGTTCATGGGAATAATTGACTTTCATCAATTTATACCAAGGAGTTGGAGGTTTCTTGAGACAAGTTGTTTTAAGGATGATCAATCATATCTTTCCTAAATCAACCAGCCTTAACTCAAACAATTCTTTCCTAATTTATAAACAAATGTACGTTGGTTTCTTGAAAGATGCCTTCTGTTTTCAGCCAGTTTCACTTTTCTCTATTTCTTATACCCTCTTTTACATATGCAATGCTAATACTTAAAGAAGAACTTGAATTATTCATCTTAAATTACAATGAAGACCCACTTGGGACTGGTCGGGAATGTGTTGGGGCCTGAATGCTTCCATATGTAGGCCTATTACTAGGCCCGGCCTCGTGGTCATATGACGTTCTAGCCCTCTTGGCAACATTGCTCTCCTCATTAGATAGAGGGTTTGGTTGGGTCCTCTTTGGATCCATAACTTCTATCCTTATAAAAGGACGTCTATTTCTTATCGAAATCTTGATTCTTACCATTCTATAACTTATTTCCATTTCTTAGTATAATTGTTTACATCCTAGAGTACTTTAGTCGTTTACAAAAGATTCTTGGGTTTTTTTTTTAAATATTGTTTTAGTATAGCTTAAGAAACCTTCTGATTAACTTCAGATAACTTTCCTATTGGCATTTTCTTTAAATTGTACTTGAAAATGGTAAATTATTAGTATAAGATTTTATCATATAGCTAAGATATTCTTATCCTAAATTCTTTTTAGGCATTTTTAGCCTCCCTAATTATCTTATAAATTTTTGAACCTTTTCTCTAATTTTTTCTTTTTTATTAAAGCCTAAAATTGGCTTATTTTTTACTCACTATTTATTAAACTCATTATCTCCTAAAGATATAATTTTCACAACTTTCTAACAATGGTTTATAATTCCAATAATTTTCCTAGAAACTTTTAATTGTGATTTCTATTTATCCTGATTAAATATTTTTCTAAAAAAAGATTTTGTAGCTCATATAATTATTTAAGCTAGCTAAGTAATTATGGTATGATTATCGTGGCTTCATAATGATATTTTCTAGCTTTGATAAGTACCATGTAATTATCTAAAATAATTAACTAATTTTCCTCTTTAATTTATAGCTAAAATTAGACAATTTTAGCTTAATTAAATAGCTAAACTAGTTTTTTGTTCATGATCTAATTATCTCAACTTGTTAATAATTTTTAATAGCTTTGATAGTTACCATGTTATTATCTAAGGTAATTAACTAATTTCTCTCTTTAATTTACAATTAAAATAAGATAATTTTAGCTTAATAAAATAGCTAAACTACTTTTTTTCATTAGTTGATTATCTTGGCTTACTAATATTTTTTCTAAATCTAACAATTACCATGTAATTACCTAAGTTAGTTAACTAAATTTCCTCTTTAATTTACAGCAAAAATCAAGCAATTGTTGCTTAAATAAATAGCTAAAATGATTTTTTCTTCATGAGATAGTTATATCGGCTTACTAATGATTTTTTATAGCTTTCATAATTACCATATAGTTATCGTAGATAATTAACTAATTTCCCTCTTTATTTTACAACTAAAATCAAACAATTCTAGCTTAATCAAATAGCTCAACTAATTTTCTTTTATGAGCTAATTATCTCGGCTTGCTAATATTGTTTTCTAGCTTTGATAATTGCCATGTTATTATCTAAGCTAATTAACTAATTTACCCATTTAATTTACAGCTAAAATCAAATAATTTTAACTTAATTCCATAGCTTAACTATTTTTCTATTCATGAGATAATTATCCCAACTTTCTAATGATTTTTCCTAACTCTCATAACTACCATGTACTTATTTAAGCTAATTAACTGATTTCCCTCATTAATTTACATCTAAAATCACTAAGTTTTAGCTTAATTAAATAGCTAAACTAAATTTTTGTTCATGAGATAGTTATCTCCGCTTACTAATGATCTTTTCTAACTTTGATAATTACCTTGTGATTTTTTAAGATAGTTTGCTAAGTTTTCCATTAGCTTTATGATTAATAAAAGCTAGTTTCGATCAAATTAATTACAAAAATGACTTTAAAATTTTTTATATGACTTCCTTGGCTTTCTAATATTTTTTATTAGCTTTGATAAGTATCTTTGAATTAACTAAGGTTAATCAATATATTCCTAATTAGGGCTTAATAATTAAGTAGACCATTAATCTTAGTTAAGATTAAGTAATCAAAAGTTCAATAATATAAAAGAGAGTTATTAATAGTAGCCAATGGTCTAATATTTTTAATTAATAGATTGATTAGATAAATTAAATATAATTAATATAAATTGCCAATTAATTGAGATTAGCACTAATTAAATTGCTAATTAATTAATATTAGCACTAATTAATTGATATTAGCACTAATCACCTCGCTTGATCGCTTATATTTTTGCTCTCTTAGTGATTTTTGTGAAGTATCTCTTGCATGAGAGATTTTTGGTTAGGTCTGAGAGTGTTTGTGAAGCATAGGGTCCTACTTATATCTTTTTATGTTCTCACATGCTAAAACTGGTAGTTGCTTGCAGTCCAAGCAGCCCCCAGCCTCCATCTACCCCACATTCTGCTAAATCAATGCCTGACAAGTTGATAATGGCCTTTCACGGATCCTTCACATTTAAAAATTCAAAACTGCTAATTTTCATGCTTATTTTTTGCTTTTTTGGTAAATATCTGGGAAAATATCTAGGGGTTATAATGAAAGTCTTAAGCTTAAATGATTACTAAAAACCATTCAATTATTTTTGCAATTTAAAGTGGCAATAAAACTTCTAGAGGGGATAGCAGTGCCAGATTTTATCCGAATTTAGTTCTGAGAAATCCTCGCTATAGGTTTGTCGTGCTTTAGATACCAACTGTAATAATTGCTTTTGAGATAGTAGTTTACTAGTTTGTACATCCAATGCTCTCCATTAAAGCTTAGGACTCATTTCCCTGTTGTTGAAAAGGTGGAAACCTTACAGAACCTTGCTACAGACTTTATCATTTGGATCTCGCCACAATCAAAAGCAAGGAGCAAGATATTCGAAGGCAGTGACACACGATGCATACCCCTAAAATCCTTTGTCATTGTCTACACATTCAAGCCCTCTGTCGTCTTTCTCTTCATGATTTTTCCTTCTTGCTCTACCCACTAAAGTATCCCTACTAGCATCATCTTGCCATTCAACAGGCAAGCATCCATCCACAACACACAAAGGACATTTACGTTAGCATCGACGATGACAGTAGCTGGCCTTCTCAAAATTAAGTGGCCTTTATTTCTTTTCCTTTTTTTTTAGGTGATTGTTCACATAGTTGTGTATGAAATCCATTTCACAATGATAGCTACATATTACGTATGATGAATGAAATTTTGGCACAAACGCCCACATTCGCTTTCCCAATTTTTATGATGATAAAAAATTTGTAAGGGACTTGACACTGCCCTGGCTAAAGAAAACAAGGCCGGAGGTATTGCACTTGTGATGAGTTTACATGTGTGTATGGTGGTTGTATCTTCGTGAACCGTGAGTGATGAATCCATAAAGACTTGCCATGATATATTTGCTGAGAACAGTGAGTGCTAAATCCGGTGCGAACCTCCATGTTGTATCGAGAGAACCCACCAACATTTACTTGTGATGATTTGCCCCAAGTTTGGCTTAAGGGGGCGTTTGTTGGGGATAAGCCCAACTTGGGCGACCAAGATGAGTGTGAACATTATCCTATCATTGGAAAGCCTATTTGTAGGGCTTATCAATATCTAATTGACTCTCTCATTAGGAAGGGAATGGAGTATAGGAGGGCCTCTTTACTTGGCAGTTTAAGGAAATGCTTAAAGCTTAAGCCAAGTTTGACCAAGCCTAAAAGAGAGGGCAAAAAGGCCTATGCTGAGATTTTTAAAAATACCATTTGTATATTTTGTATTTTGAAAATAGGCTATTTTAAAACAAAAGAGAGGTGGGTAACTGAATTTTAAAATGTCTTTCCCCATCTCTCTCCTCTCTCTCTAACATATAAAACACTCTCTCTCACACTTAGTTCTCATTAAAAGAAGCACTTTTCAACCCCCTGCCAAAAAAGAATATTTTGCATATTCTCTCATTACATTCTCTCTCTAAAATGTGAGCCAACTCTTTCTCTTTCCCCCCTTTTCTCTCTTGTCACTTCCACCTCCCCAATCATCAAGAGGACATTCTATGCTGCCTACATCTGACAGAAAGTGCGGATCCTCCAAGGTTGCAGATCTACTCTCTCTCTCTCTCTCTCTCTCTCTCTCTCTCTCTCTCTCTCTCTCTCTCTCTCTCTCTCTCTCTCCAGCTTCACGTGAGAGCAATGGAGAACTCCATAGCCTCTGTGTGCAGCTGCATTTATCTCTCTAAAGCTCTCATTATCAATATTTTGAATTCAAAGGAGATTAAACTACACTCCCTCTCTTTCTTCCCTCCAAACATAATCCTTTTCTACTATCTCTCAGTACCTTCCACTTTTTCCCTACTTTTCCCGTTTGCAGCAGTCACCATTACACATTCTCTCACTATTTTTCTTGATTAGGTAACAAACATGTCATTTAATTTCCCTCCACTGCAAGACATTACTAATAGGCCAAAACGATATCGATTAAACGCTGATTTGGAGCAGGAGTACGATAATGTGTTACTTGGCACATCGAATCCCAATGCTGCAGATCAGCTACAAAGCATTGGGTGCAAGGCAATCAACTTATGGGTTGATGGCCACATTTACCGAGGTGATCCTATGAATAATGCACCAGTACCCTTTCGTAATGTCACTGAGCTTCTGTGTTTTATTGGAGATGGAAGAGGTGGACTGTTTCGCTGTTGCTGGAGATTGTATTCAGCTTTTGTCAATGAAAGGGAAGCAAGTAAACATCTCTTGGCTGCCTATTCATCACTGCAAGAGAAGGCTGCAAAAGATCTACAGCAAGTTAGAGAGAAAGCCAACATGAAGATGAAGCAACTAAACGATGAGATGGAAAATCTCAATGAGAAAGTACAGCAACAAAAAAAAAAGAGTAGGAGCGTCAACTACACAATTACGTTCAACTACAACACACTTCACAAAATATGTGTCGGCAAATTGATCATCTCACACACATTCCTCTCGGCTACCACATTCGTAAGCGCAAGAGACAAGCAATGCCCTTGCTATCCTCAAGTGGTGGAGCTCAAAAGAAACGTGTCTGTCAAACTCGGTAAGAATACTGATGCAAGATTCTGATTTCCACATGTTCTGCAGGTTGGTGTAACGGTAATTCAATATACAGAAACTTGGCTCAAATGATGATGGAAATTGACCCGGATGCTCAAACAACCGGACGTGCTCTATTGTAGCATATCATCAAGCCAAAGGAGTTGGTTGAGCTGCTAGATGATCCATCCAACACTGGCATTGCTAATGTTTTGTGGAAAAAGTATTTCAGTGATCTAAAGAGCATTTTGTTGTCTCAAGAGATGTGGAGGTGTGTGACAGCGCAGGAATAAGTTTTAAGGCCTATGAAGCTTTGTATCAAAGTGTCACACTCGGTCATCGGACAAAAGGTTTGTTTCGATTTCTACCAACGCCTTACACAGTTAGTGTTGCAAAAAAGTGCACCAATAATGATGTTGCAAGCTTGTTGGGCGGATTTCAGTATGTGGAGGATGACATGCCATTAAAAGACAACAAATTCTTCCGCTACAACAAGTTCAACAATGTGTATGTTGACTTGTTGAAGCTCCAAGAGTCAATGATAAGATTTTATGGGTTGACACAAGAAGAGTGTGATGGGAAAGTGATATTTGTTATGAAGCTTGATGAGTGCCAAGTTGTTAAAGGTCAACGGCTCGAAAGGGTAAGTGTAACGTTGATGAGCAGGGCCTTGGTGGGTGTTGATGTGGAGCTAAATGCCAATGAGAAGGGAAACACTTGTTTAGGCGTTGGCTGGCAGCTTTTCATCTCCCACATGAGACACATGAGACTCTGAAATGGTATTTCAATCACACAGCAATCATTTATGTCATTTGACAACAGCAAGGACAGAGATTGCATGTTTCAGGTCTTGGAACGTTCCAAGTTGAGTGGCATTTGGCAGGAGACTTGAAAACCCTCAAGTGTATGTTAGAGTGCAAGCAAGGTGCAATGACTCTCTTTCCATGTTATTGCTGCCAATGTACAAGCAAGGTGCAATGACCCTCTTTCCATGCATTTATTGCTGCCACAATAAAGTCTCAATAGGAACTGATGGCAAGGGTGCAAAGGACAGCAAGTCGAAAGGTGGTAAGGGTAAGGGAGGTAAAGTTATAGTCAACTCTGCAAAAGGTGTACCCACTACACTAGCAGTGGGTAAAGCACTACAACAATGGTTTCAAGATATCCTTAGTTGTGACCAGCAAGTACCCCCTAATCAAAACATGGATAATCCAAATTGGGATCATATTCTTTCAATGACACTGATAAATGTGCATGTGTGCACTTCATGCCCGTCTATGAATTCTTGACAAGTTGCTTATGCTCCATATTAATTATGATTGGATTATGGATCCTGCAAAAAGAAGAGAAGAGTGTATACGAGAACTAGAATCTATTCTATTGAGTGTTGGTCTACATGGGGGTGCAGTTGAGCTATTAAAGGACGAGAAGGCGTCTAGAAGTACACAAGATCGCCCTAATAAAGTATGTATGGGTGGTAGTAAAGCTAGACATTTTCTTTCAAACTATTCAGACTCCGAAAGTCCCAATGAGTTTCAGTTGTGGAAAAAGGTGTGTGACATTACCACCTACAATGGTAATGAATCAGCCCTATGAATTAAGCGTGTTCATGTGTGGTAGTGTATTGATGATATTTTTCGTCTTCTTGAAAAGGTAAAGCTAACTGATGATGAGATATCCACCCTAAAGTTTGTAATCAATAGTTTTACATCACAAATTGTGGATGCTTGGGGGGAAATACACATAACACATCACATGATGTGTTGAACATTTGATATTTTCAATCAAAATACATCTGTATGCGAAACTAAAGTTTGTTTTTTTTCAGCATATTATTTTTGCACATAGTGCATTTTTTCTCGACACTTATGGTTCATTAGGCACCAAGGAATGGAGCGCTCACACTATCAAACAAAAGTAGTGTATAAGTTTAAAAATACACGACATGGAGGTGGAAGGAAAAAGATCAATGCCCTTCACGAGATGTTCAATTGGTTCTATAGAGTTTTAGCAGAGAGAGAGAAAGAAGACAAGAGAACAAAGAAGTTTAAAATGTAGAATAGAAAGAGTGGTTAGCTTGAGGCGATCACAATCATATCATGCTTTGAGTGCAAAAGATCGATTCCGACGCTGGTTGGAGACAAAGCGGCGTGATGGAAGACGTTGGGTGGAAATTTAATTTCATTTTGACACTAACCATTTCTATTGTAAACATGTATTGTCATGCAAAGTGATTTGTAAAGGCAACAACTATTAGTCCCATGAATCAAGTTTTGTCTATTTTGGAGTCTTTTAATTTTGAGTGATTTTATTGAGTTTTTAAAATTTTTTAAAAGTTTAAGTACTATATAAGTCAAAACTCACAACTTAAAGTTCATTTCTTGTTTGTACATTTTAGAAGATCCTCTCAAGCCCAAACATGCACGCACTCATATATTTGCACAACATGGACGATACACAAGAGCACACCACCACGCACAACAATGACACCACTACCACTGACAACACTGATAATCCACAACCAGCACCTCATATGGAATCCACCGCTTCAAATCCACAGCCTCAACCACAAGAACCAGCTCTAAACACCCAACCACTCTCCCAACCTTTGACTACAGAGGATCCAAACACCATGCGAAAGATTTTTGGTGATCTCCAGCCACTACAGCATGCGAATCGCACACCTCTGCCGGAGCTTGGACCATTTGCAGCTCTTAACAGACCAACACAAGAAACAGGACCTGGAGCTCAAGCAACGGCAGCAACTGGAGATCAGCAGCTGCAGCAACACCTGAAGCTCAAGCAACCGCAACTACACCGCAAAAATTTTCCTCGCGAGTCAAAGAAAGGGTGATTAAAGTAATATCCGGTGATCATGTTTCAATAGCACGAGATACCAAGAGGAGGAAGAGAATGAGAGAGTTGGAAAAGAAAGAGGTAGCAGATAGAAAAGCACAGAAATTGCATGAAGAACAAAGAAGTCAGAGAGAGCAGGAAGAATGGCATCGAGTGGAGGCTGAGAGAGCCCACTTGGCTAATTTACAAGCACGAGCAGAGGCTGAGAGGAGAGCAGAAGAGGATAGCTCAGGCCGCCCAACAAGCCAAGGTTGGGAGCTCTAGACCTTCAAAAATGCCTCAAAGAGCAAAACAATGTGCCAAAAGGAAAAAGGACAAACTCACACCTAAAGAGCAACAAGCCCAAGAAGAGAGGAGGAAAAAGTACAAAAATGACCCTCCTCACTGGGCCATACAAGCGGCTCCTCCACCACCGCCAACAACGCAGAAGAAACGACAATGGAAGGCTGGCACAGTTGCTCTACGTGAGATCCAAAAATATCAAAAGAGCACGGAGCCAATAATACCAAAGGCAGCTTTCTCTCGGGTGGTAAGAGAAATTATGGATGAATATTAAGATTCTGTGACACGTATCCATCGTGTGGATCTTTTGGCTTTACAGGATGCCACCGAGGACATTTTGGTGCAATTGTTCCAAGATGGCGTATCTTGTATGGTGCATGCAAAGCGAGTTACTCTAAAAAATACAGATCTAGCTCTAGCGCTCAATCTGAGGAATGAAGGGTGCCTGCATAAGAATTAGTTTTCCCATGTAACCTCTGTTTATGAGATTTGTAATCTTTCGATATAATATAAATGACTCGATTTTCTATCATTTGGTGTAACTCTAATAGTTATTTGTGTACTTTCTGTTGTTGAAGTATTTGAATTAATCAAGTAGTTAGATTTCACCTCCTCGACCATCCAAGCACCCGTCTAACGTGGGAAGCCTACCGGTGAATATTTTGCGCCGTTTCGGATGCGTACGAAGGTCGTGAGATGACCAAAATCCACCCCGAGGACAAGCGACGTAGAGCGGGCCAAAAAAATGCCCTGTGCGCCATGGCGCGCATGGGGCTTACGTTTTCTGAAAAATCTGTGCTTAGGTTTCTTTCTATAATTCCTCTCCTTTGTGGAATGCGCACTACATGAAGCTTGTAGAGTTGGTCTTCAGTCTAGAAAAAGATCTGTTCAAGAATGCCATTGAAAGTTTACCTAAAATTGAGTCAAAACAGTAGATGTACAGCTTACACTACAAACAAAACTTCTAAATAGAGTTCTAAGTGTAGATAGTATAGATTCCTCTAATTATTTAATTAGTTCACAAAAGCCCATTTCTTTTGCTATTGTGCATAAAGCCCCTACAAAGTCTAGAGCTATGCAAATAAAGGATTTCCAACATTTGGAAATATTTGAAAATAAACATAAAACCTTTTGTAGGCATTGCTTAAGACTAATTGGAAGACTAGACTCTTTCTCATCTGCTTTTACTATCCAGTTTTGCATGATCGAAGGAAAAGATTTGATTGTCTCTGACACTGATAAAATCTTTATAGCTCCTTATGTAACTATGCTTGATCAAGCAAAACCTCGCCCTGAATTACTTCAAAGCAATTACCATACTGTCAAGTTGCATTTCCTTGAAAAGCAATTGAATGACTTGCATAAGTTAGTTACTAAGTCTACTTATAAACTTGCTCATATGAAAATTCAATTACAACAAATGCTTGAAACATCTCCCTCCTCTGCACATACAAATTTAATTGTCCCCTCTTCTCTAGAGGAACCCTACTTCTCTTTCTATAAACCCTCATTGTATCGTTGCTCTGGTCACTCTGGAAAAAATTTGTCCTTTAATGTCTTAAATGTTGACCAAGAGCAGGATAGTTCTTCAGACATTGAACTGGGGTGGGAAGACTGGTAAGCTGCGGAGGAGCTTTATTACCAACCACAAAGTGGCTTGCCTAATGAAGATGATAGAGAACTATACACTCTTGCTTGTTGCCAGAAAAATCTCAACAAACTAATTGATAATGCAGGTAAACCGCCATCCATAAACCCTAAAGGTGTAACCATAGAATCCATCGACTACAAATGGACTGAAGACCAACTTGAGCCAATATGGGATATTTCAATGGCAGAACACAGAGTTGGAATTAAAGATTATGGTCCTGCATTTGTCCATGGTGACTAGGATCAGTTTGATTCTTTCTATGATGAAAGAATTTACAATGGTCTTCAAGCAGAAATCATTCATGACAACCTTCCATCTCCTCCAATAGAATTTGATAGCCGTTTTTCTCAGGAAGAGTCAAAAATTGATGATTCACAAGCCAAAATCCCTCTAGTGCCATTACACATGGAAAAAGATGAACCTATGGATGAAGCCTCAACAAGTGCAGCCCAAGCTCCTAAACATCCCCAATTTGTGCAAGGTATAAAAAAGGTAGGTGACATTACCTTTTACAACATTGATAGTTTAGAACATGTGTTGTGTGTGTGTGTACATGTGTGCACATGTGTGTATGCATGTGTGTGTGTGTTCATGTGCACGCATTCAATGCAATGCCTTGCATTGAGCAACACTCGCAATCAGAGAGAAAGTCATACTAGTGGTCAAGCATGGAAAAACTCTACAAAGGGTTTGCAAAAAAGTGCTTGTAAAGCAGCTATTGTGTAGGGAAGAACCCTATACATGGGCAGAGAGAGAGAGAGAGAGAGAGAGAGAAATATTTCATTACAATGGCTAAACAACTAGAGATATATTTAGGTACTTTTCTACCAAACAGGTTGTATAAACATGACCACCATACTCATGTGCATGTTCATGTATTTCACGAACTCCCATCTTTCCCTTCTTTATGTGTTCTAGGTGTGGAATTTAAAGTTCCTAATCACCTTTAGATATATTGTACTATTTCTCTGTATCCACAATCAACTGCATATGAACAATAATGTGACAGAGCGAGGGAAATGGGTCATCCTCTGTTGGTCACGATGGGCAATAGATAGAGAGATATAGATGATATCTTGCCATAACCAAAACAATAAAGAGAAAAAGACATGATTTGTGCTAGTTGGATAGTGACCATGGACGTAGTGTTTACAGCTTTTCACTTGCTCGGTAAGCACCTTATGAGCAAACGTTAAGATAGGGGAAATCATATAAAAAGGTATATTATCATATAGGTGTGCGATTCATCCCCACCAAAAGACATCCTATGGAAAAGTGTAAGTGTGTGTGTGTGTGTGTGTGTGTGTGTGTGTGTGTGTGTGTGTGTGTGTGTGTGTGTGTGTGTGTGTGTGTGTGTGTGTGTGTGTGTGTGTGTGTGTGTGTGTGTGTGTGTGTGTGTGTGTGTGTGTGTGCGTGCGCGCGCGCGCGTGTGTGTGTGCGTGTTTGCGCGTGTGTGCGTGTGTGTGCGTGTGTGTGTGTAGCTTTGAATGAAGGGAGCTAAGGACATCAACTTAACACAAGTATAGAGCATAGATGCTTCAAAAAGAGATACCTCCATTAGGTTGGTAGTTACAATAGAGTGCCTTTTAGAAAAAAAAAATTGTAGAATATAAAAAGCTCCACAAATGATACCTGCATCCATTAAGAGAAAAAGAACAAATTGATCCTCACTCATAGACTGCAGGTGTCGTGTAAGTGGGGCACTTGTTATCGATGTCTACTATATGCTAAGCACAAATTAAAAAGTAATCATGTTATTCTTCTTGCACCCACCATGCAAAATTAAGTCCAGAGAGTGAGACAGTGGATTTGCGTAGGGTGGTACTCTAATTTAACCCCTCTTGCATAATAGTTGCCCCCATCACTTGGTACCCTTACATATTTTGCCAAAAATTATTAATGACAGGAATTTTGGAACTATGAGGAGGTTCCTACATAAATCTCAAGTTGGTGTGTGTAACCCTCCATGCAAACCCGCACTAGGTCAGGAGCATGTAGAGAGTCCACTAATGCAGGTACTAGGCTCCCATTAGGGACCTAGTGCCAACCCTTTGAGGCATGAGTTAACTTTGTTAAACTCTTTGAAAACTTGCATTTTCTCTGAAGATTCCAAGTACTTTTATATGATTCTCCAGAGCACCTGATCCACTCACAAGCGTTGTTGCAAAAATATTGTACAAGGTCTTTGATGTCTTTCCTTGCTTGCTCTGCTGAATGATTGCTAAATATGATGGGTTTGATTTGAGAGAGGAAAAATTTATATGCGCATCGAGTCATTCTATTGCTACTTCTATGGATAAACTTAAGCACCTTTACTTGCACCATCAAAACTCCTTTTACTGATTCTAGTTCTTTGAAGTTGGTCATTATATGAACTATCAGTTTCATGCTTAAGAAGGATGTGCTTACTACAATTGTACCTTCAAAAATAGTGGCACTGTCATTGATGGATAGGCATGAGGGATAGATTGGGTTAGTAGTTGTGAAATGTTTTGGGGCTCCATTGTTAATCCAAAGGATTTCATCAAAGTACCAAAAAGGAACCCTGAGATGATAAAGGCAAAGTCGGGATTGAGAATTTTTAGGCAAGAGTAGATGTAGTCATACTCTAGTGCATGAAGATAAATATTACACCAAATTGGGGAACATGCAAATCCCATAGGGATGTTGTTGACTTGCCGATAGGATTTTCCATTGCATTGAATGTACATATGATTATCAACCAAGAACTAAGATCCATTTCTTGAGATTTTGTAAGAGATATGTGGTTATTATATGATTGATGTGACGATGTTCCGCATATACATTTTCTAGGGAAGCTTTTAAAGAAGATGAATGGTCCTTGTTGATCAAAGGCATAGCTAAATAGATTGTTGATAATTGTGACCATGCCTATGTCTCCATGATGTGGGATATTTTCATAGCATTTCTTAATATTGGCTGAGTAGATTGAGTTGACTTCTTTAGGTAGGTTAAGTAAAACATCATATAGGGAATTGACTACCCACCATGATTCAATTTAATATTGAAACATGGAGAGCTTTTTGATTTAGTAGGTGAGCTCAATGTTTTATGCATGGAATACAAGTTTTTAGTGTGCAAGCTAAGAGTAGTGAAGCTTCAGTAAAGCAACAATTCGACCCACAGGTGTTCCATCTGAAGTCCTTCTTATGAGCTTTGTATGTAGCCATGAGATATGGCAGGGGGAGATGGTTTTGGGCTTGAATTCTACCCAAGAAGGATTGATTTCCTGTAGAGTCGTGGAGGGGTGATTGTTAGTAGGAAGGAAATTATTGCCCTTCAATCTCTTCGAGGCTTCTTGTATTATGAAGGATGGGCAGATGAATGTTTAAAGTCTTGGTGATAACGAGGCATTGCTTTATTACAATGACATAGAGGTACTATAGGGTGAGTAAACACATCCTTAGCATTACATACCATAAGCTTGATGGGATCAAGAAAAGACCATGCAAAACATATATGTGATGTTAAGTCCATATAAAAATAGCCCAAAAAAATCTTGAATAGACCTTAAGTCCATGAAGGCATTCTCATAGGTTAAGTGAAAGATAAAGTGGTTTCTAGGTTGATTTTGGGGGAGTAATCTTTGCTCGACTTCATCCTTGATAGTGACCTATAGCCATTCAAAAATATAACAGATTTTCAGCACTAGGGGTACAACCAGGTTTTTAGCACTAGGTGTACAACAAGTTCTAGATGTGGACGTAGGGTTTTGATTGAAGCCAGGTGTGGATGGTGACTTCCCTGCAGCTTGGCTATAGGACAATTGAAAGTTGAGTGACTAGCCGATGACTCAAAAGGGGAGAAAATAGGTTTCCAAGTAGGTGGAGGAGGTGGTTGAGTCAAATAATGTGGGTTTTGTCTCTTCTTGATTTTACCTCAATTGTGGTCCACCCTTCTTCTCTTTCCATAGAAATAGATTCTCTGGTGTGCAAAACAGCCTTTTGGAGAAATGCATCTAGTTCATTGCTTTGAGCATCAAAGGTAAATTTCTAGAATAGGGCATCTTGCTCGATGATTCTTTTTAACCTCTCTCAATACATAAAGTGAATGAGGAATGGCCTCCTGTCCTTCAATAGAGACCCATTTCAAAAATTTGAGATTTTTTTTTAATGAGTCATCTGGACAAAAGGAGGTGACATTAAACATCATTATCCATAAAGCATGGTCAGACCAAAGTGCATTGCCATCACGACAGTGGTTCCATTTGCCATTAAACTCGCATCCACATTTGATAAATGGTCTGTGAATATTCCACAGCTATGTAGTGTAGCTAGGGTCTCGGCCTATGAGGGAAATAATCATCTTTGTGTTTCAAATTGTGCCATAGTAAATGGGGAGCCAACTAGGGATCAATGATATTGGAAGAGTTGGTTACAAGAATGTGTTGCAAAACAATTTTTGATGCATCATTGTCCTTATCATTGAGCAAGGTGAGGAGAAATTTCTCATGAATGGAATCTAGTAGGGCATAGTTCCAAAATCCTCAGACCTTTTAATGGGTGTCTTGCAGCATAGTCTCCATCCGCTTATGAGGGATAAAAGGGTCAGAATAAGTGTCCATAGGTTTAGAGACCTTGTCTAGAAGAGTTCCAACAATTGAAAATTCCTCCTTGACAGCTTCTTGCTCATCCTCCTCTAGTTCTTCCGGAATGAGGTTACTCATAGGGTTTGAAGGTGGCAAAAAAGGCACCATAGGGGCCCCTTACAGCATGCTTTTCTTCCTTTGCCTGATTATAGGATCATTTTGGAGATTCTTCACATACATCTCCATAAATCTCCTCATGATGGAAGGGGAATTCTCCCACCATTCTTGTTTTCTCAAAAATCCTCGCTGAGAATATTAGGGATGTTGGTTATGATTTCTCAAACCTTTTTGAGCAGTGGCTAGTGATGGGTTTTCTCGAGCTAGGACATAGATGCAGAGCTATGCAGAGATATCTACGACGGCTAACAGTAAAGTGTCAACTCTTGCTCAAGCAATGACACATTCCAAATCATGTTCAATGTGGAATATAGGGTCCCTATGCAAAGTAGTAGGCCTTGTATGAAGGAAGCTAGAGTAGGTAATGAGCCTGAGGACCCTAGACACATGAGTTCTTCATGCCAAGTAGCTATGATGTCATGCCCAAAGGATAATATTAGATGATTTATCAAGACAAAGTATCTTGGTCAGTTCGTGAGCTATCAAGGCCATTAGTGTGTGTAGGTAGCTTTCAATGAAGGGAGCTAAGGACTCCAACTAAACACAAGTACACAGCATAGATGCTTCAAAAAGATATACATCCATTAGGTTGGTAGCCCTGCATCCATTATGAGAAAATGAACAAGCTAGTGCTTCACTCATAGACTACAGGTGTCGTGTAAGTGGGGCACTTGTTATCGATGTCTACTATATGCTAAACACAAATTAAAAGTTCCTCGTGTTTTTTTTTAACCTGAGTGGGAAGATCCATGTAGAATTGGTTGGTGCTATAAGGCCCAATGAGGAAGTCTTGCAGGTTGAGAGCCTCAGGATCAAATACCACCACCATATATAGTTGAAGGTGCTCCATGATTGAGAATACCAGTAGCGAGGCAAAGTTAGGGTAGAAAAAAACGTGAGACACCTGAGTGGTGAGCTCCATAGCTCTATTTGTGAAGCAGGCAGTAAATCCTCTCAGAAAAACACAACAGAACAACATTGGCTAATCGAGGGGCAAAGGTGCACCCTCACCTGTTTAAATAGAGGGTGGACTGCCAGTCCTCTAAGTGGGAGTAATGAGTGAGCCGATCCGCCTTCCTTTGTGAGTGTGTGGTAGCATCAAACGGCACGCAGATACCCATGCAATGGGAGATCCATAGCCAGGGAGGCCACCTTCACAGTGTAATGAGGACAGAGAACTTAAATCACGCTCGACACGCCAAGGGAAACATATTTTGACATCTTAGTTTATTACTCAAGGGCTGGGTCCCATGGTCTTTATAAGGTAATGGCATAATTTGAGCAGTATCACTAAAGTGACCCAGCAAATTCTGGGCTAGATCAAAGTGGGGGAGGGGGGTGTAAAGAAAGAGGATGCAAGAGAGCTACACAAGACAAGCACACACCACACAGAGATGGAAATCTTCTTCTTCTTTTCACAGAAAAGAGAGTACAAAAAGACTAAGTGCTAAAACTGAAAAGTAGCACATATGTACATGCGGTCACTAAGTGTGAACTTGCTAGAAGCGTACTAGGCTGGCACTATAAGTGTAGTCCAGCTGTAGAATCACTGGCAGAGATCCTCCGTGTCGGTCACCTAACGCGCCAGTGAGTAAATGACATAAGCGGCCAAGACCCGTAGTGGATGCCAGCTCAAGATGTAGAGCTCGACATCTCAACACTCCCCCTCGAGCTCTGCATGTTGCAGAGTCCAAGCATAGTCTGGAAACGTCGAAGCTTCTCAGCTCCGAGGGCCTTGGTAAAGATATCCACTATCTGCTCCTCTGTGCTGACGTAGACCAAGTCGATGTCGCCCGCCAAGACTCTCTCTCGAACGTAGTGGTAATGGACCTCTATGTGCTTGGTCCTAGCATGGAACACTGGGTTCCTAGCAAACTGCATGCTGCTGAGGTTGTCACAATGGATGACAATCTTCTGGTCCACCTGCACTCCCAAATCCTCAAGTAATGTGCGTAGCCAAGCTACCTCGCACGCCGCAACTGTTGCACCTCTATACTCGGCCTCTGTGCTCGATAAAGCAACCGTAGGCTACTTTTTACTGCTCCAAGTAACAGCAGCACTCCCAAAAGAGAACATGAAGCCACTCGTAGATCTCCTATCAACAATGCTACCTGCCCAATCTGCATCTGTATACCCATACAATGCTAATGGCACATCTGCTGCATAGAACAATGCGTAGTCAAGAGTCCCTTGCACATACCGAAGTGTGCGTCGTACTCCATCCAAATGTGGCTTCCTTGGAAGCTACATGAACTGACTCTCCAAGCCTACTGTGTAGCTCAAGTCCAACCTCGTGATAGTCAAGTAGATTAGACTACCCACAATCTTCCTGTACATCTTGACATCCTCAACAACATCACCCTTCTCTGCACTCAGCTTTGCATTCACATCCAAGGGAATAGAAATTGGCTTACAATCAGCCATACCATACTTTGACAACATGTCCAAAGCATACTGTCTTTGTGACAGCCATACACCCTCTGGAGTCCTGATCACCTCAATGCCAAGAAAGTAGCGCAACTCGCCCAAATCTTTCATTTCAAACTCCTGTTTGAGAAGACCCTTCACATGGTCAATCTCCATAGCATTGTCACCCACAATAATAAGGTCATCTACATATATGGTAATGACCACAATCCCCACATCACTCTCACGTACATAGAGTGAATGATCAGCATGAGCTCTCCTAAACCCAATACTGACAAGATACTTGGCAATCCTATCATACCATGCTCTAGAGCCCTGCTTCAAACCATACAAAGCTTTGAGAATTCTGCATACATAATCTGGGTAACCTGGATCGACATAACCAGGTGGCTGATCCATATACACTTCCTCTTGCAACTCACCATTCAAGAAGGCATTCTTTACATCCATTTGATGCATAATCCATCCTTTAGATGCAGCCACTGCTATGACAGCTCTCACAGTCGTCATCTTTGCCACTGGAGCAAAGGTCTCCTCATAGTCTATGCCATACGCCTGTGCATAACCCTTTGCGACCAGCCTTGCCTTGTGACGCTCAATGTTACCATCAGCCTTATTCTTAGTTTTATACACCCATTTACAGCCAATAGCTTTCTTGCCACTTGGCAATGGCACCAACTCCCATGTGTCGTTTGCTTCCAATGCAGCCATCTCTTCATTCATTGCGTCATCCCAATGCACATTTCCAACTGCATCCTCAAAACATGTGGGCTCCACATCCTGTATCACCTTAGCCATGTAGGCTTGGTGATGCGCTAGATACCCATCATAAGTCAATTTCTGAACTGGATTTCTGACTCTGTTAGATCTGCGCGGTCCTGGGTCACTCCTTTGCCCTCTAGCATCTTCTTGTACTTTCCTTACACCAAGTGTCCTGACAACCGGAATTCCAAATTCCTCATCAAGACTTTGTTCAGAACCATCTGAATCCATGTCTACATGTGAAAAACCTGATGATGCATCAGCCATAAAGGGAGGTCCATCAAACTTTCCCTTTCCTTTTCGTGATACATTTCCTGTACCTGCTGGTGGAGTAACCTGCGTACGTAGTCTACCATTCCATGGCTTCTCAACAGAGCCACAAGAAGAGGACTGTTGTGGTCCACTCAGAACCTGTGAGTGGCCTCACATTTTGTACAACCACATCATCTTTTAAATCAGCCCCAATAGTGCCATGTGCATTACTGTACCAGCTGCTCATCTCATCAAAGACTACATCTCTGCTCACTCATAATTCTCGTGTAGTAGGATTGTAGCACCTGTACCCCTTTTGTTCAAGGGAATATCCCACAAGAATACATTTCTCTGCTTTAGGATCCAATTTCCTACGCAACTCATCTGGTACATGCATGTAAGCTATGCAGCCAAACACTTTCAAGTGTGCCAAATCAGGCTTTGTACCTGTAAACTTTTCCTCAGGTGTTACATCATGCACCGCAGCTGTAGGTGTCCTGTTCATAATGTACACAGCTGTATTTACAGCTTCAGTCCAAAAATGATGAGGCATGTTCTTCTCATTCATCAATGCACATGCAACCTCTGCAATGTGCGTGTTTTCCCTTTTTGCGACCCCATTCTCCTGTGGAGTATATCTGCATGTAAACTGCCTACGTATGCCATGCATTCGCAGAAAATCTGAAAAATCATTGAAGAAGTACTCTCCCCCTCCATCTGACCTCAATGTCTTGATTTGCATATCTCTCTCCTTCTCAATCATGACTTTGAAGTCTTGAAAGTGACCAAACACTTCACTTTTGTTACGCATGAAGTAGACCCATACTTTCCTTGTATGGTCATCAATGAAAGAGACATAATACCTACAACCATGTATACTTGCAGTATCGTTTGGACCCCAAACATCTGTGTGCACCACCTCAAGTGGCTTTTTACATACATTGCGCTCATGTGGAAATGAGCCCTTTGACTGTTTTCCAAACTGGCATGCTGCACACACTTTATGCATACCATCGACCTTGAATTTGGGCAAACCTTTTACAATCTGTTTTGATTGTATGCTGCGCAATCTCTGCTCATTGACATGGCCAATGCGTTTGTGCCAAATGTCAACATCAGCCACAACATCTGTGCCCTGTGCAAATAATGCAACTTTTACCTCAGGCATGTCTACATTCAGCGTAAACATTGTGCCCACACATTTTCCCTCTGTGATCAGCTTACAGCCATTCTGGAAATCTTCTACATAACAACCATTTAGATTGAAGCAAACCTGCAAACCCTGCTCAACCATTTGTCCAACAGAAACAAGATTCTTTGTAATGTTTGGGACATGAAGTACATATGCTAAGTACTTTGATTTCCCACTCTTCGTATTTAGAGGTATGTCCCCTACATGAGCAATGGGGTGAGCTGTGTCATCTCCTGTCTACACATACCTGACACATCTGGTTTGCGCATATCTCTAAACCACTCTCCATGAGACGTCATGTGATTAGAGGCACCTGAATCCACATACCAAACATCATCTTGGGTGGAATTCTCTGCAGTCATTGTATTCATTACATGCTGCATAACAAACATGAGCTCGTTTTTTATGTCATCTGCATCTCTGCTAGTAGATGCATAGTTGCCATGTTCTCTCTTTCCACTTTCTTTTCCCTTTGGATAGTCACGTGGCATGTGACCTCTTTCACCACAAGTCCAACATTCTCTGCTATCTGCAGTATGTTGCTCTCTGCTTGATCCTGCACCACGACCTCTTTGACTCCCCCTGCCTTGAGACTGGTTTCCCCTGCCACTATATTGTTTTGATTTGATTGACCTTCTTGAAATTGGCCCTTGCAACCCCTTGGGCCTCGACCACGACCTCTACCTCTACCTCTATTGGAGTTAGAATAGAAGGCCTATTCAAACCTATTTCTGTCACGAGAAGAAGACGTGTCAAGACCAAGGTTCTTCTCCTCAAGAATAATCATAGAAATCAAATCTTGGAACACGGGGATGTCGTCTCTTGTATTCATGGAAGACCTGAAATGTACATACTCATCTCCTAGACCATCCAAGCATGCACGGACAATGTCATCGTCTTCCACTGAGACTTTAATAGATCCAAGAGCCTCAATGATACTCTTGATCTTCAAAGCATAATCATTGATGGAGAGGTTGTTCCTCTTAACCTGATTTAGCTCCGACTTTAGTTGAAGCTTCCTGGCCTTGGTGTTCACCTCGAACACTCTGCCTAAGTTTTTCCATGCAATGGCAGGGGTCTCAGCATCCTGTAGATAGCCCATCATGCCATCTGTGATGCTCATAGAAAGCCACTACATCACTTTGCTCTGGCCTTGTTGCCAGTCCCTCAAAGCTTTCCTTTGTTCTGCTGTAGCATTTGCCTTGGGAATCTCTGGTTCCTTTTCATTGTCTCCTTCTACATAGTCCCAATAACCTTTTCCTTTTAGGAAATTTGTTATTCTGAACTTCCATGCAGGGTACTTATTTTTCTCAAGCTTCTCAATGACAATCTAACTGAAACCGTCAGACATCTTGAAGCACTAAGACAAAATAGCTACAATCGGCAAAAACCTGCAAATCTGTTGAACCTGCTATCGTAGTACATGTAATGCTTTCTACACTCAACGAGTGTCCTCAATCAAGCGTACATACAACCACTGTACTTGTACGGTAAATCTCTGTGTACTGCACTTTGGAGACCTGTTCAGAAACTTGTACGAAAAACCCCTAAAACTTCGGCATCTGGTCGTGGATTGCGAACGAAGGGATTGTGATGCTCTTGCTCTCTTAGCCTCTCTTGCCTGTACCAGGCTCTGATACCATGTAAAGAAAGAGGATGCAAGAGAGCTACACAAGACAAGCACACACCACACAGAGATGGAAAGCTTCTTCTTTTCACAGAAAAGAGAGTACAAAATGACTAAGTGCTAAAATTGAAAAGTAGCACATATGTACATGCGGTCACTAAGTGTGAACTCACTAGAAGCGTACTAGGCTGGCACTATAAGTGTAGTCCAGCTGTAGAATCACTGGCAGAGATCCTCCGTGTCGGTCACCTAACGCGCCAGTGAGTAAATGCCGTAAGCGGCCAAGACCCGTAGTGGATGCCAGCTCAAGATGTAGAGCTCGACATCTCAACCGGGGGGGGTGGAACAAAAAAGGGGGGTTTGGGTGGGATGGTTTGTATTTGATTATAACCAAAATACCTATAGTACCATAGTGTGTGTGTGTGTGTGTGTGTGTGTGTGTGTGTGTGTGTGTGTGTGTGTGTGTGTGTGTGTGTGTGTGTGTGTGTGTGTGTGTGTGTGTGTGTGAGAGAGAGAGAGAGAGAGAGAGACAGAGAGAGACATGCGTACACATGAATATCCTTTCTTTCACCCATGTGTGGTAGACTGGTCATACCATTCCTTGTTCATACCCAAGTGTGGTAGACTAGTCATACCATTCCTTGGGTTCAATAATCATAAGATACATCTTTGAGGTCTTTTGTGAGAGATCCTCATCCTAACGGTCTACACAAGAGATATACAATTTGACATATTTCTTTTGTACACAATTTATATTACAGTACAATGCGAAAGCAAAAGATGAGGTAATTCTCACACTTGACATAGCATGGATTTGAAGCCATATACCTGAGTGTGTCAGCTAGATGCTTTCGTGCTAAGCTTTGATAATAAGATAAAAATTTGGTAATGTAGCTCAACACCTCTGTAGAAGGTGGGAGCCAACCTTAGTAGGACTGGCAAGCAAAGGAAGCTTCTAGGAGCAGTAACCAATGAGTTACCACAATAATTGTGACAGTGTACAATCAGTCAGACACCAGTCCAACAACCTATAAATAAGACCCATTACTCATTTTGTATAGCTTTTGGACTCTTTATAATCTTTACTAGTCTACATCCCAAGCTAGTTGTGCTCTTGTAATCATTTTGTTGCACTCTCTCTCTTTTGTAATTCCGAATCTAGCTATTGGGATATTGAATGTTCTCCAGTTTTACTTTGCATATCTGAAATACAATCCCAGTTCCAGTCTTAGTAATAGTGTTTCATCTTTCAGTTCCAGTGTTATTTGCCAGTGATCATTGAATGTTCAAAATCATGTATCTTTAGTTCTAAGTGCCAACCAGAATAGTTGTCTGAGCACATCCAAATCATTCCATTTTGGTGATCACAATGGTTCAAGCTAAGTAGCTCTAAGACAGGCAAACTATCTCCCAGCCGGTATTAGAGCTATTGTCGGCTAGCAACTCACTTTATGGAAAAACACGAGAGGGTCAGTCCAATTCTAAAAGAGACTAAAGTAGGTTCTGAACTGATCCACAACCTGGGAATCAAATTGAGTTCGCTCCAGGATGGGGTACTGCTGACAAATCAAGGGATTTGTAGCATTCGAATCATTCCAGGCGTCAAAGAGTTGAAAGGTCTGCTAGATGGGATAGGACTCAAGGATCCAAAATTCAAAAGCAAACTGATTAGAGTGATAGGTATCAAAAAACTCATCACTCACTACACAAGGGAACCAAGAAAACAATAGAAGAGACTGTGACAGAGATGGAAACTAAGGATTGTGAGGCTGACACTGATCATTATGACAAGAAAAATCCACGCGATAAGAAACCAGTATGTAGAACTAGAATCAGCAAGACCAAGGGATATTCTACTGATTTAAAAATTTTCTTTCCAACATCCAAAGGGGGCAAGAAGGATGACCCCGAGTTCACATACAAGCCTTTGAGTAGTATGCTGAACTAAAGGACATTGACGAGGATGAATGGGGGGAATATTTTCCTCAAACACTAAAGGGCGCAGCTAGGAAGTGGTATTACCATTACCCAAGCTGCCAAATCAGATCATATCACAAGCTCATTAAAACCTTCAAGCTGGAATACTTAGACAATAGGGGAGATGAAGATATTTTTGTGAGTTGGATAAGATAAAGCAAGGCAAGTTGTCACAGTTAGAAGTTATGTAGAAAAGATTAAAAAACTAACGAGACAACCACAAGAACCTCCCTCAGAGAAAAGGATGAGAGCTTGGTTCTTGAATGGCTTTAAGAGTAAGAAATTGTGGGAGCAAGAGGTACCAGCACCAATAAGTAGATTCAATGACCTAGTACAGAGAGCATTGAAGTTGGATCAACATCTGAAAAAGGAAAAGGGCCATAGAATAAGGCAGTCCAGTGATAATGAATCATCTGTTGAAGAAAGTTCATAATCCATATCTAGCTCCAGTTCTTTTGAAAGTGAACCAAAGGACAAGACCAAAGTTAAGAAAGGAGCTTGGACCAGAAAATTTGAAAAAAATGTCTAAGCAAATCGTTGAGATAGCCAAAACAAGAACCTCAATAAGGAAAACAGAAATATGGTGTTCTAAATGCAGATCAAAGGACCACATGTCAAATGAGTGTTCCCAATGCACATATTACAAGGCCTTTGCTCATGTCTAGAACAATTGTGGAATTTGGATTCATCACTTCAAAAAGGAAAAGGACTTGTCAACGATTGCCCTCATGAATCCAAAAGCGCCCAAGGCTAATGGAGCCAGTGGACTAGAGAGAATGAAGTCACTACAAGCACTAGAGGGGGCAGGGGACACTACCAGAATGTAACTGGAAGAGGTAGAGGAAAAGGAGATTTCTCTAAAAGAAAAATGAATTGCTATGATTATGGAAAGTATGGACACTTTGCAGGTCAGTGTCTAGATACACCAAACCCAGAGGTAGCTGACCAAAAATCGCCAGAGCCAGTACCCGTAAGAGTGGTCACAAGAAGCAAAGGAGTACTAATTGAAGAAATCCCTATTGAAGAAGATAGTCAAACTACTGAGTCCAAGAAGTGGGAATAGTAGAGGAAAGTGTGGAAGGCTAAAGGTAAAGAAAACATAGTAGATAAACGGAAAAAACAAAGGGAGCTTGTAGCAAAAATCATTAAAAATCTATCAAAGAAGCTGCTAGAACAACCAAAAAGTTCAAAACGCTCATACCATTCACAAAATACCACCTCAGTTTTTAGAACCAAAACTAGGGAAGACAGCAAATGGACTAGATGAGTCTATGATTCTTGCAGTACTGAGCCTAAGAGAAGAATCCAGAAAAGTCAGAGTAGACTTGGCCGAGGCTGGACATACTGGCTTGGGGAAGAATTAGGCGGATTCATCACAGAGCCAACCAGCAATTGCAGGCAAACCAGTACACTGGAATTGTCAAGATTCTCAGGAGGAGAAGTCTTTGGTTCGGACAGTGAGAGCTCCGAAAATGAGCAAGATAAGATATATGTGAAGGTTTGTGACTGTATTCAAAAATTAACTCTAGAGTTGGATGACATTTGATGCACATTGCCTAAGGTGGCTAAATTTATCAGATAAAAGAGAAAAGTTGAAGCAGAGGCCATAGTGGATTTGGCGGCCATCAGAGATGATGAGGTTCCAGTAATCCAAATAGACTATAAGCTCAAAAAACATTGGGAAACATTATCCAGTGTTATTCTGGAAGGGAGAGAGTGGGGAGTGAATATTCTTGGCAAGCATCTTTGACAAAAGCTAAAGAATGACCAAGGTGAAGACAGCTCCGTTTAAAATAAGGATGGCAGATCATAGGGTGGTCCAAGACGCTGGTCTCATTGAGAACATGCAAATAAGGGTGAGAAAAGAGAAATTTAAAACCAATTTCTTAGTGTTGGATGTGCAAGGGGCCTATGGAATGTTGTTGGGAAGACCATGGCTCAGAGCTGTTGGGGCTATACATGGTTATGCAAACCAGACATTGACTATTCAAGGCTCTCGTAGAGAATCCAGATAGATACAAATAACACCATATCATGGAGGAAGGCATTAAGACCAAAAGAACTGTGTGTGTGTGTGTGTGTGTGTTCCAGTAACAATTATACCATAAACACCAAAGAATCCTTTCAAATTACCAAAAACACTAGAAACTATGTCAATGAAAAGGTGGTATAACTCCCATTCATAGTAAGACTTTATACACAAGTATAAGAGAATTAAAATCCTGAAGATATGTAAGTCCGCCATCTTCAATCCAAGGAACTTTGAAAACCATAGCGGAAAAGGTAACCCTTACCTACACCCATGGAAACAACACAACATTTAGTTAGCATTGGCAACGTATGCAGGTGATGCATGGGTATCCCACATGTTATAGATGTCACCCAACTAGATTGCTTTCAAAGACAAATAATAAGAAAGGTCAAGCTAATCATATATTCTAAGAAATTCATTTACAAGGGGAAAAACCATATGAAGCCCCTTGTGCTTTACAAGCTCTCATGAGATACGGCTGGAGATGAGTTTTATGAGGCATTTTAGCCTCAAAGTGGGCCACATATACCTGTTTCTGGACTTTACAGAGTTTGGCATTAATGGCTGCTATTTTTTCTGGGTCAGTTACAATGCTCATATGTGCAGTCAGTCTATACTTTGGAATCGCCTGTAACATTAAAAGACATTAAGTAATTAAGTCCTACATCCCCTTAGTCAGAGTTGAAAGCCAATTGTAAGGTAATAAGTATGAGTACTAATACCCTAATTCATAGTCCATATAGATGTGTTCTTCCATATTTCCTCAAATATTCCAAAAGCGTGTGATGCCAAGGTCTATAATATAAATGCAATAAGTAGCCACTTACGGCCTCAAGAATCAGCCCACATACAGCCATATCAACCATATACCCTAACCCAACACGACGGCCACTTTCAATCATAGCCAAGTTTCCAACCAACCATACTTGGCCAATATGCGCAAGCCTGCCAGAACTTTAAATACACAACACAAAAACAGCAAGAAAGGTGTTCTTGATAACCAATCCATAGGCTCAACAATAGAACTTTAAATACAAAACACAAAAACAGCAAGAAAGGTGTTCTTGATAACCAATCCATAGGCTCAACAATAGAAGTGCACCACAATCATGGCTGCCTAACTGAAATTACACGCCATTGTCTTACACCCCCAAGTATATCCGCCCCATTATATAGGGTCATTCACCAGGTATTTTTAAGAAGAACACCAATCATAGCCCCCCCCCCTCCCCCCCCTTTTCTTTAAGAGAGACCCCATAATCACTACATCCATTATCTAGTAAATGAAAGAGAGTACCACCTTCCAATGCCTTATTTATATGACAAACCACATATGGCCTCATGAGAAGCCATAATTACCATATTCCACAACTCATCCTAACCATAACCATATTCGGCCACCAGCCATCGTTTCCAACCATTCATATGGCCCATTTAAGACATTTTTCCCAAGATCAATAAACAAACAACAAGGACCTTATTTGCACCAAAATAGTCAGCTCGGCAACCATCCTAGAGGTATAACCACCAAAGTATAACCGCCACAGTAGCCTTACCATAACATACAGGCCATTGTTTTACACCCCATAAGTGGGTTAACCCATCACACAGAGAGAAGGGGGGGGAGGGAGAGAGGGAGAGAGAGAGCGTTTGGAGCTAGTGGCAACCTTCCACCTGCACAGTAAGGTGGGCCTAACATCAAGAGGTAGAGGTAACCAGCAGCGCAACCTCGTACAGAGAGGGGAGAGAGAGAGAGAGAGAGAGAGAGAGAGAGAGAGAGAGAGAGAGAGAGAGAGAGAGAGAGAGAGAGAGAGAGAGAGAGAGAGGGGGGGGGGGGGGGGGGGGGGGGGGGGAATGAGATAGAACAGTAGTGTAGACCCGCCAAGAGGGAGCCACCATGAGTTTAAGTGGAACGTGACAAGGTATGCAGAGCCATGAAACCTGCCACAAGCTCATAACCCCTATTAACTACAAGGGTTAGGTACCATTAAGGTACCACCTTCTAGTAAATTCAAGCCATCATTTCACCCAGGGTTCAAAACTTAGCCAATCAAACCAAGAATCTAGCAAGGCAAATGTCCACCCCAAATAACACCATGGTTTAGATACCATTAGGTACCACTTATTATTATTTTTTTAAATCTAGTCAATCCAAGCGGGTTATGCACCAAGTACACCCCCGACCAATAGTCCCAGCAAAATATACCAAGGAAAATTCAACATGCAAAAACTAGCCATAAGTGTGTGTGTGTGTGTGTGTGTGTGTGTGTGTGTGTGTAGCAATTCTAAATCTATATATATACGCAAACGAACATTAACTGTTCACAGACCAACAATTCTAGAAAAGTACAATGGATTTGTACAATAATCTCTTTGCTGTTGAAATAAATTATGTACAAGGTAATGAAGATAACAGAATATAGCTCAGGAATCCTCAAACCCAAAGTCTGGTAAATTTTGCATCACAATAAGAGATCCACCATTTGTTAAGAACAGAACATTTTAATCAAGGAAGGTAGCCCTCACCTGCACCCATAGCCACAAGAAAACAATTCGTTAGCACGTGACTGTACGCAGGTGATGCTGGGCATCCCAGTTGTTATCCATGTCACCATAAAAAAAACACATAGTTCTTAACTTGTATTTTGTTGTTTTTTTAGAAAAAAAGTTCCTTGGCTTTTTTGCCAAACTGAAAAAGGAGAGTAAAAAACCCCTTAGAGAAGTTATATATCAGGTTAATTCTTGAATATATATATATATTTTTTTTTTTAAAAAAAACTTTCTTTGTCAAACCTAAGATTATAGGAGATTTTTTAGGTAGATTAATGAAAAAAAAATCTACTTTAATCAGACTGGAGAAAAAAAAAATTATATAGAGGTAGGCACAAGCAATCTCGAGCCAGATCTTAGTTAATTAAGGACCACCTCTTCCATATAGTTTGAAATATATTAAAAAACTATCTTTTGGAACAAAGCTTCCTTTAAGAACCCTTATGTAAACAAGCTAAGATATCCAAAAAACTCAGAATTTATCAATTTACAAACCAGAGCTCCCCTATTTTTGTTTAAACCATTTTATACTCACTTCCTTTTCTGAAGAAATATCTATGTTATTATGTCAAGTCTAACATATTGTAGCTCAAGCCAGTTATACCATGTCTTTTATACCATAATCACCATAGACAACTCAGTACCTAGAGCCAGCTCAGCCCTCGTTTGAGAGTGACAAGACATAAGAGTAACAGCCCGGACCAGCTAAAAAGGAAAAAAAAAATTACTTTCCTCATAGTATCAAGAACATTTTACACCAACTAATTAGAAGCTTTTAGTTGTATATTGCTAGATGTTAGGAAAAAAGACCAGGTCTTATGTACTTTGAGTGATACTAAGAAGCGAGCAGATGAAGGCAAGCATAATTCGTCAAATATATGAGGTTCAAGCTAACCAAGGCCATCAGAAATTCGTCACATGTTGAATTAGTGACCATCTACCCGAATCTTTTGCTAAACATCCTAGTATGTGATGTAACAAAAAAAATCAAGTAAAATAGATACCAGCATATTACTACCACAGTCCGGTCTGAGATGCAACTCACTTTCTACAGACTATCTAAAGGCAGGGCAACATATCCACAGCCGGTTTTTTTTGCGACTTCAATATAACAATTCGCCTATACAGTAAGATAGGTATCTGCACTAGAAAAATCAATCTCACTAGTATGTCCCTACAATTTTGAGAAATAAAACTATGCAGAATCTTTTGCGGATTCTATGTCCGATTTCAGTTGCAGCTAATACGGTAAGAAAGGTCGAGTCCATTTGCACAAACAATTATTTACTCCCACATTAGGATATGTAATGTCACATACTATATACAGAGTATCAAAAGACAGGGCACCAATTTCCGAAATCAGTACATAATGACCTCTTTATCCGATTCCAAAATATGCACCATATCTAGAACCAAAAACAGTCCGGGGTCTTATCCACTTACCCATGGTACCAAGCCCTGTAGTATTATAGCTGCCCAAACAATTTTCATACCATCTTATACACCCAATATAGCACACCCCCTTTTTTTAATTGAATTTTTGATTTTATTTCAAAAACCAACAGTATCCTTTTCATTACACCTACTACGTAGCAGTTCCACAAAAGATTGCATCATCATCCATATACAAACCTCTTTCCCTTTAAATTCCACACCATCCAAAAATTTCCATTTAGTAGAAAACCTGCTTACAGCCAGAACTTCCGGCAATACACCAATTCAAAAAGAGCAGAATAGATTTTAAGTTAACCTGTAGATTAGGAGCTGAGGGAACCTCCACAATCGATTTTTTAGATTTTTTCGGCATGATGCGACCACAGCTTCAGCAGACACTCTCTCACACACAGTAATGACCTCACACACGCAGAGAAGTGAACCAAAAACGATGTTGCTAAGTGAGTATCAATACTCACCAATATTTATACAAGTTGAAGTCTATGCAGAAGACGCGACCCACAGTAGTACCAGCACCTCCCATCGAGGTCACATTATGCGGGCAAGTCTTTAGGGATTAAATCAAGCACGAGATCCGGCAGAATCAGGCACCTTACTCATTAATCCTGCATACACTAATCGGCTGCGGACACCCCCCCTCAGTACAGGCGGTAGCATGTAGTAGGAGGCCCGCTCACTCAGAGTAAAAGCCACCATACTGTATTTCCCAATTTTACCCTAATACAAGGTAAAGATTTAAGTTACATGCAAGGACTGGCAGTGCCTGCCACATTATGGCCCCCCCAAATAACTAGGCATTTCCATAGTCTCCACCCAGTCGGAGTGATTGCAACCGGCCTCGGGTCTATAATCATATAATTCCCCTGAACCATATGATAGGCTCTTGGTATACCAAAAGGTGAGAGATAAGCCACCCTTCGGGTTGTTTAATTTAGTTTTCCCTCGGGGTCGTGCAGTGTGTTTAAAAGAGAAAGTGTTATTTTTTCAAAACAAACAAGTCCAGATTCAATTTTCCAAAGCCACTACAGCCACATTGCATACTTGGTGAAACAAACCATGCTACAGAGCATTTTCTGAACAATGATAAGACACTATAAAGTTTGAATACACGGACAGTTCATATTGTACACCAAATACCAAATTTGTAATGGATACCAAACTATTCCATAGTTGATACCTGGTCCTTCAATTAGTTGAGAATTTTATTGTATTAAGCCTTGTATGATCATACATAGCAGTTTTTTCACCTACTTCCCAACCCTATAGTAAGCTTAATGTCATTCAGCTATCACTAGGGTAAAAAATCCACCTATCATAATGGTGAGAGTATATAAAAAATTCTCTCTGGTCTAGGAGTAAAAACCAATGGGTCTATATAAGATGGGAGATATATTTACAAAAAACAAAGTCCAGAGTACCCTTTCCGGAGTTTAGCATCTTCAGCTAATCTGCTTACCAGTCGTATTTACTAAATTATGGCATACATTCAAGAACAGGTTTTTTCTACAGCAATTGCACATCTATATCTGTCCAGTACATCTACTCGGAGAGCAACCTTACTCCGTTATGAACTTCATTTATTTCCGCAGTTAGGAACCTCAGTTTCTCAAACCAAGTGGTGGACCTATCAGGACCGAGTGACTCGAGTGACTCTATGGGGTCGAGAGCATTTCAAAAACAATATCCGATTGGCGATGGTTGTTGAGGTACTGGGCCTAGGTCCTCAGTATTATTACATAGAATATTCACTAAAGCCAGGTTTTTCAGATCGGTTATACCTACTAGCCCAGTTTCTACCTTCTCATAAGATTTTCTTGTACCGTAGTTATGGTCATCGATTAAGAGGATATCTTAACATTACTCCACGCACTTGGGAGTATGGGGTCATCTTGGCGACTCGTATCCTACCTTTGGCCAATCGTCCAAACACATGCTTCTACTGTGACAATTGTTTGTGTGATCATGTAATGGGCGGTATAATAGAGATGTAGATGAAGGGCTCCTGAAATAATTATCAGCTAAGGTTTTTTTTGTTCCGTGAAAGATTTTGTGTGTGTGTGTGTGTGTGTGTGTGTGTGTGTGTGTGTGTGTGTGTGTGTGTGTGTGTGTGTGTGTAGCTTTCAATGAATGGAGCTAAGGACATCAACTTAACACAAGTAGAGAGCATAGATGCTTCAAAAAGAGATACTTCCATTAGGTTGGTAGTTACAATAGAGTGCCTTTTATAAGAATTTTTTGTTAGACTATAAAAATCTCCACAAATGATGTATGTATCCATTATGAGAAAAAAAACAAGTTGATGCTTCACTCATAGACTACAGGTGTCATGTAAGTGGGGCACTTTTTATTGATGTCTACTATATGCTAAACACAAATTAAAAAGTACTCGGGTTCTTCTTAAACCTGAGTGGGAAGATCCATCTAGAATTGGTTGGTGTTGTAAGACCCAATGAGGAAGTCTTGCACGTTGAGAGCCTCAGTATCAAAGACAACCACCTTCATATATAGTTGAAGGTGCTCCATGCATGAGAATATTGACATTTAGAATTGTGGTGGTGAAGGAGTGGGGTAGTGGGACAGGTGGTGGACCTGCAAGAGTTTTTTTTCTTCTTGCACCCGCCATGCAAGGTTAAGTCTAGAGAGTGGGATAGTGGATTTGTGTAGGGTGGTGCTTTGATTTAATGGCTCTTGCATAATAGTTTCCCACGTCATTGGTACCCTTACAGATTTTGCCAAAAATTCTTAATGATAGGAGTTTTAGAACTATGGGGAGGTTCCTACATAAATCTCAAGTGGAGAAGAAATTTGGTGTGTGTAACCCTCCATCCAAACCCTGCAATAGGTCAGGAGTATGTAGAGAGTCCACTAATGCGGGCACTAGGCCCCCATTAGGGACCTAGTGGCCACCCTTTGAGGCATGATTTGACTTTGTTGAACTCTTTGAAAACTTGCATTTTCTCTAAAGATTCCAAGTACTTCTATATAATTCACCAGAGTTTGATCCACTCAAAAGCATTGCTGCAAAAAGACTCTACAAGGTCTTTAATGTCTTTGCTTGCTTGCTCTGTTGAATGATTGCTAAATATGATGGGTTTGATTTGAGAGAGGATGACTTTATATGCCCATCGAGTCGGTCTATTGCTGCTTCTATGGATAAACTTAAGCACCTTTACTGGCATATAAATTCATTATGAAGCTGGTCATTATGAACTATCAGCTTCATGCTTAATAAGGATGTGCTTACTCCAATCGTGCATTGAAAAATAGTGGCACTGTCATTGATGGATAGGCAAGAGGGATAGATTGGGTTAGTAGTTCTGAAATGTTTTGGGGCTCCATTTTTAATCGAAAGGATGTCATCAAAGTACTAAAAAGGAACCCTGAGATGATGAAGGTAAAGTTAGGATTGAGGATTTCTCAGGCAAGAGTAGATGTAGTCATACTCTAGTGCATGAAGATAAAGATTACACCAAATTAGGGAACATTCAATCCCCATAGGGATGTCATTGACTTGCCGATAGGATTTTCCATTGCATTGAATGTACATATGATTTATCAACCAGGAATTAAGGTCTATTGCTTGAGATTTGGTAAAAGGTAGGTGGTTCTTGTATGATTGATGTGACCATGTCCACATATACATCTACTAGGGAAGCTTTTAAAGAAGATTAATGGTCCTTGTTGATCAAATACATAGCTAAGTAGATTGTTGATAATTGTGACTGATCCTATGTCTCCATGATGTGGGATATTTTCAGAGCATTTCTTAATATTGGCTGAGTAGATTGGGTTGACTTTTTTTGATAGGTTAATTAAGGACAACATCATATAGGGAATTGACTACCCACCATGATTGCAATTTAATATTGAAACATGGGGAGAGCTTTTTTATTTAGTAGGTGAGCTTCATGTTTTAGGCATGGAATACAAGTTTTTAGTATGCAGGCTAAGAGTAGTATAGCTTCAGTAAAGTAGCCATTAGACCCACAAGTGATCCATCTGAAGGCCTCTTATGATCTTTGTATGTAGCCATGAGATATGGGAGTGGAAGATGGTTTTCTGCTTGAATTCTACCTAAGAAGGATTGAATTTCTTGTAGAGTGGTGGAGGGGGAATTGATACTAGGCAGGAAATCATTGCCCTCCAATCTCTTCCAGGCTTCTTGTATTATGAAGGATGTACAGATGAATACGGGGTTGTTAACTTCTTTGTCTAGGCAAGTAATAAAGAACTTTCTCTTTAGATTACCAATGTAGGGATCTAGTGGGGTTATCATTTTTTAGAACATTTTTGGAGGGAGGGAAGTTTCAGAATACTTCCAAAAAAGACTTTTAGCATAATCCTCATTTAAGTGAGGGGGTAGTATCACAATGCCCTCTCTTTTGATTTTCACAAGCACAGCCAAAGCTCATTGGTGGCAATATGTTTACATAAGGGTTGAGTGGGAATGTGATTCAGTCCTTTCACGAGTGTGCTTCTTAAGAGATTATCTTCAAGAAGCATGAGATCAAAAAACAACACATGTTTAAAGTCTTGGTGATAAACAAGCATTGCTTTTTTGCAATGACATAGCGGTACTATAGGGTGAGTAAACACATCCTTAGCATTACACACCATAAGCTTGATGGGATCACGAAAAGACCATGCAAAACATACGTCATCCCATATTTCATTAGCTGTGATGTTAAGTCCATATAAAAATAGCCAAAAAAAGCTTGAACAGACCTTAAGTCCATGAAGGCATTCTGATGGGTTAAGTAAAAGATAAAGCAGTTTCTAGGTTGAGTTTGGGGGAGTAATCTTTTCCCAACGTCATCCTTGATAGTGACCTGTAGCCATTCAAATATATGACAGATTTTTAGCACTAGGGGTACAACCAAATTTTTAGCACTAGGTGTACAACCAGCTCTAGATGTGGACGTAGGGCTTTGATCGAATCCAGGGGTGGATGGTGACTACCTTGCAACTTGGCCTATAGGCCGATTGCAAGTTGAGTGACTAGCAGATGTCTCAAAAGGGGATAAAATAGGTTTCCAAGTACGTGGAGTAGGTGGTTGAGTCAAATAACGTGGGTTTTGGCTCTTCTTTTTTTTACCTTGATCGTGGTCCACCCGCCTTCTCTTTCCATGCCTAGAATCAGAGCTAGATTCTCTGGTGGGTAGAATAGCCTTCTAGACAAATGCATCTAGTTCATTGCTTTAACAATCCAAGGGAAATTTCTGGAATAGGGGAGCTTGCTTGATGAATCTTTTTAACCTCTACTGATACATAAAGTGAATGAGCAGAACTTTGATGGCCTTTTATCCTTCAGTACAGACCCATTTCAAAAATTTGAGGCTTCTTTAATGAGTCATCTGGAAAAAAGGAGGTGACATTAACATCATTAGCCGTAAAGCATGGTCAAACCAAAGTATATTGCCATCACGATAGTAGTCTCCTTTGCCATTAAACTCACATCCACATTTGATAAATGGTCTGTGAATATTCCATCACTGTGTTGTGTAGCTAGGGTCTTGGCCTATGAGGGAAATGACTCCTTTTACTCCAAGGACACAACTCAAGTTGATATAGAACCTTTGTGTTTCAAATTGTGCCATAGTAAATGGGAAACCAATGAGATAGGGCTCAATGATATTGGAAGATTCGGTTACAAGAATGTGTTGCAAACCAATTTTTGATGCATCCTTGTCCTTGTCATTGAGCAAGGTGAGGATAAATTTCTCATTAATGGGACATTAGGAAGAGAATGGGGTCTAGGAGGGCCTCTTTATTTGGCAGCTTAAGGGAGTCAAACCTTTAGTATTAGGAAACAAATCGAAGGACAGATTTTGAATTCAAACAGGCAAAATTTCTAGTTTATTTGAATTCAAAATTTCCCCCCAAAATCAAACTTAAAATCTAGCAGGCAAAACCATATCATGTAGCATATCTACGGAAAGAGATTGGCGTGTAGATTACAGATCTATAATCTCCACTCAAATCGAAGATCATATGTAGGAGTTATGGAAGGTCAAAAATCATAAAGTTGTCCACCCCCTTTTTTAAGGGGAAAAGTGCATCCTTTGACTACTCTTACACCTCTCTTACACACCCACCATTCTTGCACATGTGGCATACATCTATTTGTCAAAATGTTAATCACCTCCATAATCTCATGGCAAATAAAGAGGCCCTCCTAGACCCTATCCTCTTCCTAATGGCTAGTAGGGCATAGTTCCAAAATCCTTAGACCTTTTAATGGGTGTCTTGCAGCATAGTCTCCATCCGTTTATGAGGGATAAAAGGGTCAGAATAAGTGTCCATAGGTTTAGAGACCTTCTCTAGAAGAGTTCCAACAATTGAAAATTCCTCCTGACAGCTTCTTGCTCATCATCCTCTAGTTCTTGTGGAATGAGGTTACTCATAGGGTTTGAAGGTGGCGAAAAAGACACCATAGGGGCCCCTTGCGGCATGCTTTTCTTCCTTTTCCTGATTAGAGGGTCATTTTGGAGCTTTGTCGCATGCATCTCCATGAATCTCCTCATGATGGAAGGGAAATTCTCCCACCATTTTTTGTTTTCTCAAAAATACTCACTGAAAATATTAGGGATGTTGGTTATGATTTCTCAAACCTTTTTGAGCAGTGGCTAGTGATGGTTTTTCCTGGGCTAGGACATAGATGCACACCCATGTAGGAATGACCCGGATGGCTAAGAGTAAGGTGTCAAATCTTTCTCAAGCAATGACACATGGAAAATTATGTTCAATGATGGTGTTGTGGAAGATAGGGTCCCTTATGCAAAGTAGTAGTCCTTGTATGAAGGAAACTACAGTAGGTAATCAATCTGAGGACCCTATTTGCATGAGTTCTTCATGCCAAGTAGCTATGATGTCGTGCATGCAAGAGAATATTAGCTGATTTATCAAGACAAATTATCTTGGTGAGTTGGTGAGCTATCAAGACCATTAGTGTGTAGATATCTTTCAATTGAGGGAGCTAAGAACATCAATTGAATAGAAGTGCAGACCATAGATGCTTTAAAAATAGATACACCCACTAGGTTGGTAGGTAAAATTGATTTCCTTTTAGAAGAATTTGTGTGTAGAATATCGAAATCTCCAGAGATGATACATGCATCCATTATGAGAAAAAGAACAAGTTAGTGCTTCACTCATAGACTGCAGGTGTGAGGCAAAACGCTCTCCATCACCTCCTAAACAGAGAAGACCATTGCACACCTCTCCACACCATAATTCAAAGAGGGATGATAAAAAACAAGAGAAGAAAAAGGCGAGAAAGAGGTCACCCTCTTCTCCATCTTCTTCATCCTCTTCCTCTTTATGAAGAAAGTGATGGTGTAGACAAAGAGGAACAAGGCAAGAAAGAGGTCACCCTCTTCTCCATCTTCCCCAAATTCTTCATCTTCTGAAGAAAGCGATGGTGCAACTTTGGAGCCATCAAAAAGAAGAGGCCATAGGAAATCCTATGCCACATGGAAGAGGTCGTCCAAGCTCAAGAAGTTCAAACAGGGAGGAAAGAACATCTCTTTCCTTACCTACGATGGCACCTTTGGTGCTACGGACCAAGTCTTGGCCTTTATCCAACAATTCAATGTGGCGTTTGGAGATGAGGGCTTCACAGAGTCCTCTAAGCTACACCATGTAGCGATGGACTTTCAAAAGTCCTCCAAGCAATGGTGGTCTAGCCTATGGGCAAACGGTGAAGCTCCACGAACATGGAAAGCTTTAAGAGCCATCGATGCCAAAGACAAAGTACTCACCGAATGGCGAATCTTGAAGCTCTCTCCCTACGAATCCATTCACAGATATGTAAACAAGTTTTGGGACTTACATCTCAAAGCCACTGTCTTCAAGAAGATGGATTTTGGAGAGCAAAAACAACAATTTTGTGCGGGCTTAACTGAAGATATGGTGGAGTATGTCAACTCCCAAAGGCCACGCACCATATATGTGGTCATACACCATACCATGGTGGCTTCACAAATCAATTTCAAACAGGGGCTAAGAGAAATCTTAAGCCCACGGAAAACAAGGGTTCCAATGAGCCTAAGGGGAAGGACAATGTCCAAAAGTCTCCTAAGGGCAACACCAATAACAACAAAGCTAACAAGAAGGGAGTTTACAAAGGCAAAAACAAACTCTCTCCTGACGAGCTTGAGCGTTATCGCAAGGATAACCGTTGTTTCAAATGCGGCGAGCAAGGGCATGTGTACCGTGCTTGTCCCCAAAATAACACCCGCCATGAGCCTCCTAGAGCTACCTTGGTCGAAATCCAAGAAGAGGAAGCTCATCACACAGGATCTCCTCTATGCCATGCTTGGGGAAAGGTAAGAGAACATGATGCTTTTATTCTCTTTGACCATGGTTCTACTCACAATTTCATTCCACAGAGTTGGCCACCAAGCTAGGCATCCAAGCCTATGAGATGGGAGATGTCCTACCCGCAGATGGTGCTTTCCAGGGGCAAGAAGCTTCAGTCACTCCCTTAATTGGGAAATTGAGGCTCCATGTCCAAAGCTATGTGGACAAAGAGGACTTCTTTATCTCTCCTCTCAAGCACGAGGATGTAATCCTAGGGGGACCATGGTTTGATCGCATGGCTACCAATGTTAAATTCCCTGAAAGGAAAATCTACTTTAGGTTTAGGGAAAAAGATATGTACATAGATGCCAAAGAGGCAGGTAACACCATACCCATTGTACATATGCAAGCTTTCAATAAGTCAATAAAGAGCTCTATTTCCGTGTACATGATTTTTGTTAAAGATTCTCAAAATGAACCTAATGCTTTAGCAAAAGAAAATATAAATAATCACAAGGAACTAGAGTTATCCAATTTTCTCAAGGGGTTTCAAGATGTCATTATTGACGACACCCCTTGTGAACTACCTCCTAAATGAGGCAATGATGACCATGCAATTGAACTTCTTCCAGGGATTTCACCGCCTAATAAACCTCCTTATAGAGTTTCTCAAGCTCAACAAGAGGAGACTATGCGTCAAGTGCATGAGTTAGTTGATAAGGGCATGGTTAGGCCTAGCTCATCTCCATTTTTCTCACCCGTGTTATCAGTGCAAAAGAAAGACGGCACATATCGTACGTGTGTCGACTATAGAGCACTAAATAGGATCATTATCAAAAATAGGTTTCTCGTTCCACGGGTAGAAGACCTATTTGATAAGCTACAAGGGTTGACATACTTTAGTTGAATTGACCTAAAAAGTGGCTACCATCAAATAAGGATAGTTGATCAAGACATTGTAAAGACCGCCTTTTGCACTATGTTTAGTCTTTACGAATATACCGTCATGCCTTTTGGTTTTCCAATGCACCAGCCACATTCAACTGCTTGATGGAGAAGCTATTCAGGCCTCACCGAAGTGTTCTTTGATGATATTATCATCTACTCTAATTCACTAAACGAACACAAGCAACATCTCCAAGTAATATTTCAAGTTTTACGAGAGAATAAACTTTATGTTAATCGAAAGAAAAGTGAGTTTTTCTTACAAGAGATTCAGTATTTAGGTCACATTATCTCTCAAGATGGCATCCAAATGGATCCATCAAAGCTAGAGGTAATAAAAGGATGGCCTAATCCAAGGAGTCTTCATGAACTAAGAAGCTTTATAGGTATGTGCTCATACTATAGACGCTTCATAGAAAAGTTCTCACAAATTGCGGGACCGTTACATGACCTAACAAAGAAAAACGTTAGGTATACATGGTCTGCCAAGGAGAACAATGCTTTCAAAAATCTTAAAGAAAAGCTTATCTCTTAACCTATGCTTACACTGCCGGATCTCTCAAAGCCATTTGAGGTCCAATGTGATGCTTGTGGTGATTGCCTTGGATCTGTTTTGCTCCAAGAAGGGCACGCCATAGCCTATGAAAGTCGAATGCTCAACCCTGTTGAGCAAGCTCTAGGCATATATGAAAAGGAACTCCTTGCAGTTCTACATGCCTTAGACTCATGGAAGCACTATTTACTGGGGACTCCTTTCATTCTGCGGACGGATCACGAAAGCCTAAAGTACTTCATGATACAGACCAAGCTCTCCAACAAACAAATGAGGTGGGAAAATTTTCTTTCACAATTTCAGTTTTATATTGCTCACAAGCATAATCAAGTAGCCGATGCACTCTCAAGACGGCTGAGAGTGAATGCGGTTTCCATAGCAGCTCACAATGATCTATCTTCTATGATAGATAAGTATGCTATTGATCCCGATTTTAGAGATGTGATTTTAGCCCTTGCACTAGGGAAGAAAGAGGAACCATTTACTTTACAAGATAGTTATCTCAGCTCTATGGAAGTAGACTATGCGTTACTAACTCACTACGTGAGAAAGTAATGTATGAGTCTCATGCTCCTCCTTATGCAGGGCATAGAGGGATTCAGTCTACCCTAAAAGGGATTGAAACATATTTCTATTAGCTTGGCATGAAAGCAAACATACAAGAGTATGTTTCTAAATGTGTGGTATGCCAAAAGATGAAGTTTGATAGAGGAAAGAAACCTAGATTGCTTCAACCTTTGCCAATCCCTAATTCACCATGGGAGAGCATATCCATGGATTTTATCTTTGGATTGCCTAAGTCTATCAATGGCAATATGTGAATATGGATGATAGTAGACAGGTTCATCAAACAAGCTCATTTTATACCTATCAAAAAGACTATCAAAGCCCATCAAATGGCAACCCTCTTTATATCACAAATCTTCAAGTGCCATGGCTTGCCAATGTCCATAGTGTTGGATAGAGATCCTAGAATGACCAGTAATTTTTGTAAGGGTCTCTTTGAGAATTTAGGGACAAGGCTAAACTTCTCGTCAGCCTATCACCCCCAAACGGATGGCCAAAGTGAAATAGCTAACCTTATAATTCTTGATCTACTAAAATCCTATGTAACGGAAGTAGATCAAAGGTCCCAATGGGAGAAGTACTTACCCTTAGTGGAGTATGCCTACAATAATATTGTACATACTTCCACGGAAAAAGAACCTTTCGAGGTAATTGACGAAAGATCAAAAAGTCCCCTGCTACTTAAGGTACACAGGAAGATCTTCGCTCTGCAGATGAGTATAGTCGAGAACTACAAGAATCTTTCCAAAAGATTAAGGATGCTATCTCTATCTCACAGCAAAGGCAAAAGGCTACTATTGATAAGCACAAAAGAGCCAAGCTTTTAAAGAAAATGATTGGGTCTTACTTAAATTTCCCAAGGCTTGATTAAGGCACACGACGGGCAAGAATCCTAAGGGACACCAAAAGTACTATGCTAAGTTAGCAAAAAGGTACTATGGTCCCTTCCAGATTCTTCAACCAATCAATGAAATGGCCTATCAACTCAAGTTTCCCAGCCATTGGCTCATACACAATGCTTTCCATGTGAGCCTACTAAAGCCTTACAAAGGAGAGCCACCTCAAGAACCAACTATTGAAGACCCACCGGAGATCAAGGACCAAGACGAGGTGCTATAGCCCGAGTCCATTCTCCGACATGAATACAAGGTATTAAGAGGCGGTAAGACTATCCGACAATATCTTAATAGTTTAATAATTATCCTTTTCAAGATGCTAGATGGATGCAAGGCATACAATTAAAGGATAACCTAAACTTTGTCAATGCTTACAATGCTTCCTTAGAGTAATCAAATGTACAAATGTTTAAAATGAACAAAGTTTTTGTCTTATAAGACTCTCTTTTTCTTTATTGTGCACAAATGTTAAGTAGTATGCATGTTTAGAATCAAGTTTGTGGAGACGTCTTAAAAACACCAAGTAGAGCTTGTCACTCTACTATGGAAGATTGATAAGACTAATGCGCAGACATGCTTGCAGCAGCCTTAGGCTCTCAAGCACCAGATGAATTAGTCACCCATTCTGGAACGATGTTGTAGGGTAAGCCTAGGGATCCTCTACCCGCTAGAAAAAGGACTAATGATTAGGCTTTATCTTCTCTACCCCATAGTCGAGGACGACTATGATTTCAAGAGAGAGACAATGTCATAATAACTAATATCTAATTCTCCTAAATGATTTTCTCATGTTAAATTGATCATATAATATGGGGAAGTACCAGGGGAGAAAAATCTAGAATATTGGTTAAGCTGGCACACCGGCCATAGTAGGAATCCAAAGGAGGGAAAATACGGATCCAAAGGGGGGGGCATCTACAAAAGAGCAATGTGCAACAATGGGCTTTAAAGATTCTAAGGTTCAGCCCATTAAGACTTCCAAAATGCTAAGGTTCCAAAATTCAAAGGTTGTGTCCAATGGTCAAATCTTAGGGAGATTGGATTTGTGAGTGTACACAAAAGTCTTCAAGACTCCTACATAGGAGGGGGCGAGTCCTGTAAGTAGGGGATGAGAGAGAAACACACACACGTGCTCACACGCTCCCTTTACACAAAGGGAATAGGGGACACATGTCAGCTCCCTAGCCCAGTTGCCCACAAGGTGCACTCAAATCCTATTGGATGGTCATAGAGGTGGACCAATGAGAATTAGGCTAGAGTAAATCTAGTTTAATTCATTTAAAAACACTTAATAAAAGAATCAATAAGAATTAAGCTCTCTAGAAGACTATTGGACAGTCTCCCAAGGGATCCAATGAGCATTCAGCATTCCAATGGCTTGCCTGCTTCCTATTGGCCAGAAGACAAAGGGACCCAAGAGAGTTTAGTTGCATTATTTAATTATCTAAATCTCTCACAAAAGGGGAAAGGGGGACACATGTCACAAGGCTATCACTTATGCTTCTCAATTATGATTGGCTAAGCTTTGCAGGGTCCAATGGGGTGCCAGCAAGAGTAAATTCCAAGAGGGGTCGACCAAGAGAGAGAGGGGGCTGATTTTGGCAAGGCATTATCACACACACACACACAATCTCATGTGTAAAGCAAGAAGACTCTCTCTCTCTCCTTCTCAAGCTTTAATGGAAAGCTCGTCATCTACTCCATGCTTGTGAGAAGGGAGGCCTACACCGACAACTCTTGGCTTTGTGATGCAAATCCAACCAAGAGCCAAGCTTCAATGCATGCTCATCTCCTCTACCATGCTAATTACTGAGCTATGCTAAGCTATTATGAGTGATTATGTGAGGAGATATACTTCTTTCTCGTAAGACTACTCCTTCTTCCTCTCAATCTACTCTCATACCCCGCTAGCTCTCTTCTTCGAAGGTGTGTGAGGTCTTGGGTCTGAGACCGTGAGGGAATTGATGTTGTTTTTTATAAGTTTTTTCTTAGTGCTTGAAGTTTCCATCTTCATTGCACTAACTAGTTATTGAAGGAACACAAAGAATTGTATTGTAAAATGTCTCCCTTGATGGGGGAAACCTATAATACAAAGCCATTTGGAGGGGGGACCGGCTCCATGTAAATCCGGTCCTCAACTGTTGTCAATAGCTTAATTTCTCTCTCTTTTGAAGTATTTTTCATGCCTATCTAACTAGGTGTTATGCTTTTTGTTGCTCTCTCCGTCCAAGCACTCTTGCTATGCTCATTAGGAATCTATTCTAATGAAATGCTCACTATGTCTATGTTATTTTCCACTACACACAAGTTACTAGGCCATTAAATGTTACAAGAGTCATGTAGGAGCACAAGCTTCATCGAGGCCTCTTCATGCCCACTTATATCTTCAACCTCCCTATCTCTTCTCATAATTTTTCCTTTGTTCTTATTCCTCTTCGTGTCTTCACACCTAGATGAGGAAGAAGGACAAAAGAAGGTGTCGATGACGATACTCCAAAAGTAGTCGTGTTGCAGATCTGCAGCTTTCCATAGAGGTGTGAAGATGAGATTGAGTGATCAATGGAGAATGGAGGTGTTGATAAAGATACCGTAGAAGTATCCAATGTTGTAGATCTACAGCTTTCTGTAGAGACGTGAAGGTGAGGTTGAGTGATTAATGGAGAAGGGAGGTTTCAAACCTCTGTTGCAAGAGGTATTTGGAGGGAAAAGTGGGCTTGAAGGAGATGTAGGTCTCATACTAGAGGGGGGAGAGAGTAGATGAAGCAACCTTAGAGAGAGTAAAGAGGAGAGAGAGAATGTCATCACGTTTTTTGAAAGATCCCGTTTTAGGGAGGGAGGAGGGAAGAGAGTCAATAGCCTCTAGCGAGAGAAAGAATGGGTTTTTACCCCAGCTTTATGGAAAAAAGTTCAAATTTTCTTATTTTCTCATTTTATATAATAAAGAAAAAACCCCTCCACCTCTAGGCCTATAAGTTTGACCACTTACTTTTAGAGCTCGCCGCACCCACCATTTCAGTCCACATGGCAGTCCCCCATTTGCTCATTCCTTAATTTCAATTTTAATCCCATGGAAAATAAAGAGGTCCTCCTATACCCCATTCCCTTCCTAATGATTGACTTCAAGCTCCCCACAAACTTGCCCATGTGCACTCGTTGACCCGTCCACCAAGTCCCTACTTCTTGCATTGCGAAGTACAACCAAGCTTACAAGACTTTCTGCCAACTCCTTGATATATCCAAATGTGGTGCATTTCATAAAGCACAAAAAGGGCTTGAGGAGCTTCCTGTCCGGGATGTCGTATGTTGAAATGCACTAGTTGCGGGATAGCCCAACTTGGGCAGGGCCAAGGAGCTCTGGGCGTTTTTCAATGGATGCAAGCGAGGGTGTCTCTGCAAATACATGTTGTCTCATGGATTGCATTGATTGCAGGATATGTGCCCAACTTGGGCAAAGCCAAGAAGCTTTGGGCTATTTTCGACGGATGCAAAGCGAGTGTGTCTCTCCAATGCAATCACACACTCTTGCATCTTGAAGGCAAGGGCCAAATGCAATCATGTACACTTGCACTTACTCATATGAAAAGAATTCACGCGATGATATTGTTAGTCAGGGGCTGTTAAAAGAAAATTATCAAGTCTTATGTAGATAGTGTTTGCATGCCTAAGCATCGCAAAAGTCCTTACCATTGTACCATTGGTAAGCAAGCGAGACCCATAGGCGGGTCACACGAGCTAGGTTACCACAAGAGCTAGAGGACTTTGAAATGTTCCACATCACAAAGCTCATTGACATCCATCATTTGCGGGTAGTTGACAGGCATACAACTTGTTTGAAAGTTTTTTTTTTAGAGAGAGAGAGACCAACTACCTAAAATTACAACTCACACTCTCAACTCCGTGAGGTGGAGCATCCCAGCTGGATAAGGTAGTGCAAGGTCTTGGGTTCAAACCCCCTTGACAACTCATGTGACATGTGACTTGCTATTGCTGACGTGCAAGCCCAAATTGGACGCTAATTATTTGTTCGCCGCCCAGAACCCAATCGACATACACCGTCACATCACCCCCCTTCACTTCTATAATATGATCGTCAATTATGGAAGCCTTCAACCGTCTATAGTGTCGTTGTCTTTCTCTTTCTCTCTTTGCACAATGTTGTGTATGGCAGCAATGGCTTCATCCCCCTAAACTTCAACATGCCATCAGAGCCTCGTCCTCAGTAGCTTTGATGAACCCATCCCGCCCTTCCCTTTTCAAGCCTAATGGCGATTCCAGAACCCCAAAGGGGGCTGCTTGCCTTCCCTTTTCTCAACCCCACTGAACCGCCCACTCCCAGCAAGTCTTATTTAGATTTAATAATTGATTGGTGCTTCCAATTTGCTGCCCAGAACCAGCGATGCCCACAGCGTGCATAAAAGCTCGGAGAATGGTGTTGAAGTCACCACAAGTGCGAGGAAAGATGCCGAAGGGGACGTCCATGTACATATCAGCATTAATGGACATATCGGTGAAGTAACTCTTCAGAGAACTCTAATTCAATAATTACTACCACACTTTCTTTCGATGATGATGATGCAGCTCAATTGAAATTCACTCCCATTTCATCTTCGACATCCTTGAAGCCGAATGCAAGTTTGCAAGATGAACCCATAATGACGTAACCTTGCCATCAAATTTCTTGGTCGCACCTAAGCATGTGTTTTCAAAAAGGCACGATTCCGCAATTTGGCTTGGGGGAGAGCGTTGACGTGCAAGCCCAAATCGGGTGCTAATTTAACCCAATCGACATCGTCAATTATGCAAGCCTTCAACCGTCTACAGTGTCGTCGTCCCTCTTTCTCTCTCTGCGCAATGCTCTGTGTATGGCCAGCAATGGCTTCATCAACAGCTGCAAGTTCATAGGCATTGCTAGCCCTGAGTACAGTAGGACACCCACAAAATTAGGTTAAACAAGGAAGATGATTGCAAACTACTAGAAAATTGACATTGTGGTCAAGGAACGGGAGCCCGCCGGCCCCAAAGTTCAGAGTAGTCTGTTCTGAAATTGGCTAATAGCCGCCACCATATCTGTTCCATGGGTTAGAACCCACCCCCTCCCCCCTAAAGGATACAGGGCTTCGAAGTGCTTGCTGCGCTCTGATGAAGGCGTTCCATGGAATATTTACAGCACATACAGGACTTTGACATAGCACTGTAGACGCTGCAAGGAAGTAGAAAATTCGCATTTCTTGTAGCGCATGCTACTTGTGCAGCAGGTCCATTACGATGACCGCAAAGGAAAGAGGTTTAAAAAGATCAAGGTGCAGCCAGCTGTCTGTCATCCAATGCCTTTAATCAGGCCTGTTACTCAGCTTTGGGTGCATCCTTCGCAGCAACTACACCCGGTAGCAGGGCGACTATCTTGTATCTGCAGCACTGGAGCCCTTGGATTTCAATGCATGAGTATCTGCAGCACTGCAGCCCCTCCGAGGGCTCACACAATGCAGCTCTCATCAGCAAGCATTGACCGCCCTTTAAATATACCAAAACAGCAAGCCCTCATTTGAACCACATAGCAAGGCTGTGAATCACTCATCCCGCTCTCGGCTCCAAGACCATATAAAGCATGTACAAGGAGCAGCAAAAGATGAAGCACCCTCCTAGATTTGGACTACAAATCTATCCACCTCTGCCTCTTAGACTATTGCAGACCGTAGAAAGTCAACCAGCACCCCAACAAGTTCAGTTCATGTCAAGAAGGTTAGCAAGCTTGACCCCCAAGGTCCGAAGCCAAATCTGTTGTGCTCTAGGGAAATCCAAAGGCAAAGTCTGTGTCTCCATTGGATGTCCACATCCAGCACTAGCCACAGCGTTCAGTTCTTCCTACCAAAAAATGGAGTGTTCCAGAGGAAGTACAATGTACAATTGTCATTTTTTGAACAGAATTTGTAAATTGTCACAAGCATCTACATATTGGTAACACAAGATTTTCTTTGAACAATTTTTTACAGGAACTATGGATTCAACACCTTTTCTTCAAAATAATGGTTTATTTACAGGAGGCCTGTGAAGTAAAGTATGGGGCCTTCTCATGAGCCCAACTACAGCAATTTTGATTTTAACTAAACTACCAATCAAGTATATGAGCTCCTGTATTCAGGTGCTGACGATAATGGTATCATTCTTGGACATGCTAGAAGAGGTACACATTGCAATGCGGTTACCAGGCACATGTGGTATAGTATGGGGGATAGTGATTACGAAAGGACCGAGTCGAAAATGTCCAAACCAGAATGATACCACCAGTCATCGCAGTCGAAGCAAAACTGCCATGGTAACCTTGTACAAAACCGCCATGGTAACCTTGGATAAATTTCCAGCAAGACTTTACCAAAGTTTTCTTGCAAATGGACTCTATCACGCATATAAGCTTACGTAGAAGAAGGTGCTTTGCCCTCTCCACATACAAAAAAGCACGTCGATTTGTGAAACATCTCCAAAGTAGGCCTCCTCTGCCCTGCTATTTGACATGTCCAAAATCCAATTCAAAAATATGGTCTTTCAGACTTTGCAAAGAGTACTCCAACAGCTTCATGTTTATATGTAAAAGTTCTGCCAAGAGACAAACATGGAGACTCATTGAGATAGGAAGAGGAGGTTGAAAAACATGAAAAATAATGTGGAAAAAAGAATTCTAGAAGGACAAGAGGTAGCACCAAGATTGACCGCAGCTTCAACCACGACAGTTTTCCTGTTAGCTCAAAGTCAACACTTGGCGGACTGCATTATAGAGCTGTTCTTCCTCGAAAGGCTTGGAGACATAACCATCCATCTTGCACCGAACACACTCATCATAAGTCGCTTGAATAACATCGGCTGTCATAGCCAGAATAGGCACACGCCATCTTTTTCTTCCTTCCCCTGAATCAATTGCCTTCTCATCGACAAATTCCTTATCATTCACCGACTCCTCAACTTCGCGAATCTTCATTGTTGCCTCAAACCTGGAGCAAACAAGAACATCAATGAACAAATCTGCATTGATGTCACCAAATGTGACAGGAATGAGATCAGATTATACAAGTACCACCGATAGGTACTAGAGGAAACATCATCAATGGGTATTAAGGGTTAAACAGATAAACTACACACATGAGTTACTGAAGCCATGACTAGAATCACATACTAAGTCGAAAGCATACAGCAGATGAGCCCTGGGGATTCAGGTGTTATAATAAGGGAACGTCACCTGCATGCAGTAAATGCCCCTTTCTTTAACCTCTATATACTAACCCCCCTCTCTTTCACTCGCATGTCACCATGCAGTAATCCTCAGAGAAACCCCCAGGTGCATGGACTTTTCAAGCCAACATTAAAGAAACATGTACTACGTCGAATGCATTTACATAAAGCTTCTCAAGTCTGACATCAAGACATTTTCAAATGTTAAAGACATTTTGCTATTGCACTATTTCAATGATCCGTGTCAGTTCCTTTTGTCCTAAGCAAAAGGAGAGACACAGAAGGAAAGCCAGTTAACAGATACTCACCCATCCATTTCTGGCATCTGGATGTCCATAAAACAAGCATCAAATCTATGAGGAGGATGAAGCTTGGCAATCGCAGCTTTCCCACTATCGGCACACTCTACATCTGCCCCATACTTTTTGAGAGCTCCGGCTGCAACAAGCCGGTTGATTCTGTTGTCATCAACAACAAGGATTAGCCTGCCAGACAAAAGGCGACGTAAATTTCTAGGCTCCTCCAAAGGGCAGCCTTGCTCGTCATTGTCGCATGGTACCAATATTTGTTCTAGGCATGCTGCTATCATTCTCGCTCTCAACGGCTTCATGATGATGGTATCCACAAAACCCATCAGTTTGGCCTTTTCCAAGTCTGACGCAGCCATGTGAGTTGCCATAAGGATCATCTTGGGATGATGTGTTTCTAACCTTGAAAGCGTTCTTTTCCCTTTTTTCATAGATTCTTGCACAGCAGCAGGGAAATTCAATCCTGTTGAGAGTCCCCATGCATCCTTGTCAACAAGTATCATGTGAAACTCTCCAATTGAGCTGCATAAGAGTAAAGTGATAATATATTAGAGCGCAAAATAAGGAAACCTTCCTTCACAATGCAAAGAGCAGTTCATTTATAGTCATAGAAACGGCACTTGCATACAACAAACACGTACAACCATGCAAAGCAGATGCACACGAAGGACAGGACTGCTATAAACTTTGAAACTCATAAGACGAATCAGACCTTGAAGCACCTCCCACTCTGACAAAATTCCGCGTATTACTAAGCTCATCAACAGCCGCATTCCAGTCATCGGCTGTTTTAACACAAATGCCCAGCCTCTGCAAATGCTGCTTGGTGACTTCCGAGCGTAAGGGCCGCCCATCAACAACAAGAGCTTTCATTCCCTTGAACTTTGTTGGAAGAGTTTCACCGAAGCAAAGCTTAGTATTACTGCCCACTGAAGGGTTTGCAAGGCCACCTCTTCTCAACAAGACAGTGAATGTAAAGGTAGAGCCCACATTTTGGATACTATCAAAGCCCATTTGTCCCCCCATCAAGTTAACCAAGCAGTTACTGATGCTCAGCCCAATCCCTGTTCCACCATGCATGCGAGAGGTGGAGCTATCAGCTTGCATGAAGGGCTTGAATATTCTTGGCCTGGCTTGTGAAGGAATGCCAATGCCAGTATCCTCCACACTAATAAAGAGCTTAACTTCAGATGGTTGCGAATCTGGAGAAACGCAAGCCTTTGCTCCTTCATTCGCAAGTAATAATTTGAAAAGATCCCAGCTACTTCGTTTGTTTGCAGCACTATAACCACTCAGCGTGCTAGACGAAACGATGCTTGAAGCCTTTGACCTTTCAAATGCATCCTTCACTAACGCATCATTGCCAGACATCTGAACTGACTCAATATCTTCACACAAATGTACACACACAAATATATGGCCCCTCTCTGTAAACTGGGAGCCAAAATGATACCAGAAAAGGATTCATAAAGTCAAACGCAGTCAGTACAAGAGCCAACACAACAAGTTCTTAAGGTGAAAAGTATAGGATGGTTACTTTGACAGAATTTCCCACAAGATTAGCCATTATCTGTCGTAAACGACCTGGATCTCCGATAAGGGTAGAAGGAACTCTTTCAGACACAAACGCTGCAAGCTGTTACATGACATGTGATAAGTAATTTACTCCAAATTGCATGCATTATACAGATCAATCACATTGTAGGTGGAAAAAATGTTACCTCGATTCCTTCACCCCTTGTCTTTCCAGAAAATAGTGAGAGGACATCATCAAGAATAGCTCGAACATCAAAAGGAACCATCTCAAGTTCGATTCGTCCAGATTCAATTTTTGCTTGGTCGAGAACCTCATTTATAAGAGTAATCAGTGCTTTACCACTTGCCTGCGCAGTCCTGGCAAAATCTTGCTGGGCCGGATTAAGTTGTGTGTCGAGGAGCATTTGCAACATTCCTATGCACAATTTTGCACATAAGTACACCATAAAGACTACAGGGCTGCAAAACAACTAGTTACACATGTAGCCACACTTACCTAGTACCCCATTCATTGGAGTTCTTATCTCATGCGAAACCGTTGCTAAGAACTGTGCACACAAGAAAAACGCTGTAGAGCTAAGCCCCTTCAACAGTACATTAAAAGAGGAAGATGATGGTGCAAACCTGGGACTTTGCTATATCAGCTGCCTCTGCTTGCACTTTGAGCTCCTCCATTTTACGGTAGCCTTCTTCAACTTTCTTTACATGCATGTGTGCATTATATACCATGGCGCAAATCAGTGCGACAAATGACAAGACCCCACCCGCAAAACCAATCGCAAGAGTCGGGTAAGGGACTTGCCTAGATAACCTGAGATGCGAAGAGAGGTCAGCATAGGCCAAGAGCATGACAAATAGAGTTACTGCATTATACCCACTCAAGGCAAGTAAAGCATGTTTCGCACAACAGAATAATGGATAACACATGGGTTAGACACTTGCCTGCACTGCATATGGTGTTTCCTGTAAGGATCTCCAAAGTCAAGAGTGCTTGTGTGCAACAGGCTACATTCTGAAAATGCTTCTGGCCCATACATTACCATCGGCTCCGAGGAGTTTGTTATGTCATACACATTCACAACAATATCTTCACTTCTTGCTAGCCGGCTCAAAAGATTTTCTACAAGAGACTCCACATCAAACGCTCCACCCAAGTAGCTGGCAAGTTCAAAAACTGTTCAATGAGGCCAACTATAATAGCTACATACAGAGAAACACTTAATGACAATACACTCACACAAAAGACAAGTCATAAAAAAATTTCATGCTTGGTTCTCCCACAAAGAGTTCAAAGCAGTACTGGAGAAAAAAGGACAAACCCGGCAGCTGCTTCAATCCTTTGCTCAACTGAAGCCTCCGGGGGAATAACTTCCTTGTACACAGCATAAGTTAGGACCACACCAAGATGATTAGATTCCAAAACACGGAATGGCTTGGTGAGAGCACCCTTGCCAGAAGCTCTTGCACGAAAAATATTATCACGATCTTCCTGCAAAAAGAGAATGGCTTCTGTGACGCCAATAGAGACATGGCAGCATCGTATGATAAATATTACATGGAAAAATGTTTTGAATGATCACCTCTCCGGACATCATGTCAAGAGATACAAGGTAGCCAATGGTTTCCTGTGAGAAAATTGTGGGTGCATATTCATCATAAGCAGGGCTACTTTCTCTGGAGTGCATGGTTTTGATCGTCCAGCCTTGCATTCTTTCGAAAGCATCTCTTTCTGCGTGTCGAACTCTGTGGGCATAAGCTACGCCTGTCATTAGAGGCCTCTCAAAGGAGGTCCGTGCAGTGTATTCAGCAAAAGTGTCCTGGAAATGGCAAAACCATACTTTTATCATTCATGTGGTAAAGCTAGTTAAGCACGGGTAAAATGATGCTTGGCTCATGGAAGGCATTGCCTTTGATTATTCACTGACAAAGACGTGCATTACATGACTAGTGTATCAAATAAAAGACTTGAACATCCACACACAGAAACACAAATCCTCCAACATATACAGACCTGATCAAGTACGCTTGGGTAGGCCCTGAGATAGAAAGTGGACACCAAAACAGCGAGAGCATGCACATGGTTGATGCTCACAGCAAATTGATGCTGCAGCATGCGAGCCCGCTCATCACACATATTTCCAAGCACATCCTCATAATGTTTGTAATGTTGCCGGCTGAAAAACTGATAGACAACCCCAGCTACAACCAAGCCAGCCGTCGCAAGAAGCCAAACCAAGGACATCATGTTGAAATTGCCCCATTTCGTTTTAGTGGAAGGAAGGGACCCCTGTGACTCAAAGTCTGGCCTCTCCCACCATTTTGCACCAGGCTTTCCCCGTGCTGTCAAGTGAGAATTTGCAAATCTGGAAGCGTCCAGCAGAGGGGTGTTCTGTTCCAAAGAGGCTGAGTTCGCTATGTACTTCATGCCCCCATGGAAAGGGTGCCTGGAAGGCTCTTTGCACATAGTGGTCGACACTAACACCAGAGACCTGGGTTCATCCTACTCGTGTAAAATTCAAATGGGGCATGTCTTCGAGAAAAGCAGAACATGAGTTTCCCCTGTTCAAATGAAGGTAAAATTCATCTGCAGGTTAACCAGAGCTCATGGCTATGGAGTCCAGCCAAAAAGAAAAGAGCCTTTTACGTCGTTCAAGCATGCATAAAAGGTCATTGGGGCCCTGCGCCTGCCCTTTCGCTAGAGTTTGAAAGCCGCAGGGTATCCTTGAGTATCCTTGAGTAATGAAGTTTTTTGGTACAAAGAAATCAAACAAAACAGAGCACCTGGGCGCCCTCACTCACCAATGTGGGATGATATCACTGTCCATCCACATTAATCAGTGCAGTATATGTGCGTGCATGGTCGCGAATGCTCACATGTCCTCTGCAGCTTCAAAATGTGGGTATATGTCTCCGTATGTCTTCCTGCATGCGCTTGCGTGTGCGCTTAGAAGCTTTAGACCAAAAGAAAAAAGCGCCGATGCTTGAAAGTGAGAGAGGCGAGCATCAGAAAACTTGTAAGCGACGAAGAGGGAGAGAGATGAGTGTGGGTGGTTCTATGTGTGCGCGCGCGAGAGAGAGAGAGAGAGGGCCGGGGTAAAGGGGGAGGCAGAAAGGAGAGTAAGAAGGTAAGAAAATGAGAAGTACAGAGAAGAATGGGAGATGGGCATAAGACAGCAGGAAGACAGGGGAGAAGGAAGCCCTGCCGGCACGGCTTTCTGTGTGGTGTGTGTGTGTGTGAGAGAGAGAGATAGAGAGAGGGGGGCAGGGGAGTCTGAGGGGACTCAGGGGAGCTTCACAGCCCAAAGCCCAATGCAGTAGTCTAGGTGGCAAAGTGCATCTACATCGGCTATCATCGGACTCTGCGGAAAGAGAATGAGAGCGCGCGAGAGAGAGAGAAAGGGATTTCAAAGATTGAGGGAGATTTAGAGAGAGAAAGTGAAGAGAGACAGGGAGACAGAGACAAGAGCGAGAGAGAATGTGTGGGACCTGCACGAGATCTGTTAGCAGGATCCGCTTGGGGTCATGTCCTGCTTCTTGCTGTCCTATTGTCAGCCCGCTGCCTCCTCCTCCACGTCATCTCCCTTGCAGCTTGGAGCCTTGGACCAAAAGTTTGACAAAGCATACAGAACAGAGGAGAGCTATCAGCTTAAGGCCGTTTACACACTAAGGCCTGTGTCACACTGGGGCAGGCAAATGTTGGCCATCCCTAGGTGGCCGACTCTCATTTGCGAAGGAAAAAGGAAAGGATGGCCTGCAGCTTTTGCAAGAGGGGCGGGCAAGAGAGCCCGGCCAACTTGTGAGGGAAGCGTCCGGCTGCAAAAAGTGCGCGCGCGAACGAAGCTTAGAGGTGTTGAGCTCTGCTCGTCAGCCTGATACACGAACGCTCTACCACTTGGCTACACCCTATTTGTTGGAGACGTTGGTCATTGTACAGGTGATAACCTAGTGTGACTGTGTTTGCCTGGCCACCTTCCGAAAAGTGGTGTGGCTCCCTACCCCAGTGTGACACAGGCCTAATGGGCACCGCCTCACGTTCAATTTGGGGTGGGCAGGTGAGCTTTACACGCATGCCTGCCCAGCCTCAAGTAACAATAAAATAAAAGCTGCACAATAGCACAGTTGGTGCGTAGGCTATTGGTTGTGTCAGAGTCTTCCAGCTGTCGCGGCGCGAGCTCCACCCTCGCCCATCGATGGACAGGGGAGCCTGGTTGTCCCTTGTCTTGGGCACTCCACTTTTTGCGCATCGAATTCGACGTTGCCACCTGGAATCCACGCAAGCATGCCCAAACTTGGGCGTTCTGTGTGTAACCAGCGTAAGGCTCACGCCTCAAGGCTTAACCCAATGTAGCATATGGGTTGCCCAAATAGCATATGCACTCGTGGGGGAGCCACTTTGCCCCCGATTATGATTGAAATTTCGTAGCCAAAGAAAATCCGCAAAAATTAGCACATAAAAACCATTACGAGCCAAAGGATTTTTTTTTTTGGGAAAGGTACTGAATTCGATTAGTAAAAAGAGAAAGTTACAAAAGCCCCATATACAGGAGAGGGGCTCCAAAAAAAAAAGGGAACCTGAGAGAGGAATCAAGGAAAAAGAGAGCAATAACTATCAATAACATACATTCTGAGGGGCTCATACAATGAAAATATGATGTTCTTCCACTGCCATCTAAAAGTTTTTTGTAATACTTTTATATCAAAAAGGGCAGCTTCCTTAACATGACCCTTAATCTCCTTCATAGTGTTGAGCAATCCTAGAGACAATGGCACTGATGAGCGGGAGTGTAGATGTCCAAAAACAGCCTTGTTTCTTTCATTCCATATATGCCACAAATAAACACCCCTTAAGCAAGTCCAGAGACAAGCGCTATTTTCACCCAATAGTAGTGCCCTCAAAAAAATGAAGTTGAGACTGAACATGCTTTTTGTAATTCCTCTTTGAAAGAGTCATTATGTTTGCAACTGACAAAGAGATGGAAAACAAATTCCTTCCTAGCTTTCGATGTAACATTTAATGCACTAGTAGCTTGTGTGTAGCGGAAATTGATAACATAGTAAGCATTTCATTAAGAACAAGTGCCTAATGAACATAGAGAGAGTACTTAAATTGAGAAAGCAACATAGCAATTTACACCTGGCTAATTTGGCATTGACAATACTTGAAAAGAGAGAGAAATAGAGCAATTGACAACAATTGAGGACCGGATTTACATGGAGCCGGTCCCCCTCCATAAAGGCTTTGTATTATAGCTTCTCCCATCAAAGGAGACTTTTGTACAATACAATCTTTGTGTTCCTTGACAAAACTAGTTGGTACGGAAGCTTCATGCACCAAATTATGCTTGAAAAACACACCTAGTGTCCCTAGCCTCAGTCCCAAGACCTCACACACCTTCAAAAATGGTGAGAGCTAGCAGGGAATGAGGATAGATTGAGAGGAAGAAGATGTATCTTACAAGAAAGAAGTATTCTCCTCACATAATCACTCTAATAGCATAGCTTAGATTAGTAATTAGCATGATAGAGGAGATGAGCATGCCATTGAAGCTTGGCTCTTGGTTGGATTGCATTCCATAGCCAAGAGTTGTTGGTGTAGGCCTCTACTTCTCAATGCATGGAGAAGGAGATGAAGTTCTTCTTGCACACATGAGTTGTGTGCGTGTGTGGCAATGTGTTAGAGTAAAATGCAGCCCTCTCTCTCATCTTGGTCGATCCCTCTTGCTAATTGCTCATGGTGGACTCCCATTGGCTCCTGTAAAGCTTAGCCAACCACAAATTAGAAGCATAATTGATAGCCTTGTGACATGTGTCCCCCTTTCCCCTTTTGTCGAAGCTTTAGGTAATTAAAATTCAATTAAACTCTCATTGGACCTCTTAGTCTTTTGACCAAAAGGAATCAGGCAAGCCAATGAACCCCTTGGTAGACTGTCCAATAGTCTTCTAGGGAGCTTAATTTCTATTGGTTCTTTTATCAAGCATTTTTAAATTGATTAGAATAATTTTACTCTAGCCTAATTCTCATTGGTCCACCTCTATGGCCATCCAATAGGATTTGAGGGAAAATTGGGGGCAACTGGCCTAGGAGCCTGCCATGTGTCCATTCTTCTCTTTGGGGAGAGCTTGAGAGAGAGAGAGAGAGAGAGAGAGAGAGAGAGTGTGTGTGTGTGTGTGTGTGTGTTTTCCTCTCTCATCCCCTACTCTTAGGGCTCGTCCCCTCCTTGATAGGGATGTGGGAAGACGTTTGAGTCTTCCCTCCACCATCCAATTTTCCTAGCTTTGACCATTTGGACTTTTTAATTGAAGTTTTGGAACCTTAGCCTATGGAAGTCTTAATGGAGCTGAACCTTAGGTCTTGTAAGCTCCAGTGATGTACATTGCTCTTTTGCGGACTGCCCCCTTTGGATCCTATTTTCTCTCCTTTGGATCCCTGCAGAGACCGGTCTAGCAGCCTTATAATAATCATTTTAGCATGAGAAAATCATTTGGGAGTATTATATATTAGTTTTTATGACATTACCTCTCTCTTGAAATCATAGACGTCATCAACTATGAGGTAGAGAAGATAAAGCCTAGTCAATAGTCCGTTTGCTAGCGGGTAGAGGATCCCTATTTTACCCTACAACACCGTTCTAGAATGGAAGACTAGTCCATTTGGTGCTTGAGAGCCTTAGTTGCCGCAAGTATGTCTGCACATTAGACCGTATCAATCTTCCATAGTAGAGTAACAAACTCTCCTTGGTGTTCGGGAGACGTCATCCCCACAAACCTGATCCTAAGCATGCATATTGTCATAATAATCAATATCTAATTCTCCTAAATGATTTTCTCATATTAAACTGATCATTCAATATGGGGAAGTGTCAGGGGAGAAAAAGCTAGAATATTGGTTAAGCTAGCAGACTGGCCACAGTAGGGATCCAAAGGAGGGAAAATAGGGATCCAAAGGGGGGGGCATCTTTAAAAGAGCCATGTGCAACAATGGGCTTAAAAGACCCTAAGGTTCAGCCCATTAAGACTTCCAAAATGCTAAGGTTCCAAAATTCAAAGGTTGCGTCCAAAGGTCAATTGGGGGAATTGGATGCTTTGTGTGTGTCCCAAAAGTCTTTAGCAATCCCTACATAGGACGGGGCGAGCCTTGCAAGTAGGGGATGAGAGAGAAACTCTCTCTCTCTCACACACACACACACAAGCTCCCTTTACACAAAGGGAATGAGGGACACATGTCAGATCCCTAGCTCAGATGCCCATAAGGTGTACCCAATTCCTATTGGATGGCCTTGGAGGTGGACCAATGAGAATTAGGCTAGAGTAAATCTAGTTTAATTAATTTAAAAACACTAAATAAAAGAACCAATAAGAATTAAGCTCTCTAGAAGACTATTGGACAGTCTCCCAAGGGGACCGATGAGCATTCAGTAGCCCAATGGCTTGCCTAATTCCTATTGGCCAGGAGGCAAAGGGGTCCAATGAGAGTTTAGGTTAATTAAATAATTACCTAAAGCTCTCACAAAAGGGGAAAGGGAGACACATGTCAGAAGGCTATCACTTATGCTGCTTAATTACCATTAGCTAAGCCTGGGGAGGTCCAATAGGATGCTAGCAAGAGCAAATAGCAAGAGGGGTCGACCAAGAGAGAGAGAGGGGGCTGATTTTTCAAAGGCATTATCACCTACACACTCACACTAGCTCATGTGTGAAGTAAAGAAGACTCTCTCTCCTTCTGAAGCTTTAATTGAAAGCTTATCACCTACTCCAAGCTTGTGAGAAGGGAGGCCTACACCAACAACTCTTGGCTTTGTGATGCAAATCCAACCAAGAGCCAAGCTTCAATGCATGCTCATCTCCTCTACCATGCTAATTACTAAGCTAAGCTATGCTAATATGAGTGATTATGTGAGGAGATGTACATCTTTCTCGTAATAATACTCCTTCTTCCTCTCAATCTACTTTCAAACCCCTCTAGCTCTCACCATCTTTGAAGGTGTGTGAGGTCTTGGGTCTGAGACCGTGAGGGAATTGATGTTGTGTTTGATAAGTGTTTTGCGTAGTGCATGAAGTTTTCATCTTCATTGCACTAGCTAGTATTGAAGGAACACAAGAAATTGTACTGTAAAATGTCTCTCTTGATGGGAGAAACCATAATACAAAGCCTTTTGGAGGGGGGAACCGGCTCCATGCAAATCCAGTCCTCAACTGTTGTTAATTTCTTAATTTCTCTCTCTTTTGAAGTATTGTTCATGCTATCTAACTAGGTGTTATGCTTTTTGTTGCTCTCTCCACCCAAGCACTCTTGTTAATCTCATTAGGAATCTATTCTAATGAAATGCTCACTATGTTCATGATATTTTCCCCTACACACAAGTTACTAGGCCATTAAATGTTACATTGGTATCAGAGCATAAGGTTTCTCTTTTCTTGCTCAAGAAGGGAGGTCCTCAAGCTAGTTATAAATGGTTGGTACTATTAATTGCATGTGAGTAAGTAGAATAAGGATTTTTCAGCCTTGCAATGCACCTGTCTTTGTGCAGTTAACGGGGCATCACTGTCGAGAGCTATGGTCTTAATAGTGGAGTCCTACGGGGCTTGCCTATGGATTAACCACTATTGAGCTATTAGAAGCTTGACAGGAGCCGGTGTTGTTTTGGTGTTGAACGACCCTCTCTTCTATTCCTTGCAATTAATGGTATTCGAGGCACGAGTACAGTAGCTTGAGTGCTTTTTCTAAAGGGGTAAAAAGGAGTAGCAATTAGGGCTTGAAGTGCCAAAGTACACCTAAAAAGTTTACACCTAAAAGTTGTTAGAATGGCTGACAATAGTAAAGAGAGTGAAATTAATGTTGATAACTTTGATTTTGCTAATGAACAAGCTACTAATGATGCCCGGATGCTTGTTAACTATCTTGTTTCTAAGCTTCAACAAGCCATGGGCAATCCATCCCTCCAAAGTGAAGTGCAACGGCAGCTCCGTGCTCATGGGATTCTCCAAGCTCCCACCATGACGAGAGAGCACCTACGAAGCCTCCTTGCGAGACTTCCAAAAAAGGTCTCTCTCCGATTTGGGAAGAAGAAGAGGATCCCTATGAAGGGCTCAGAAATTTGCTCCTTGATGACGCATCTCTTTCTCAAAGGAGAACTCAAGAGCCTCCACCGAAGGAACGAGAAAGAAGTGAGTCTCAAGCCACCTCAGCGGAGATGGCTCCATGAAGACGGCGGGCTAAACGCTCTCCATCACCTCCAAAACGGAGAAGACCGTCACATACTTCTCCACACCATACTTCAAAGAGGGATGACAAAAAGCAAGAGAAGACAAAGGCAAGAAAGACGACACCCTCTTCTCCATCTTCTTCATCCTCTTCCTCTTATGAAAGTGATAGTCAAGGCAACGCAGATCAAGGTGAGAAATAGGTCACCCTCTTCTCCATCTTCCTCAAATTCTTCATCTTCTGAAGAAAGTGATGGTGCAACCTTTGAACCATAGAAAAGAAGAGGCCATAGGACATCCTATGCCGCGTGGAAGAGGTCATCCAAGCTCAAGAAGTTCAAGAGGGAGGGAAGAGCATCTCTTTCCTTACCTATGATGGCACTTTTGGTGCTACGGACAAAGTCTTGGCCTTTATCCAACAATTTGATGCAACGTTTGGAGATGAGGGCTTCACAGAGTCCTCTAAGCTACGCCATGTAGCTATGCACTTTCAAAAGTCCGCCAACAATGGTGGTCTAGCCTACGGGCCAACGGTGAAGCTCCACGAACATGGAAAGCTTTAAGAGCTTCCATTATGAAACAGTTTTTGGCCACCGATGCCAAAGACAAAGTACTCACCGAATGGCGAAGCTTAAAGCTCTCTCTCTATGAATCCTCCACAAAAATGTAGACAAGTTTTGGGACCTACAACTCAAAGCCACTGTCTTCAAAAAGTTGGATTTTGGAGAGCAAAAGCAGCAATTTTGCGCGGGCTTAACCGAAGAAATGGCGGAGTATGTCAACTCCCAAAGGCCACGCACCATATCGGCGATAATACATCATACTATGGTGGCCTCTCGAATCAATTTCCAAACAAGGGCTAAGAGGAATTCTAAGACCCCTAAAAACAAGGGTTCCAATGAGCCTAAGGAGAAGGACAATGTCCAAAAGTCTCCTAAGGGCAATTCCAACAAAGCCAAGGAGAAGGGAGTTTACAGAGGCAAAAATAAACTCTCTCCTGAAGAGCTTGAGCATTATCGCAAGGATAACCGGTGTTTCAAGTGCGGTGAACAAGGGCATGCGTACAGCGCTTGTCCCCAAAAGAACAACCACCATGATCCTCCTAGAGCTACCTTGGTCAAAATCCAAGAGGAGGAAATTCACCACAAAGGATCTCCTCTATGCCATGCTTGGGGAAAGGTAAGAGAACATGATGCTTTTATTCTCTTTGACCCTGGTTCTACTCACAATTTCATATCTATAGAGTTGGCCACCAAGCTAGGCATACAAGCCTACGAGATGGGAGATGTCCTACCCGCAGACGGTGCTTTCAAGGGGCAAGAAGCTTCAGTCACTCTCTTAATCGAGAAATTGAGGCTCCATGTCCAAATCTCAAAGAGGACTTCTTTATCTCTCCTCTCAAGCATGAGGATGTAATCTAGGGGCACCATGGTGTGATCGCATGGCTGCCAATGTTAAATTCTGTAATGGAATTGGCCTATTTAATTCGAGAGTAGCGGAAATTAATGAGAGTACTTTTGAGAAATGACTTTGTGAGCATAGCGGGTGAACATAATTGAAGATAGCAACATAATCATAGCAATTAGTTAACTTGGCATGAACAAACTTTTGCAAGAGAGAGAATTTAGAGAACATGACAACAGTTGAGGACCGGATTTATGTGGAGCTAGTCCCCCCTCCAATAGGCATTTGTATTATGATTTCTCCCATTAAGAGAGACTTGTTACAATACAATCTTTGTGTTCCTTGTGACCTAGGTGATGCAATGAAGATGGAAAGCTTTATGCATCACAAACATAACATAAACTTGAAGAAAGCTTTAACTATCCCAAGCCTCAGTCCCAAGACCTCAAACACCTTCGAAGGTGGAGAGAGCTAGCAGGGAATGAGGGTAGGGAAGAGGAAGAAGAAACATTTTGTAGGAGAAAGAATTAGTTCCTCACTTATCATAACTCTTGTTGCTAGCATACATAATAGCATAGTAATGAAGAAGAAGGAAATGAAAAGCTTAAGCATTGAAGCATGGCTCTTGGTTGGATTTGCACTCCATAGCCAAGAGTGTTGGTGTAGGCTCTCAACCTCTACTTTCTTGGAGAAGGAGAGGGAGCTCTTGCACTTTGCATAGCACACAATGAGAGTGTTTGTGAGTGTGTGTGGGTGAGTATACCTCCTAAGCAACCCCCTAGCTTGCTTGGGTCGACCCCCCCCCTTGTAGCTCATGCTTGAAGCTCATTGGACCCCTCCAGGACTAGCCAATCATAAGCAGGAGGCATTACAAGCATCATGGGTAGCCTTGAGACAAGTGTCCCCCTTTCCCCTTTGAGAGAGATGGCTAGATAAAGGCTAAATCAATTAATTAAATCTCCTAAATTATTATTGGACCCCTTGGATGGCCAACCAATAGGCTTCAGGCACACCATGAGGGCAACATGAGGAGGAACTGTCCCTTTTGCTTTCTTTGTACCATGCATACCTTGTGTGAGTGTGTGGGTGTTCTCTCTCATCCCCCCTCATGTAGGGCTCACCCCCTCCTTGTAGGGATTGAATATTTGACTTTTTGACACCTCAAGCCCCTCACGCATAGGCCCAGTTCCCACCACAAGCTTGGCTCTTAAGCACTTTAAACTTGGGCTGGGTTCTCATCTCAAGCATCTCAATCATTAAGCACCTCAAGTATCTCAAGCACCTCACTCATCAAGCACCTCAAGCACCTTAGTCATCAAGCATGACAAGCAGGACAAGCACCTCGAGCTAGGTCGGGTTCCCGCGTCTCAAGGTCAGCCCTAGCTTACCTAAGTGTTAGCAGTTGGACACACCCTACGGAGCTCGGCGGAATATTATTTTTTGTAACTATTCTTTGAGAAAAACCGACATTTCACCTTTGTAAATATTGGGGCTTACAGAAGCTTCCAGATTGTATCCCATTTTTGACATCTAGATTGAGTAGATGGTTAAATTGGAACATTAGGGTTTGAGATTGTAAGGTATTTATACCACTTTTGACCTTAATGAAAAAAACCTTTTCATTTTTTAAAAAAATTCTGTCTGTGAGTGAGCGTACTGTGTACGAGAGAGAGTGAGAGTTTCATCTTGACGCTACGCGCGCATCGGTGGTCAGAATGGAGTGCAGAGAGGTGCAGCGTGTTGCCCCCGACGAGAGCTACGCGCCAATACCTACATTGCGGGCGTACGGTCTGGTTTTGCGAGCTCGACCCACGAGCTTCATATGGTGATTCAGTGAGCATACGTTGTCTGTTTTTGCATTGCAGCATATCCACGTGTTCGCATCGAGTAGAGCTACACATTAGGCACTTTAGTTTTCAAAAACGACGACCTACAGATTTCGGCCAAACATCCTACGTGATTTTGCACCAGGTGTTTAGGGTTGGGATTTTGGTTCATGGACCTTAGGGAGAGCGACCTATTGGTGTTAGTAGGGTCTCCTTCAGGTTCTGTGGCGTTTCGAGAACGTTTGATGGGTATTTGGCTCTTGGAAGCATCGTAGGGAATCTCCTCTTAGGCACTCCTGAAGGCTGTAGTTTAAACATTGGGTAGAGACCTCTGTAGGAATTAGTCGAGACTCGATCGAGTGTAGATTGACACCCTATGCTTGTTTATACGTGCCTGCGGGTCGAGCTTCATCCTTAGCTGACAAATCTTGTTAGGTGAGTTCTCGCTGTGCTAATGTACGTCGCGGCATATCCGCCAACATTGGCGCCGCTGCCGGGGACGAAAACCCTAGGTAGGTGACCGAAACTAGTCCTTGAGGATAGGGATTCTCTGGCTTTCCAGAGTCTCGTTTTACATTTAGATAGGATCAGAGGGTGGAGGACTCTCTAGGTCTTAGAGGGAGTCTAGGTAGCGTGTGTCTGGCCTAGATCCTTCGACTTAGGTAGACTTAGATAGTTTTTAGGCCTTAGTTGAGTTGATAAATAGGAGTTGAAGTGGTAGAAGCGGTGAAAGGAGAGCTTGAGAGTCCGTAGAGGCCAGGAAGCAACCAAAACACCATTATCACCATTTCACATGATGAGTAGGAGTAGGGTAAGTAGGACATCATGATTTATGATCTAGAGCACTTCATGCATGTTATACTTGCTGTTAGGTTCATCACGAGGTTGTAAAAGATGCAAAAGAGTGTTTGAAAGCTGAAGTGAAGTTCAAAAGTTGTTGTGAGTGGTTCTGAGAGAGCTGGAGATCATCAGGAGCAATTCTGTCACGAAAAATTTAAATTTTAAGTCAAGAGACATCCTACGCGTAGGATGTCTACAGGGTGATCTGGTGGAAATTTTGAAATTCTGAGTCGACCAGTGTGTTCAGAAGGTAGGTTTTATCCTATTTTCACCTGGAAAGTGAAAATTTGATCGTATCTTGACAGGATAAGGCCAGATAGACAGAAATTGCCAGACATCCTACCCAAATTGTGCCAAGGAATTATTTTAAGACCAAAACCATAGGATGGCTGCATGAGCATGATCTGCATGATTTATTGAGTGCTTGAGAAGGGTTTCATCTCAATTGGGTGGGAAAATTGGGTTTTAAAGATTTTAGCATTTTTTACTGAAAAAGGCCAGGACAGCTAAAATTGGGGTCTTTTGAAATCCAAACCAAAATTTAAGCATAGCACTGGGTTGCTGACATCAAGGGGAAGCTGTGGCTCAAGTTTGGGGTCAAGCAGGCCATATAGACATCCTACGCGTAGTATGTGTTCTGTGTGATTTAGCACTCCAAACCCAACTTTGAGCATACCAAAGTGATCAGCACCTTAAGAGAAGTCTGTAATTTGCATTTGAAGCTATTTTGATCAGTTAGACATGCTACGCATAGAATGTCTAATGCATGAAATTGAAGCCCGAAGCTAACTGTGGGCACAGCAGGGTATTGTATAGCCTGAGGCAAGCCTCCTAGTCAATTTTGGTCCAAATTGGAGTTGATTTGACTGGTCAAACCAACATCAGGCTGTTGGAACAGATTTTTGATCCATTGACCAGCTTGTAGGTGACCAAATCAAAAAGTAAAAACAGCTGTAGACTCAGCACATCAAGGGGAATCTATAGTGCAAAAACTAGGCAAAACAGAGCAGGAGACATCCTACGTGTAGGATGTCTACTGGGGCTTAGTGAAGACAAAAGCTGACTGAGGAAATAGGATGATGTTACAGTTGACTTAAGGGTTCCAGAACTTCTTTCAAAAGTGAATTTGGACCTTATTTGACCTGTTGACGGAGCACAGACGAAATTAAGACTTTCCATGTAAATTGACCAACATCCGAGGGAAGTACAGTTCCAGATTAGCAGACCCAATCCAGAACATTAGAAATGTATAAAATACAGTAGTGGTTGAGGTTAACCCTCCAGTTATACCAATCATTACTAAAACCACCTCTAGCGGTTAAATGCTTTGATTCGATTGCTGAAATTAAACGCTTGTGTACACGTATATTCAGCGAAAAGCAAGAAATTGTGCGGAAACTAATCCTTTACCAGGTGAGTGGTTGGATTTATGTTAAATTGCATTGCTCAGTTTGATGAATTTAAGATCAGGAAGACACATTCTTAGAGACCAAAAGGTGGCAGGTGATCAGGGTAGCTTAGTGTCCATCGAAGAGAGTGTAACTCAGGCAAGGCTAGATTCACTAGCACCGATTATTGAGGAGGGTAGTGATACTGACACTTCATCAAACGAGTCCTTCTTCATGATGGGTAGTCAATAGCCAGGAGGTTTCTCCAATGAAGGACCAATGCTAGGAGGAAGCACCTCCCTAAATCCTTTGAACGACTCCAAGTTCACTATAATCTTCTTAGAAGGAACAAACTCGAGGGGAGCCCTAGTTTATTCTGACTATCGAGGACGCAAGTGTATTTGTATTGAAGAAAGACCTGCTCAGAGACTGAAAATAATTCGAGTCTATGATGATGGAGATAGATTCCAAGACGAAAAGGGAAACCACTATCTGATAGTCAGTAACCCTGAGGATTACAATAGATATGGAGATAACGTGGCAAAAGGAAAAATGGTTTCAGAAACTCAAGAACCGCCTCCAAACATTGATCGACCCGGAGCTCTTTTTATGTATGATAAGAAAACAACTAGGGTCTCAAGTTATAATGAGAATGTGGGGATTTACAAGCATGAGAGCGAGGGAATAGTCTCTTACTTTCGTTGCAAAGAACTTTACCCAAACGAATTAAGCAAAAACAAGGTTCTTTACTTATTCTCTTATGAAATTGCTATGGAAAAGGATATTGTTTTTGTTGATAGGTACGACCAAGAATACAAACGTATTCTCCCAAAGGAGGTAGAAAAGGCAACAGTTCCAGAAGCATCAACATATGCCCCCGAAGAAGTGCCAAGGGTCACCTACACCCCTAGCAAGTCGAAAAATCCCTTTTCAAAAGAGTATGACGCGACCTCACATTCTACCCAACAACAGACGTTCAACTACCAAAACCAACCAGCAACTCAGCCATCATTGCAGGCATGGCTTCGACAGAGGTGCAACATTAGAACAAGACCGAAATCGAGATGGTTATCCAGCCGCACGAGGACTAAGGGATTTACAAGAACCACCACTCTATTCACGGTATCAAGGCGAGAGTAAGCCAAAAACTCAAGGGTCAACAGAGCCTGGAAGACCACCCATAGACCGAGTTCAAAGAGATGAACCATCTCTTGCAAAAACCGTCAGAAATTACGGCTTAGGAGCACCATTGGGAGAGGAACCCTCCCACTACCGAAGGCCAGAGGAGGTGTATCGATTAAGACGAGGAGATCCAATGATGAGATTTGTAGACCATCGTAGAATTAGACCTTCTCAGGTGCAAAAATGGGTAAACAAGAATGGGTGCAAAAATGGGTAAACAAGAATTAGACCTTCTCAGGTGCAAAAATGGGTGCAAGAAATACATGGGAAACAGAGATCCTAGGGATCATGTAGCAGCCTTTGTGTGTGTAATTAGAGCTGAAGAGGTGTTGGACTTCCCTACCCAATTTGCAGGGTTTGGACTGACCCTAGAGGAGGATACTGCTACTTGGTTTGACTCTGTGGAGCGTAGAGACTTTGAGTCTATGGAGGAGGTGTTTGACGAGTTTATCGAGGAATTATCACAAAGGAGGATAGCTCATAAGGCAGCCCTAAGACTAAAAAGATATGTTAAGTTCTGCCCTGTGGAAGAACTGCCAACTCAGTCCAGATTTATGCTTATATTTATTCAAGGACTAAGAAATGCAGATCTCCAGAAGGGCTTACATATGAAGAGGAGCACGACGTTAAACGAGTTAACTAAGGAGGCTCTTTACCTTGTAGACAATTGTGCGGTCTACAAAGAGGGTGAATTCAAGGATCTTGACGACGATTCATCCTCACAACAAAGTGGAAGCAAGTTTGCTAAGACAGCACCGAAAGGAGAAGTAGTTGTAAGCCAGGAGCAGCTTGTAGAGGAAGTGTTGAAAAAGATTAACCTATACGTCAAACCTCAGGCTAAACAGCCAAAGTGGTGTGCTATTGAACAAAAATGGACAAACCATGGGACGGAGGAATGTTATTATAACAAGGGATATGTGAGAGAACGACCTTATGCTCCCCAGGCTCAGGTAGCATCTCCTCAACTTCCACCGATGCCTAGGTATCAAGCAGGCAACCTACCAGGACCTGTAGGTGTAGAAAGACCACAAACAGTGTTGGGGAAGCAACCACCCCTACCAGGATTACGACCAGTCAGCATAAGATACACACCAACCGTAATCGAACCAGAGGAGAAGGCTTTGGTACCTATGTATGCATATTACGAAGATCCCAATGGATATGCTGCAAATCCTGTCTATTATCCACCGGAAGAACCCCCAACGCCAGAACCATGAAGCATGATAGGAGGTGCAGGACCACAAACAGCTGCACAGACAGCAGGAGAAGGAAGATATAGCTTGGATGAACGAACATTGTTGTTCATAGCCAACGGAGGCATGGGCGTGTAGAGACATGCATACCAACAAAGAGGAGCTCAAGGAGCACCTCAACAGCCTAAGGGACTCTGCTACAAGTGTGGTGGAGACCATTGGCTAAGAGACTGTCCTCATGATGAAATCATCAGAGTCAACGCATATTGCACCGGGTGTGGAGTTACTCATTTGATTCCTGATTGCCCTAAAAATTCGAGCAAAGGAGCAAAAACTACCTTGAACATGCTGGAAGGAGTGCCTTTCAGTGGAGGGTCAGAAAACGAGACAATAATACCTATTTAGGCAGTGACACAAGCCCAAGCTCAAAGAATGACGAATGAACCCATAATTGAAGAGCCAAAACCGATGCCCCAAGTTCAGAAATGAAAAATCAGAGAAGCACTTGGAAAGCTAGAAAGGTGCGTATGAAAGCCAAGAGAGAACGAGAGAAAACAGCTCTATCTGAGGAGTTAAAACACACAAAGGATAGATTAGAGCGGTTAGAGGATCTAGCTAGCCTAAGCTCACACACTACGGCAACCATAGTACATAAGGAAATAGCAGAACCCAAAAGTGCAGGATCAGGAGGATCAGTGTTGGCAGAAAAGGTAAATGAGCAGTTAGACGCACTTTTAAAAGCCTATGAAGCCAGACTCAAAAACAACCAAACCCAAGAGCAAAGATGGATGACTCATCCATATGCCGAAATAGAAAAACAAAGGTTGGAAATGTGTCGAAAGATGATTGAAACAGCTCAATCCTTGATAGAAAACCCGCTTGGTAAACTTGCAAGTTGGCACGAAGTACCAGCTCCAACCCCTATCAAACCAACTTTAGAGAAACAATCAGACACGAAGAAGAAACTCACGACTGTCTCTGAGTCTAGGGAAGAGCCTATCATAGTGCCAAATACAACAGAAGAGACAAGTGATGGGTTCCAGCTTAAAATATTGGTAGAAATGGGTAAGGATTGTAACGGTCTAATGACCCGTGGAAGCAAATCCGTGATGTTAACGACGCTAACAGGGTGAGTTACCAAATGAATAGCACGAGAAAAGAGAAAAATGAGATCTTACCTTCTATTGAAAAATTTGAGGCAAGATCACAAATGAACTTTGATATGCATTCACAAGGGGGAGACCAGGGATCAATTAGTTCGGGGCATAGCCAACCAGACTCGTTGAAAACTCTACCCTCTTACCTAGGGGAGTATGAATCTAAGTCTGAGGTGAGAGCAATCCCATCTCAAAGACTTCTTCTAGCAGAGTGATGGATTCACAAGGGTTGATTGAGTTATTGTCCACTCCTGTGGCATGCACAATCACATTAGCCAAACTCCTAAGGCTACGACCAAACATGTGGACCACTGTAGGCAAATGCTTAGAAAAATTTGGAGTAAAAGACCCCACCTCGAAGCTTCAAGAAGGGATCAGAGAATTGGACAAGCCTCAACTAAACACTAGGCCAATTCCTTTAAACAAGGTTGGAGAATATTGCAAGGGAGAAGATGGAAACACCACACTACCAATAGAATTCCAAGGAGTAGTTTCCAAAGCTATTCTTGACAGTGGAGCAGGAGTTGCTATCGCCACCAAGGAAATCTTAAAAAAAAGGGAAAATCCGGCTTTGAGAGCTACCAGAATGAAATTGTAACTTGCAGATGGGTTCATGGAAAAGCCTCTAGGACTCTTAGAAAAAGTAATTGTCACCTCGTGCGGAATCGAGTATGAGCATACGTTTGCAATAGTCGATTTCGACAAAAAGAACAATAACGAGATCATCTTGGGAAGACCATTCATGAGACAATTAAAGATGGTCCAGGATTGGGGTTACGACCACATATACCTCAGACATGGTGAGACTACAACCAAAATACACCTAAAAGACCATAGTTGCAAAGATGTGAACCAGACACCAGTGAAAGGGTTTGATTCAACTACATTGGCAGGGTCCGAACTCCCAACATGGTTAGGGCAACAAAAAGAGCTACGGATGTGCGGAGCTTCACATTGTGGGAGCTTAAAAAGAGAGGAATACATCTTAGAAAGAGCGATTGAGGACAAGATTATATTCCGGAACCTTTTCCCGAAGATGCCTTAGAACCTCTGGAATGGGAACACATACTAGCAACATTGGATGTTTGTACCATTACAGATAGCCCAACGACAAAATTTTGCGATAAGGATGGCTATGATGTGCTACCCTATTACATGGTAAGCCTTATACCAGGAGGAGATGAGATTGTAGAACCACCAGAACAAGAAAAGTTTTATAACTCCTCTGAGCATCTGGAGGTAAATAACGATGCAGATAACGAGTGATTCAGACAGCTGAAGCGAGCGTGGGGAGAAAACAGTGAATATCAAGTTTTATGATTTTGCCAATCAGCACCCTAGACGCCAGGAATTCTATAGGAAAAAACGAGCAGAAAACAAAATGAGAGAGAACCCTATGCCCAGGATAAAAGATAAAACTCAGTGTCTAATGCTTGTCAAAGCAGAGGATTGTGTAAAAGACCAAATATCATGCAGATTCTCAAAAGTTCGAAGGGAAAGAACGCAAGAGGAAATAAGACAAGTACGGAAGGCTAAAACAGAAACAAAATAAAAAAATCTCAAAAATCAAAACAAGAAAAAACAAAAGACCCAACGTGGACCAAATTGGAGCGTAAAAAGAAATACCAAGAACTAAAACGGTCATAACGAGAGGTATGGACGACTGAGGGAGAAAGTGATGGTAAGGAGGAGTCAGAAAAAGGAAACATCAATGTACCATCCCACTATCGAAAATTCACCATCCAGGACAGAAAAATCATAATGACACCACCAGTCAGAGAAAGAATAAACCTGGAATCTTATGACGGGCTAGAAAATGCAAAACGGATAGACCTCGCTGAGCCATGTGAAAAGCCTCAACCGGTCTATATCGCAACTGATTTAGAGCTTGAAGAAGAAGAACTGCTAACACAACTTCTCAAGAAGTATAAAGATGTGTTTGCATGGTCCTACAAAGACCTCAAAGGAGTTGATCCATCGATATGCCAACATACAATTCCATTGAAATCAGATGCCAAACCTAGCAAACAACATCCTTACACATATAATGGCACATTTGCTAAACGAATCAAAGAAGAGATTGACAAGCTGATGGATGTTGAATTCATCTACGAAATCGAACATACAGATTGGGTGTCACCCATTGTGGTTGTCTCCAAAAAGAACGGAAAGCTCCGAGTGTGTGTGAACCTCAAAAAAGTAAATGCAGCCACCATAAGGGATAATTATCCCTTGCCAATCACAGAACATGTACTTGAAAGGGTGGCCGAGAAACGGGCTTATTCCTTTCTAGATGGGTTTTCAGGGTATAACCAACTGGCAATTGCAATAGAGGATCAACACAAAACAACGTTTGCCACAGAATGGGGAATATATGCGTATAGAGTTATGCCTTTCGGCTTAACTAATGCCCCAGCTACCTTTCAGAGGTTAATGACTCATGCGTTCAAAGAATACTTGAGAATATTCTTAGAAATATATATGGATGATCTTTGTGTACACTCTCTTCTACTAAAAGAACATATTGACCATTTACAAAAGGTATTTGAGAAATACATAACATATCGAATCTGTCTCAACCCGAAAAAGTGCATTTTTATGGTTAGGCAAGGCCGCATCTTAGGACATATTGTCTCAAGAAATGGCATAACCACTGACCTAAACAAAATCAAAGTCATAGTAGACTTGCCCAGGCCTACTAATGCGAAACAAGTGCAATCCTTCATGGGACACTGCGGATATTATCAAAGATTCGTATATATGTATGCAGTCATCGCACAACCTCTGTATCGTTTGTTAGTCAGTTTTGACTGGACTGAGGAGTGTGAAACTTCATTCCAAAAGCTTAAGAAAAACCTTGTATCAGCACGTGTACTTAAAGCACCAGATTGGGAAAAGATATTCCATGTTCACATTGATGCTTCTGCATATGCAATTGGGAGTATTCTGGCTCAACCTGGAGACGGAACAATGGATTTCCCAGTTTGTTATGCAAGCCGACAGCTAAATAGTGTAGAGAAGAACTACACAACCACTGAAAGAGAGGGGTTAGGGATGATTTATGCTGTAAAGAAATTTCGGCATTATTTGCTCGCAAACAAATTTGTGTTCTTCACAGATCATCAAGCTCTTTTGTACCTAGTAAATAAACCATGCAATACTAGGAGAATTGTACGCTGGTTTATTATATTGCTTGAGTTTGATTTCACAGTGGTGGTCAAAAAGAGTAAAACTCATCTACGGGCGGATCATCTTTCAAGGGTGCAAAACGGGGAAGCTCTTGAAGAAGTAGATGATGACATACTTGATGCTTATCTTTTCAATATTGAAATGATACCCAAATGGTCTCAAGAAATTATTAGCATTCTTTCCTTTGGAGGTAGATTTGATAACAAGGAAGACATATCCAAACAACAAACAATTCGACAAACAAAAAACTTCCAGTTGATTGCAGGACGACTGTATCATCTAGGATCAGACCAAATTCTACGATTATGTCTAAATCCGGAGGAATTCGAGTGTTATCTTGAAGAAGCACACGTCCAGGATTGTGCATTTTTATTGTTCAACAATGAAAACACACCAAAGACTGAAACAATTAGGGGTTTATTGGCCAACTATGTATGCTAACACACACGCTTATGTTAACAATTGTAATATATATAGTGCCAAACGACCAAAGGATCACACGACATTGTTTCAGGTAAACATTGCACCTGCATGGAGTCAATATATCATTGATTTCTTAACCACAAGGACATTTTCTAAAAGCATAATAAAAGCACGAAAAAGGGCTATAGAGCTGGAGGCTCGCGACTATAATTTAATTGGGAACCAACTCTATAAGAGAGGAAAGGACAATCAACTTAAAATCTGTGCAAGTGAAATTGAATACCTGCTGATTCTAGAACATGCACATGGAGGAATAAGTGGAGGCCATTTTCAGGGCGATAAGACGACAAAAATTGTCTTAACCGCAGGAATATGGTGGCCTACATTGCATATGGATGCTGAGGAGTTTGTAAATCATTGTGACGCATGTCAGCGCACCAAGGTGCCAATAAAGAGAGATGAGATGCCACTACGGCCAATGATGGGAGCAAGGACATTTGCAAAATGGGGCATTGATTTTGTGGGGCCTATTTCACCCCCTGCATATCGCACCCATACCCAATATATCATTGTGGCTACGGACTATCTCACAAAATGGGTGGAAGCCAAGGCAACACAAAAAGCAAACACAAGAACCACTGCATAATTTTTGTATGAGAATGTCTTTGTACGATATGGGTTACCAATAGAATTTGTCAGTGATTGAGGAACACATTTTCTTAATGAAGTCATTGAATATCTGCTAGAGGGATTCATGGTCATACATAGAAAATCTGCTCCATATCATCCACAAGCAAATGGAGAAGCTGAGGCCACAAATAAAACACTATGCACTGTTCTGACGAAAATTGTATCAGAGTCAAGGACAGAATGTGATCAGCAGTTACACTCAACACTATGGACATACCGGGTAGCTTACAAAACATCCATAGGAACAACACCGTACAACATGGTGTTTGGTCTAAACGCTATATTACCCATAGAGTTTTTAATTCCAACTCTATGAGTAGCGAAACGCTTAGAATGGACAGGGCATGAGCTCTCTTCAAGAGTGGATGATCTTGAAAAGCTAGATGAACTATGATTGAGAGCTGTAGCTTCGATCTATGCTAAAAAGAGACGACAAAAAGAGTTTTTTGACAAGCATGTGCGCACGAAAGAGTTCAAAACAGGTGATTATGTACTTGTTTATACCTTGAAGCAACATGCCAAGAAACTTAAAAAGCGAAGGATGGGACCCTTTGTGATTAGTGACTTATCACAAAGTGGAGCTGTCAAGCTTGCTACATTAGCAGGTGAAGAAATGCCAAATTGGATTAGTGGGTGTCGATTAAAAAAATATCATTTACCACTAGCACAGTATATGCTTCAACAAATCCATCAAGAAAAACAACGAATGAAGGAGAAACAGAGGGTACGAGAAGAAGCCCAGGCAGAAGCAAAAGAACGCATCACAAAAAGAAGGCTTCTACGACAACAACAACAATGTGGATCACCGTTGCGAATAAATGCTATTCGACTAATGAATTTTGATGAAGACACAGTGGAGCCAATAATTGCAGTCAAAGTGGGTAGCAATCAAGTTGAATCGACGGCATTGCTTGATTCTGGAGCTCAAGCAAATCTAATCTCTTACAAATTATACAAACAACTCAAGCCCAAAGGTCAACTACATCCTACTCCACAAGTGCTGGAAAGCAGTACATCACATTCATTGAAAACATTGGGTTGGATTATATTGCATGTCCAAGTACATCAATATATTTACCCACACAAGTTTTATGTGGTTGAGGATGAAAGCACACAACACCCCATGTTGTTGGGACAACCTTGGCAAAAAGGGTATAATGTGTAGATAGATTGGAATGCGGATGCAGTCAAAATTCAGCATGCACAAGAACAATAGGTGGTAGCCTTTGCTCAGCAACCCCGGAAGAACCAGATGGCAGCAACATAGACACTGGATAAAGAGGCAAAAGGATGGGTGCCACTAAAGAACAACACAATCCCCATGGCGAATAAACAGGGAACTGCCAACCATGCTCACTACAAACATAAAACAACATAGACCACAGTGCCAAGATCAAGGTTAGCAACACGCGACAAACAAGTATGGGTGTGGAAGGATAGAGGTGACATGGCAGACAAACCACAATACAACAGAAGAAGTCAACAGAAGCATATAGTTCAACCAAAAGCCAAGGGAATAAAACACATATGGATCGCAAAGAGAATGCTCAGTAAAAACTTAAATGCGACTCGCATTTGGATCCCGAAACCAAAGCAACAGGAACTCCCTTCAGTACAAGCAAAATCGAAACACAGACAAACACTACATATGAAACCGGCAAACCGATCTATGTGGGTGCCAATCAGCAACAAAACAATGACAACCGCGGAAGTAGCAATAAACCTACACAAACCTCCAAAGCAAAGCTACAAATGGAAAGCAAAAGAGACAAAGACTATGGCCAATTCCGACACGACAATTCTCTCCAAGGAGACAACCATGGCCATATCGACAGTAGCGGCAAACCAAGCGACTTTTGCAAGAAAAACGATCAAACAGAGAGCGGTAGAGTTACAACTTTTACTTGCAAAGAAAATCCGCCAACCAAATCAACAACAAACAGGAAACCTCGATGGCGAATGCCCATAAGCATTTTGCTTATACCCTCCTCTTGCATAACATTGATTTTTCCATGCATTGACCGAGTATGCATTATATAGGGCCACATTACACGGCCAAGCATTAGCACAATTCTTAACCCATGCACAGCACATACACTGAGGCGATATCTTGTCGTCCGGGAGGATTCCAGCTAGGAGAGGGGGAGGCATTCTCAAATGCGGACCCAATGGAAAAAAGAGCAAAAAAGGGCATGTTTTTCGACTATTTTAAAGGGTTGTCGTTTGATTGCGGAATTTTTTGGACTAACCTAAGTACATATGACCTTATACAACATGAATCTACAAGTATATGGGGCCAAACGCCAAATCAAGCCCCTAGGTGTGTGTATATAAGTAAAAATAGCCATTTTTGGGGCAAAATATTGGTAAAACGGAGAAATCCAGCCATAAAAATTGCATGTGAGTGTATATAGTGTTTTGCGGTGATGTTTTTGAGTTATTATGACTTTTGGGGATTTTCTGGGTTTAATTTGCTATTTTATTTTTAATTTTACTAATTTTTGGCAAAAAAACTTCAAAAATACAAAAAGCAGGTGAAAAACGGTCGTAATGAAAAACAAAAAATATGGGGATAATCAGTGACTATAGGACAACCTATGGTACAATGGGGGTGCAATTATGTGAATGGAGCAGAAAGCGTGTTTTGGCCAGACTTTGACCGAAACATCAAATTTCTCGAAAACTGGGCAAATGGAGTCCAAATCGAGCAATTTTTGAGCATAAACTGCATCTCGCAAGAAGTTGGGAGCACATGTCAAATTTCATGGAAAGTGGTTCGGGGACCCCCATTATAAGATTTTTTCACTTCATTTTAAGCTCATTTCTATTATTGCCCTTTGAGAGAGAGCTCTTGCCACCTAGAGCGTGTTACCATATACATGTGGTAGTGATGTGTGTGAACACACAGGACCGCCGGGGCATTTTTTCCCTCTTTAGGATATTTTTTCCCCCGAGCATTGTATATACGCCCATCACTCTAGGGCTTGGTCTGCTTAGATTTTCGATTTGGGCTCATTTCGGCCACCGTTTCCACTACAGGGAGGTCTGCACATGCAATTTCGTCATTTTGTGCAGAATTTCTGTCAGTTTCGTTTTCTGCATAACAAGTGCCTCATAGTCTTCTACGGTTTGTGCTATATAGCACGTGTTGTTCTCGCTCCGTTTCTCCTATTTTCGGGCAGTTCTCACATCAGGTGCAACATTTACCATGGCTGACAACAACAACACAGATGTGTTCAAGATGTTTGTCTCACAGGTTGGATGGGGACAATTACCCTATGTGGGCTTATATGATGCAACACGTTCTTGTGTCAAAGGGCGTCTGGAATATTGTGCAGGGCATTGATGTACGTCCTGGTTCTGAGGATGTAGGCGATGTTGAGGATGTTGCAGGTCTTGCTGCTGTTAGAGTTGTTTTGCCTATGGCAGAACAAGCTCATTGGGATGTTAAGGATGTGCAGGCTCATGCATTAATTGCGTTGTCTGTGAAGCGCACCATTGTTCCTCACATCCGTCCAACAAAATCTGCAAAACAGGCTTGGGATATTTTGGCTGGTCTTTATGCAAGTCGCAATGAGGCTAAAATTGCTTTGCTGCGTAAAGAGCTGGAGTCGAAGATTATGCACGAGGAAGATGATATGGACACTTTCCTTGCTGGTGTCAAGGATATCAATGAGCAACTTATTTCTGCAGGTGAAGTCATTTCAGACAGTTCCCTTGTGCAGACTGTCCTTGATGCCTTACCAGATTCTTACCAGACTTTTGCTAGTACTTGGAGACTTATGACCCAAGGAAATCCTGAAGTTGTCAAGTTTGATGCATTATGCACATTGCTGTTGCAAGAGTCACTTTCCAGAAAAACAGGACTAGGCAGCGTGCAATTGAACAGGCTTTTATTGCTTCTCAAAGAAAGGGTGGTAACAACAATGCAGCCACTTCTTATGGTTTTGTTGCGGAGCGGCAAAAATACTGTTCCTAATGCTTTTGCTAGTAGCACTTCGTCTGGCAATTCTGGTGATAAGGGCAAAAAGAAGACACGTTGCCATTATTATAAAGCTAATGATCACTTGATCAGGCAGTGTCCTAAGTTGAAGGCAAAAGAGGCTAAGAAGAAAGAGGGTGGTTCCACTGCAAATGCTGGTTCCACTACAAATGCAGCCATTGTTGAGTCTTCTGTAAAAGGAGATTGTAATGCTGATGTTGATGCAGAATGGGATTTTAGTGCAGAGCGCACTTACAATCCTGCTGTCCATGATGCATGCTTGTCAGTTGTTGCAGATTAACATGTGTGGTATTTCGACAGTGGTGCTACAAAGCACATTACCTCACATCGTGAATTGTTTACCTCTCTCGAGTCTGTCCCTCATGGGAATTGAGTCACTTGTGCCAACAATGCCTCTTATCCAGTTCAGGGAGTTGGAAAGATTGTGCTTACTGCTGCTAATGGCAGTTCTTTCACACTTGTTGATGCACTTTATGTACCTGGGATCAAGAAGAATCTCTTGTCTGTGTCCGCACTTGCTAGACTTGGACTTGTAGTCAAATTTGTGGATGACAGATGTACAATCCATGATCTCAGTTTCGGTGATGAAATTGTTACATCTGGCTTTTTGTGTCGTGGGCTGTATAAGCTCACTTTGTATGACAAGTGTGGACAAAATTTAGCAAATGTTGTTGCAGATTCAAGGGCTATTTCAGATGCAAAACTTTGGCATGCACGTTTTTGGTCATCTGAATTTTGCCAGCTTGCTGCGTTTGCAGAAATCTGATATGGTTGCTTCTTTGCCGCCTCTTGAAGCACCTGTCAAACATGTTTGTGAAGGCTGTATTTGTGGTTCAGTTCGGGCCACATGCAGGTTGCAGCTTGTGCATAGTGATGTTTGTGGGCCCATGCAAACTCCATCCTTGGGCAATTACCTGTACTTCGTGACTTTCATTGATGATTACTCTAGGCATGCATGGGTATTTCCGCTTAAAGCGAAGTCCGAAGTTTTTATGTGCTTCAAACAATTTCTGGCTATGGCTGCAAATGTCTCGAAATGTACTATGGGCACCCTTCGTTCCAATTGAGGGGGGGAGTATATGTCTCATGAATTTAATGCATTTCTGGCTAGTCGTGGGATAAAACACCAATGTACAGTGCCTTATACACCTCAACAAAATGGTGTTGCTGAGAGGAAAAATAGGTCACTTACGGAAATGGCACGATGTATGGTGAAAAGTCAAGCTTTGCCGCATTCTTTTTGGCTTGAGGCCATCATGTGTGCCACTTATGTACTTAACAGGTGTCCTACAAAAGCTTTGTAGTCTATTACTCCATATGAAGCATGGCATGATAGAAATCCTTCTATTCAGCACATGCGTGTTTTTGGCTTTTTGGCATATTCTTTGGTGCCACAAGTGCAGCGCAGAAAATTGGATGATAAGGCTGTCAAATGTATTTTTGTTGGTTATAGTGCTGAAAGCAAAGGTTACAGGTTGTATCATCCGCAAACAAAACGTATTCTGGTTTCTCGGGATGTAGTGTTTGTGGAAGATTCTGTTCAGCCCTTGCTGTCATGTACTAGAGACAGTAATGTAAACTCACAGCACATTTATGACACTTTGTTGCCTCTTTTCAGTGGTGGAAATACGAATGTAAGTTCCAATGAGGCAAATGTACAGCCTATGGGGGTTTCTGAAAATGTTCTAGATCAGCCTATTACTGATGCAGATCTACATGATGTACTTGATGAGGAAAGGGCTGAAAATGAGCAGGCTAGAGGTATGCCAAAATGGCTGGTGCACACTTTGTGTGACAGTGAATTGGATGCACCTTTGTCTAGTCGTACTCGTTCAGGCTCTCGCCATGCATCTTATGCATCAGATTGTTATGCTTTGGCTGTGTCTAGCTTACATGATGTTGAGGAGCCTCTGTGTTTTGATGAAGCACATAATTCAGAAAATTGGATGGCTGCCATGCAATCAGAATATGATGGACTCATAGAAAATGACACATGGACTTTATGTGATTTGCCTCCTTGAAAAAAGGCCATTGGTACGAAGTGGGTTTACAAGTTGAAATGCAAGCCGGATGGTGAGATTGATCGCCATAAGGCTCGACTTGTTGCAAAGGGTCATGCACAGCAAAAAGGCATAGATTATGAAGAGACTTTTGCTCCCACTTGTCGTATGACTACTGTGCATTTTCTATGTGCATTGGCAACTCATTTTGGTTGGGATGTACATCAATCAGACATTGTTACTGCTTTCTTGAATGGTGACATATTTGAGGAAGTTTATGTAAGGTAGCCTTGCGGTTTTGTCATAAAAGGACAAGAGGACAAAGTGTGCAAATGTAACAAGGCTTTGTATGGGTTGAAGCAATCTCCTCGTGCTTGGTATGAGAAAGCTGACACTCATTTGGTCAAACAAGGCTTTCGTAACAGTCCAACAGAAAGCACATTGTATGTAAAGCGTGAGGGTGATGTACTTCTCATTGTGGTTCTTTATGTTGATGATTTGCTGATCACTGGACCAAATGAGAGACATATTGCTGAATTTAAGGCTGATTTGAATGCTACTTTCAAGATGAAAGATTTGGGGCTGTTGCATCATTACTTAGGTATACAGTTTAAGCAGTGTGATGGTGGTATTGCCTTATGTCAGAAAAGTTACATAGAGACATTGCTATGTAAGTTTGGACTTGAGGATTGCAAACCTATTGCCACTCCCATGGAAACAGGTTTGAAGTTGAGTCCACATGATGCTGGCGATCCTGCTGATGTCACTCTTTATCAAACTGCTGTTGGCTGCCTCATTTATGTATGCAACACGAGGCTGGATATTCAGTTTGCAGTCTCACAGGTCAGCAGATTTATACATAGCCAAGGGTCTAAGCATTGGCAGGCTGTCAAAAGGATTTTTCGCTACCTTAGTAGCACTTTACATCTTGGCTTGTTTTATCCCAAGGGGGGATCATTGCCGCCAGACTTACATGCTTTTTCAGACTCAGATTGGGCTGGTTGTTTTGACACGAGAGTGTCCACAAGTGGTTTTTGTTTCATGCTTGGCAGTTTCATGTATATCATGGTTGAGCAAGAAGCAATCTACTGTGGCCACTTTGAGTTGTGAGGCTGAGTACAGAGCAGTCTTCACAACTACGGTTGAGTGTGTATGGCTCAGACGCCTTATGGCTGATTTGGGTGTTGGACAGGACACTGCCAACACTATCTACACTGACAGTCAGAGTGCATTGGCAGTTGCGAGGAACCCAGTTTTTCATGCTCGCACAAAGCACATTGAGGTGCATTACCACTATGTCAGGGAGAGGCTCTGAACAGGAGAGATCAGCTTGGCTTATGTGCCAACACAGGACAACCTTGCAGATCTTTTCACAAAGGCATTGTCTCGTGAGAAGCTTGAAGCTTTCCGCAAAGCTTTGGGCTTACTCCCATTTGCGGAATGATCATGTCCTTAGGGCATGGCACTTCCCTTTACTCATGTGCCAGCTCTCGTTCATCACTCCAGGGGAGATTTGTTACCATATACATGTGGTAGTGATGTGTGTGAACACACTAGGACCGCAAGGGCATTTTTTCCCTCTTTAGGAGGTTTTTTCCCCCGAGCATTGTATATATGCCCATCACTCTAGGGCTATCTATTTTTCCATTGCACACTAAGTAATACACTCTCTATTGTGTGCCTTGATCTTCCTTCGTCTTCTCCAACCTGTGTGTGTTTCTCTGCAACCCTAATTCCAACAAAGCGATCAGGACTTCCAGCAGCTTCTACGACGCACACAACCACCCGACAGGCTCCAGATATAAGAGGTAGGCTCACCACCTTGAGCTTTTCGCGCATGTTTGTTGTTTTGTCGCGAAAACTAACGCAGGGTTCACACGGGAAGCGAGCGGTAGAGACCTACAAGTAGAAGTGGCCACCTAACGGCTAACCCAGATGAGACTTCATCGGTAGCTTACCCTAGCATAGGAGACCATGGCCAAAGACGGTAGAAAACCCTCGGGAAAAACCCTAACTTCTAGAGCCCCGCAAGAGGCCACCAAATGGGAAACGAGCGGAAAGACGCCCAAATGCTACCAAAACTCATGGGTAGGAGCATCTCAACATGCTCGACAAGTCTATATAGCCCACATGGCCATAAGGTGACCTGAAGCGGCACTAAACTTTAGAACAGTATCAGACACACAAAGTGTCAAATAGCTCTCGCGGCCAAACCGCATGTCCGTGTGCCACCAAAATTCACGAGCGGCTTTCCTAGACCATCAACAACCAAGTCCTATGGTGGTAGACCACCGCAAGTCATTGACGACATGTAAACGCAACCACGGGTGCTTCCAGAGCGACAAATTGCCAAACGGAGCTCCGGTGAAGCCAAAGTCGACAAAAACCATATGGCAAGGATTCCCAAGGGACCGTGAAGCTATAGAGACCAACATTAAGAAATTTCATCACCGAAAAGAACTCCAAAATTCAAAAAATGGCTCGGAGGCTCTGAAATCCACACAGGGAGTTTCTTTCTATCTATTTGACTTTTTTGTTGAAATAATGCTTAAAAGGGACTTAGGGGGGCTCAGGGCAGGCATCGGTAGCACTCACCACATAAATTTCATCAGGAGACATCCTACACGTAGGATGTCTCAAGGCCAAATCTGGGGACCAAACTCAACATCTCTCATCACACACAGTTTCTGAATAGCCTGTACATGCTAGCCACCAAGTTTCATCACATTTGGACAAAAATTGACCTCATGTGCATCAAAAAAGCAAAGCCAGGGCATAGAGGCAATAATGGGCCATAGACCTACCAAACCTAGTCCAAATCACATGAAACTTGCACAATACACTCATGAGCACATTGCCAAGCTATCTGTGGGGTCATATGTGAAAAATGATGATATAAACATCCTACGCGTAGGATGTCTAAATGACATTTTTAGCCCCCAGCTTGCATTTTTCAGTTCCAGATCTCCTTATAACACCTTCCTAAGCTCATATATCAGGTTTCAGGCCATTCTCATCACATTTGGCCCCCAACACCTCCAAGATTCACTTTTTGAGCCTAAAAACACTACACATGCTCTTACCAACACCAATTCTTGTCCAAATCAAAATCCAAGAGTAGGGCCATGTTCCACATGCCAAAGAGCTACCCACAGAACCAACTCTAAGTCATTTTGATGAAATAGACATCCTACGCGTAGGATGTCTCCAGCATGATTTTGACCTACTGTGCAAGAACTGACTTCATAGGGGCCATTAAGATGGTGCAAGGAGCCTGTATGTCAACTTTCAACCCATTTGAATATCATTTTTCCCCCGTTGAGGACATCCTACCCAATTGGTGATCCTAAAGCCTAATTCTGCCCATAATTTCACTTTTTGATGCCCAAATCCAATTCCAATCACATAGCCATGTTGCATAGGTCCAGGGCCACCAGCCTACCAATTTTCACCAAAAACAGGCAAGATAGACATTCTACGCGTAGGATGTCTAAATGATAATTTTTGGCCAGAAAGCTGCTGTGGGCAAATGTAGAGTTTCCCTAGTTCCTTTTAAGTTTTATTTTCAATCTTCAGGTCATTTGGATAGTTAAAACTCAGTTTCTCAGCTAATATGAAAAAAATGCTAACTTTGGACTATAGAGTGCAACAGAATCCATGGCAGCCGCAAAATCACCTACAAAGAAGAAGAGGATGACAATAAAAGACTACTTGGAAGAAGTAGAGCCATTTGTGATCCCAGAAGGAACCCTGAAGCCAACCAGCACATGGATTCAGGATGATTTGCTAGAGTCCAATGATTTGAAGATCTACTAAGGCGTGTTCAAAGATCCTGAAGGAAATGCAGTAGAGCTACCATGATACCACGGGAGCTCAATGAATTTGTCAGAAGCAAGATGGGAGATTACCTGGAGAAGCTGGACCTCCATAACTACTTTGAAGCTTTGCCAGCGGGGATTGACATCAAAAGAGTGTGGGAATTTGTAACCACTATCAAAGAAGATGGAGTGGCCAGAGTCACTGATCTGCAGGGCAAGCCAGATACCATGATTGTCATCACAGAGAGGGTGGTGGCAGCCGCACTAGACATCTCCAACAAGGGAGATAGTGTGACAAAGAGGAGAGATGAAGTCAAAGTCTACTCAGAAAAGAAGAACAACTACACATTTGAAGATATTGCAAACCCAAAAGTGGCTATCATGAGCCAACTCTAAAACCAATACTTCCACATGTGTACAAAGCGGCCACAAAAGTACAGGATGCCACCTGGAGCCTTTGCTACCACCTTCACCTGGGCAATGCAAAAGAGTAAACCAAAAGTGATCAATTATGCGGCTTACATCCATGACAACTTGGTGAAGATGGGCAACAAAAATCCCACCTACATTGTACCTGGTGAGCTAATAACAAAAGTGGTCTATGGAGCACTGCATGCCAAGGGAAACTGGCCTGAACCTCCTTCACAGAATGACTGGCTAAAGCTGAAAGAAGATAAAGAAGAAGAACCTCCTAGGTCACCCAGAGTTGCCACACGTTTGAAGCGCCGGTTAGAAACCGTGTCAGAAGAGCCGCCAAAGACAAAGAAAGGAAAGAAAGAAAGTGTACAAGTGCCAATCAAAGAGACCAAGTCACAAAAAGCGGCGCGGCTAGAACGATTAATGGAAAGCTTCAGAGCCGAGAGAGCACTCAAAGGAGATTTGAGTGAGCTGTGGAAGCCATCCCTAGAGGCCATGTCGGGATCATCTCGAAGGGTGCACCGAGATCGGTTTGAAGACTACATCAAAAATTTTGAGATTTTAGATGCTACAACGGAAAATATCCCGAATGTCCCTTTTACAGAAGAAGAAGTGGACGAAGTATGACGGAAGCTGCTAGAAGAGCAAGAAGGCCAAGAAAGGGAGAGAAAAACCTAGGCGGACAGGGATTTCAAGAAAAAGCCAGCAACTCCAGCATCAAGCAGGGAATCCAGGCCACCCCCATCACCACCTCCCCTTATCCCTCCACAAACCCAACAAAAGGAGGATGAACAAGAAGATTTCAAGCAAGAAAAGAGCCAAGAGAAAGAGCAGAAAGAAGAAGCTGAAATAAAAGTGGAGAAGCTAGATCTAGAAGAAAAGAATTTCAAAATATTTCTTGATCTACTAGCTGCAGGTTACTCTAGAGAAGAGGCAGCTACGGTAGCATTTGAGCTAGCAAGCACAAGGCCAAAGGAACAGATGCAGAGCCTTCAATTAGTAGAATTGAAAGAGATGGCCACTGATACAATGGACCTACAGCCACCAACCAATGATTGGGATGTGGTGATGCACAAGCTAACCGGGCTCAGAGCAAGATCAATGGCCACGAAGAGTGAGATTGATAATCTCAAAGCCAATGAAGTTCAGATCAAGGCTGAAGTCAACTCACTACAAAGACAGAGCCAAGAGCATATGGACAAACAAACAAAGCTGCAAGCCAGTTTGGACGCGGCATTACAAAGATGCCAAGAGATGGAACAACAAAATCAAGCAGCCAAAAACAAGCTTCAAAGAGCTGAAGAGGAATACAAGAAAATCAGCAAGTCATTGACAGATGCAGAGAGAGAAAGGGACAACCTAACTCTACAACTTGCTGAAGAATCCAAAGAGGTGGAAACCTTGAGAAATGCCAAGGAAAAGGCCGAGATAGAGCATGAAGCGAGCCAGGATGAAGTCATCGAGTTGAAAGACCAGATGAAAGTAAAAGATCAAACCATCCAAAGGCTACAAGCATCTCCGGCCAGAGTTAGAGCTGCAAGCTCGACTGACACGACTTCAGAGACTGATTTATATGAAGATGAAGGAACTCCAAAAGGAGTTGACATTAGAGAAAAGACAAAGGCTGATGTTGGCCGAGGGGTCTCTGGTCATGCAAAACCGCCTGGAAGAAGAAAACAAAGCCATGAAGAATGATTTAGAAGCCGTGAAGAAGAGGATGGATGAGAATTTTCAGAGATGGCAAGCAGAAAATGAAGCCATCAAGAGAAAGCTCGAGGAGGCGGAGAAAAACAATGCCGATCTGAACGACCTCCTAGTAAATATGGGAGAGCAAGCGGAAGCAGAAAAGAAGAAACTTCAGAAGCAGATAGAAGAGTTGAGAGACCAGCAGCAAACGGAAGAGCAACAATTTAGCACCGAGACAGCAGCAATGGAGGGGATCGACATAGAGAATGTGTCAGATCCACTGGACACCACCATGCAAGAGAAAATCCTTGTGGGACCCTCACAAGAGCCCCATGATCTGACACAAGAAGAGGAAGAAAAACTGCAGAAGGCCATAGAAGCGGCAGTAAAAGACACAACCAGAGAAGCATTGGAGTGGGAGCAGAGGGTGTTTAAGTCGATGACTATTCAGAAGATAGATGCCAGTAACCTCGATGTGAATGGCTACAGCCTTCTCTCCCATATCCTCTGCTAAAGTATGAAGCTGCTACGATCAACAAACAAATAAAAGAGGAGCCAACAGTGCCAATGTACAAAGCAGATATCTCCAAACCTGAAGGGGTCAAGCTGATAGTGGATTCTCAACCCAAGTGGAGAAAGGCATGGCTCACAAAATATCCTCAATATTTAATTCATATGGGAGAGGCACCTAAAGTGATCAGAGATAACCTTAGTTTCTGCCCTCTACCAAGGATGAGGACATGGAAAGCCCACGAGCTATTGCAGAGAATCCAACCCACTTGGCTCAATTACCTGAAGCTGCCAGGCTTGAAGGTAGGCGAGAGAATAAGTGAGCAATACATGGTGAAAACCCTAACGGGTGCCATCAAATTATTCACTGTCTCGCCTGACCTATCTTGCATCATGATGAGAAAGATATGTAAAACCCTTTTGGCAGTCTTTGAAACCTTCAAACCAGGCCAGGCGACAGACAATATCTTTTTCTTTCAAGATACATACAGATGTGCATACGATCTGTTTGGTCAGCCTTCTCACGAGGTGATACATGCATTGTATCAAAGAATTATGTTTTTGCCTTCTTATCACCTCCAGGCCTTTGAAGAAGGCTTCTACACCGACTTCTTCACAATCAACACGGATATATTCAGCCCGATGCTACTGGCTCAGCATGCGAGATATGAGTCCCTTCTCAAGATGAGAGAAAGCCTACACTGAAGAAGCAGCTCAACTGCCATGTCGGGGACGACATGAACAAGAAGGGGGGGAGTGTTAGCAGCTGGACACACCCTACGGAGCTCGGCGGAATATTATTTTTTGTAACTATTCTTTGAGAAAAACCGACATTTCACCTTTGTAAATATTGGGGCTTACAGAAGCTTCCAGATTGTATCCCATTTTTGACATTTAGATTGAGTAGATGGTTAAATTGGAACATTAGGGTTTGAGATTGTAAGGTATTTATACCACTTTTGACCTTAATGAAAAAAAACCTTTGTCATTTTCAAAAAAAGTTCTGTCTGTGAGTGAGCGTACTGTGTACGAGAGAGAGTGAGAGTTTCATCTTGACGCTACGTGCGCATCGGTGGTTGGAATCGAGTGAGGAGAGGTGCAGCGTGTTGCCCGCGACGAAAGCTACGCGCCAATACCTACATTACGGGCGTACGGTCTGGTTTTGTGAGCTCAACCCACGAGCTTCCTCTGGTGATTCGATGAGCATACGTTGTCCGTTTTTGCATTGCAGCATATCCACGCGTTCGCATGGAGTAGAGCTACACATTAAGCACTTTAGTTTTCAGAAACGACGACCTACAGATTTCGGCCAGACATCCTACGTGATTTTGCACCAGGTGTTTAGGGTTGGGATTTTGGTTCACGGACCTTAGGGAGAGCAACCTATTGGTGTTAGTAGGGTCTCCTTCAAGTTCTGTGGCATTTCGAGAACGTTTGATGGGTATTTGGCTCTTGGAAGCGTTGTAGGAAGTCTCCTCTTAGGCACTCCTGAAGGCTGTAGCTTAAACATTGGGTAGAGACCTCTGTAGGAATTAGTCGAGAGTCGGTCGATGTAGATTGACACCCTATTCTTGCTTCCACGCGCCTGCGGGTCGAGCTTCGTCCTTAGCTAACAAATCTTGTTAGGTGAGTTCTCACTGTGCTGACGTCCTTCGCGGCGTATCCGCCAACACTAAGGTCAAAGGACTTTTACACACATTATTGGAGGTCTTCAATGAAGCTAACCCTAAGGTGTTATGCTCCATTGGTTAGCCTTGCTCTTTGATAGACCACTTCTCATTTGGGCCCCTTTACCATTGGCCCCATGTTGAGATAGATCTATAAGTACATGTCTATATCTTAACCCTTGTTCCCGTTTATTCTCCCACATTAAGTGATCAATTTAATATGAGAGAATCATTTGGGTTGGTTAGATATTAGTTTTTATGACATTACCTCTCTTTTGAAATCATAGTCATCCTCGACTATGAGGTAGAAGAGATAAAGCCTTATCCTCGACTATGAGGTAGAAGAGATAAAGCCTTATCCTCGACTATGAGGTAGAAGAGATAAAGCCTTAGTCATTAGTCAATTTTACTTAGCGGGTAGAGGATCCCTTTTTACCCTACGACATCTTTCCAAGATGGATGACTAATCCATTTGGTGCTTGGGAGACATAGCTGCCGCAAGCATGTCTGCTCTTTAGTCCATTTCATTCTCCCAAAGTAGAGTGACAAATTCTACTTGGTGTTAAATTTGTGCACAATTAAAAAAAAGGACTAGTTTTATAAGACAAAAACATGAGTCATTTAAAAGAAACTTGTACATTTGCTTACTCTAATGTAGCATTGTAAGCATTGACAAGGTTCATACTATCCTTAAGCTGTATTCCTTGCATCCATCTAGCATCTTCAAAAGGATAATTTTTGAACTTAATAAGATACCGTCGGATAATCTTACCATGTCGTAGTACCTTGTCTTCATGCCGAAGAATAGCTTCGGGTTGTAGCACCTCTTCTTGGTCTTCAACTTCGGGAGGGTCTTCAATAATTGGTGCAGTTGGTGGCTCTCCTTTGTAGGGCTTAAGTAGGCTTACATGAAAGGCATTGTGTATGAGCCAATGGTTGGGCAACTTGAGTTGATAAGCCATCTCATTGATGGGCTTCAAGATTTGGAAAGGACCATAGTATCTTTTTGCTAGTTTAGCATAATACTTTTGATGGCCCGTAGGATTTTTGCCCGTCGTTTGCCTTAATCAAGCCTTAGGAAACTTGAGTAAGACCCAATCATTTTCTTTGAGCATTAAGGCTCTTCTGTGCTTATCAACAACAGCTTTTTGCCTTTGTTGAGAGATGGATATAACCTCCTTAATCTTTTGAAAAGACTCTTGAGGTCACGGCTATACTCATCGGCGACGAAGATCTTCCCATGTACCTTGAGTAGCAAGGGACTTTTAGGTCTTCCCTCAATGATCTCAAAAGGTGCTTTTCCTGTAGAAGTATGTACAGTATTATTGTAGGCATACTCTACAAGAGGTAAGTACTTTTCCCATTGTGAGCGTTGATCTACTTCAGTAACATAAGTCTTGAGTAGATCGAGTATCGTAAGATTGGCTATCTCACTTTGGCCATCCATTTGTGGGTGATAGGCCGAAGAGAAATTCAATCTTGTTCCTAGATTTTCAAAGAGACCTTTCCAAAAATTACTGGTCATTCTAGGATCTCTATCTGGCACGATGGATGTGGGTAATCCATGGTGCTTGAAAATGTGAGATATGAAGAGAGTTGCCATTTGATGTGCCTTAATAGTCTTTTTCATAGGAATAAAATGTGCTTGCTTGCTAAACCTGTCGACTATTGTCCATATTCCTGTATTCCCATGGATAGACTTGGATAATCCAAAGATGAAATCCATGGATATACTCTCCCATGGTGAATTTGGGATAGGCAATGGCTGGAGTAATCCAGGTTGCTTCCCTCTATCATACTTGGTCTTTTGGCATACTAAACATTTTGAAACATACTCTTGTATGCCCACTTTCATGGTAGGCCGATAGAAGTACGTCTCTACTCCTCGGAGAGTAGGTTGAATACCTCTATGCCGCGCATATGGAGGAGCATGGGATTCATACATAACTTTCTCACGAAGGGAATGGGTAACACATAGCCTATTGCCGTGGAGAAGATAACCATCGTGAAATGTGAATGGTTCCTCTTTCTTCCCCAAAGCAAGGGCTGACATTATGTCTCTAAAGTCAGGGTCAGTAGCATACTCATCTATCATAGAGGATAGATCCTTGTGAGTAGCTATAGACACCGCATTAACTTTTGGTCGTCGTGAAATGGCATCGGCCACTTGATTGTGCTTACCAGCTATGTAAGCAATATGGAAATTAAATTGCGAAAGAAAATTTGCCCACCTCATTTGTTTGTCGGAAAGCTTGGTTTGCGTCATGAAATACTTGAGACTTTGGTGGTCAGTTCGTAGGATAAATGGAGTCCCCAATAGGTAGTGCTTCCATGTGTCTAGGACATGTAGAATAGCTAAAAGCTCTTTCTCATAAATGCCCAAGACTCGTTCATCAGTATTGAGCCTTCGGCTCTCATATGCTATGGCATGCCCTTCTTGAAGCAAAACTGCTTCAAGGCAATCACCACAAGCATCACATTGGACCTCAAATGGCTTTGAGAGATCCGGAAGCACGAGGACTGGTTGGGAAGTAAGCTTCTCTTTGAGCTTATCAAAAGCATTTTGCTCCTTAGCAGTCCATACATACTTAACGTTCTTCTTAGTTAAGTCGTGTAGTGGTCCTGCTACTTGAGAGAATTTTGCTATGAAGCGTCTATAGTATGCGCACATTCCAAAAAATCTTCTTAGCTCATGTAGATTTCTTGGGTTAGGCCATGATTTTAATACCTCTAACTTTGATGGATCCATACGGATACCATCGTGAGAGATAATATGACCTAGGTATTGAATCTCTTGAAGGAAGAATTCGCTTTTCTTTTGGTTGAGAAAAATCTTGTTCTCCCTCAATGCTTGAAAAATCACTTGGAGATGTTGCTTATGTTCCTCCAAATACTTGGAGTAGATGATGATATCATCAAAGAACACTCCACTGAATTTGCGGTATGGTCTAAAAATTTTCTCCATCAGACGATTGAACATAGCTGGTGCATTAGTCAAGCCAAAAGGCATGACTAGATATTCATAAAGACCAAACGTTGTGCGAAACGCGGTCTTTAAGATATCTTCATCCACTCTCCTTATTCGATAATAGCCACTCTTAAGGTCAATCCTATTGAAGTAGGTAGAGCCTTGTAGCTTATCAAACAGATCTTCTACCCGAGGCACGGGAAATCTGTTTTTGATAGTGATATGGTTTAGTGCTCGATAGTCCACACACATACAGTATGTACCATCTTTCCTTTGCACTAAAAGGACTGGAGAACAAAAGGGAGAGGAACTAGGACTCACCATCCCTTTGTCTACCAATTTTTGTACTTGCCTCATGATCTCCTCTTGTTGAGCTTGTGAGACTCGATAAGGAGGTTTGTTAGGCGGTGAGCTTCCTGGAAGGAGCTCAATGTGATGGTCATCATCCCCTCGTGTTGGAGGTAAGTCCATGGGGATATCATCGATGAACACATCTTGGAATCCTTTTAGAAAATTATACAAGTCTAACTTTTCTTGATTCCTACCATTTACATTTGATGAAACATTAGTATCTTTTAGACTCTTTGACAAAAATCATGTACGCAGAAACTGAGCTCTTCATTGACTTATGTTTGCGGGTTGCCACGACGGACGTCCATAGCATAGCCTTCAGGCATCAACATAAATATCAATACCAGGGAAGCGACTCGGATGAGGCATGGAAACTCACTAGGGTGTCAATCCTAACGAAGTGAACTTGAAGAGATGCAATTACTAACTCTACAAGCAAATCAAATGCACTAAAGCCAAGTAATCTACCTATGTCATTCTACACAGCTCTACAGTCATCACGCATGTTTACGATGCAAATCATATCGAATTCGCACGAAACTTGAAGGGAAGCTACAGAGGACTATCAGGAGCATATCCTATCACTGTCATAGCATTCTGGATGGGTACACGGATCGCGATCGTTCGTCCCAAAGTACGCAAAATAGTAAACTGATGATCATTAAGGGTCGTTTTTGGGTCCCTAAAGCCTCTCCTAGGGTCAAAACAACATAAAATACGCATATAGACACTCAAAACAACGATTTAAGGCCACAACAATTGCGTTTGATACCTGCACCGAATCTTGAATGCTTACATTTGAATGAAAGAGCAGAGTAAGAAGAACACAATGCAATAAACAAAACTGAATTTGGATTACCGTAGCCACAATAGTGATGATTACAAGTTGGAGCTAAGAGGTTGCTCCTTGTACAGCAATAGTCACTTATCTTCCAAAACATAATCTCCCTTTCCCACTAACCTTAGTGTATTATATACCTAGGGCTTTCTAAAGTGGCCGGCGGCCAACTTCTCATGGACCTTTACATACATCATTGGAAAAATTACATCTTTGACTTAAACTTGACATAGACGATTGTCATTATGCTTTTACAGGGTTTGATGTATTAAACATTGGAAAAATATGTGACCACATCAAAACTTTGGCCGGCTGACCCGACGGGCGCCTTGGCTAGGTGGGCACTTATATGTTGTTATCACCTCCAAACACTCCCCCCTTCCTAGCTCGTGTCGTCCCTTGACACAACCATTTGTAGTCTGGTCTTCTTGTTGATGAGTCTCCCCCCTTCCTTGATTGAGTTATATCTGACATGTTTTGCCTGTTCAAATGGGGTGTCCATTTGCCTTTGATTGATGAACATGTGTTCTTTGTGATTTGGATGTTGTGGACGAGGCATTTGTGCATGTTGTTTGCACGTCCTGCTTTACCTTTCCATTTGTGCAGTTGGTCGATGATACCTGCTTCTTTGGATACTTTGCCTCCTGGTGCAGTTGACTTTTTATTGGAGCTCGTATCTCAAAATGTTTGAGACTTTGACATGTGTGCACTGGCATCTCCAATTTGATTTTCTTTGCCACTTTGTCAATAGAGCTTTGTTGGTATCTTTGAAGATAAGAGCTGCTCTTGTCGAAGCGTAGTTGAGAACAATGTGGCCCCACTTTATCTCTTTGAAGATCGTGTAACAAATTCTTTATTGGTTTCATTTGATGGAAGGAATATATACAATAGAATAGTGATGGGTGTTTCTAAATAAAGGTCTAGAACCTGAATGACCAAAGGGGAAAACCCAGTGGGAAAAAATGCCTTTGGTATACGCTCTTATTGGGGTTGAACACTTGGAAGTTGAGTACCTGTTCATGCAAGGTGAGTGCTTGGGAGAAATAAAGTAAGAGTGCGTAATGCAAGTGCCAATTATGAGACACTCTATATGCACACAAGAGTTCTTTCCAGAAAATCATGCGGTGTGAAAAATGAGTTGTTGGGTGCTTCAAGGAACAAATGTAGCACATGTGATATCCAAGGATATCTCAATAGCTTCCACATTTCCAAGAAGGGTTTTTGATGTTGAAGCTTCTCCACTCATTACTCACTATGCATAGTGCGTGAGTGTCTTTTGGACTCTCTTCTTACTTTACCAAACTTAAAATACATAGACTTGGACTCTTATGCTCACCTATACCAGCATGAGCGACACAACATAAATATGCTCAACTCCTCCACCTTGAGTAGTACCTAGAATAGCTAAGACTCTTAGACCACAGAGAATATTACTTGAAGCTTTGGGACTAATGCCTTGCTCATTTAGTGGCTCAGCTGCCCGACTCTTGACTTTTATGCCATGTATTTTTAATGGCGACTTGGACTTACCTGTTCATGGCCTGAAACACAATGCCATAATTTCTTGAGATTAAGGCCTCTATTATTGCTTTGGTCTTTGGATGCCACCATCTTTTCAAGTAAGTTGGCATACTTTGACTCCTCTAGCTTCTTTTGTTGGATGGGATGTTCCGTAAGGAGGCCGCATTGTTGTACCTTTACTTTTTCTTCTTTGTGAGGAGCCTGAGTTTTCAACAGTGTTTTTGGGACCCACTTTGTTCTTGCTTCATGAGTTGCTCCCTTGACTTGATGGACACTAGGCTTTTGTATCCATATCCATACTTGGCTATTACCATTATAAAAGCCTTGCTTTTGTAGTAGAAGACGAGGGATCCATTTTGAGGTTGTTTCTCCCTTGGTTGTGCTTAGTCTCCATTGGCTCTTTGTTGTTGTTGATTGTCTTTGTGTGGGGTCATTTGCTACTTGGTTGGTCTTAGTGGCTCTAGGTTGAGAAACTACTTGTTGGGGTATAAAGCCCAATGTGGTCGCCCAGGTAAGTGGACGGGCCGCCAGGTATGTATACACATTCTTTTGTAAAAACCTAATAAGAACTCACTATGCTCTACACATTACAGTAGAGCGAGTTCACCATATCATCGTGCTCTTCTTCTCGCACTCTCTCTCGCGTCGCACTTCCGCTCGTACTCCTTCAACTGATATCAGAGCTCAGATCGAGGCTCGGGGCAGCATTTGCAGGTAGCCAGAGTCACCTGCTCAGATTGGAGTGAGATTCTATAGGTGAAGACACGGCCCCAAATCCTGTGGGAAAGCCCAAAGGGCTTGGTGTTCTTAGAATTTCATTCTGAGGTCATCTCGGCCACCGTTCGGCTTCGACAAAGCTCTGCGCAGGCCATTTTCGACTACGTGGTCTTGGCGGGTGTAGATCCGACTATGCAAATTTGGGGTTTCGTCCTACGACTGCAGGTGCTGAGGATATCGGCACTCCTAGAGTGCTGATTTGTGGCTGTCTACACATCGAAGGACGGCTCACAGTTCTTGGAGGCGTGTCACATACGACACGGGCGCATCTACACACAGACTGTAGGCGACATCCACTAGTTCATCAGGTAGCTTGTGTTTGCTGCTTGATATTCCAGATTTCATCCTGACATTGCAGGTACTTCCACATGGGATGTATTGTCAGAGATGATGTATGTCTGTTGAGGGTTTGCTGGCTGTGAGTCACACAGCAAACAACCGCCGCAGCGGTTACAACATATAGTGGGAAATTTGTGGATGTATGACTTTGTGGGAAGTCTATGTATTGTCAGATTTATTGCAGCCTTTGTTGAGGGTCGAGTGAGGTTTTATTGAGCTGGGGGATTCTCGAATGTTGAGATCCTTTCGGTGATACAGGTCTTGGAGCGATCCCTCGAGCACCCTTAGATAGGCAGCTAGGATGTATTGACTGTGAGTTAGACAGTTGGGATTGCATCTTTGCTTTACTGCCGTTGAGGCATTGTCGCAGTCTATGCTTACAGGACAGTTGACAGGACAGTGAGAGACAGTACAGGTGGAGGACACGTTTACCCATAGCTTATAGTGTTAGAGAGACAGTGGTCTTTTGAGCTGTTTTTTGGTATGTTTTTGAGTACACCAGAGCCATTTTACAAAGGAGACTCTGCCAAAATTTTTGCAGAATCTGAAGCTTTCTTGGTTCATTTGACAGGTTGATATTGGTTCAGAGGTCAGTTTACAGGGGAAACTCTATCGAATTTTTCCCAGGAAAGTAAACTACTGTGAAGCGTAGCTATGGCTGGATCACAGGACACTGCTCTTTACAATATCAAGAAGCTGGATGGAACCAATTTCCCATTGTGGAAGAAGCAGATTTGGCACGTGTTGGTACAAAAGAAGCAGATAAAACCTATAAAGCTCAAGGGGATAAAACCAGAAGATATGGACGAAGATGAATGGAGCGAAATGGATGAATTGACACTTTCTACCATTATGCTGACTTTGGCAGAAAGCATTTACTTCAATGTAGCAGACGAGATGTCGGCTTATGAAGCATGGACAAAGCTGAGTGATCTTTATGAGAAGTAGAGTGCAGCTTCACAGGTATACTGGCTTAAGAAGCTTGTTGACTTGAAGATGAAAGAAGGGACACATATGTCCAATCATCTGAATGAATTCAACACCATCTACAGTCAGTTGTCAGTTCAAGGTGTCAAGTTTGATGAACCTGTTAGAGCTATGTTCCTGTTGATCACATTGCCGGAAAGTTGGGACACTTTTCGCACAGCTTTGAGTAATTCTGCACCTCCAGATGGTTTGACCATAGCAGGTGTAGAAGGCAGTCTACTTACTGAAGAAACCAACAGAAAGACAATGGACAAAGGCAAAGGAACAACCTTAGTTGTCAGGGGAAGGACCAAAGAAAAGTACAAAGGTGGAAAGAGGAATCAGTCTCGTAGCAAGTCCCGCAGTGCTAAAAGCAAGAGTGACATAGAATGCTACCATTGTGGCAAGAAGGGTCACATGAAAAGAGACTGCGGAGAATGGAAAGCAGAAAGGCAAAGAGAAAGCTGAAGACCATGGTGAGAAGAACAAGTCCTCAGTGAAGATTCAAGAAATAAATGTGACAAACACTGTTGTAGAGGATGATAGTCTAGTGTCAAGAGACATCTACTTCTTGAAGAATACAATGGAATCAGCTCTTCTTACAGCATCTGATGGAAATGCACTGAGTGACTGGATTATAGACTCAGGGGCATCACTTCACGTGTCTCCAAACAAGGAGTGGTTTACCTCTTATGTGACCACTAAAGATCATGTTTGGCTAGGAATGGGCAGACATGTGAGATCTTAGGTGTTGGAGATGTTCAATTGAAGTTTCAGAATGGCTCTTCTTTCACGCTGAAAAATGTGAGACATGTTCTCGCAATTACAAAGAGCTTGATCAACACAGGTTTACTTGATGATGCTGGCTACGTCACCACTTTTGGACAGAACATGTGGAAGATATCCAAGGGTTCTATGACAATAGCACATGGAGTAAAGTCTGGAGGACTTTACATGATTTATGTATCAAATGTCTCTAAAAATGTAATCAATGTAACCGAGCAGCCGAACGTTTCTTTGTGGCATAGCCGGTTAGGACATATGTCCAAGAAGGGAATGGAAATCTTGTCTCGTTTTGGTTATTTGCGTGGTTTTTCATTTAATGATTTTGAATTCTGTGAACATTGTCTGTATGGTAAGCAAACACAGCAGCCACATAAGCATAGAAGCAATAGAAGAGATACACAGTTGGCACTTGTTCATAGTGATTTGTGTGGACCTATGCCTAACCTATCTCTAGGGGGAGCTTCTTACTTTATGACATTTATAGATGATTACTTGAGGAAAGTATGGGTTTACTTTCTCAAGCACAAGGATGAAGCGTTTAGTGTTTTCAAAACGTTTGTGACACTTGTGGAGAATCAGAGTGGCAAGAAGCTTAAATGCTTACGCACTGACAATGGTGGAGAGTATGTTTCAAAGGCCTTTCAGGACTTTTGTGAGTCAAAAGGCATAAAACGTGAACTTACTGCTCCTTACAATCCTCCTCAAAATGGTGTTGCTGAGAGGATGAATAGGACCATACAAGAGAAGGTCAGTAGTATGTTGTCTAATGCACAACTGCCAAATGGGTTTTGGGCTGAAGCTGTATCAACAGCTGTTCATCTTATAAATAGATCTCCTAGCAAGGTTTTGCAAAAGGATTCAGTGGTAGAGATGGTATGGTCAGGCAAGGTGCCCTCATACAAGCATCTCAAAGTCTTTGGTTGTGAGGCATATACTCATGTTCCAAAGGAATTTAGGAACAAACTTGAGCCAAAGAGTAGAAAGTGCATCTTTCTAGGCTATGGTAATTCTGGTGAGATGGGGTACAGACTTGGGGATCCCCAATCCAGAAAGGTTATCCGCAGCAATGATGTTCATTTTAATGAAGCCAAATATCATTCTAAACTAGAGAGGGTTGAGGAGATTAGAAGAGTTGTCTTCCAAGAAGATGGACCTGCACGTGCAAGACAAAATGTCAGGGCTCAAGAGGAGCAAGGACAGGATAGAGTGGAACCACAGGTTGTGGCTGAGCCTCAGCCACCTATTTTGCATAAATCAGGACGTATCTCACGACCTCCTGATCGGTTTTTTCCATCTATGAACTATGTCATGCTGACTGATTGCAATGAGGCTTCATGTTACAAGGAAGCAGTGCAAATGAAGGACTCCGGCAATTGGCAATTGGCCATGCAGTTAGAGATGACAGCTCTACATAAAAACCAGGCATGGAAGCTAGTTAAATTACCATAGGGCAAAAAGGCTCTACCTTGTAAATGGGTTTATAGGTATAAGATCACCACTCATGATAGTCAGCCAAAGTACAAAGCAAGGCTTGTTGCCAAGGGCTTTAAGCAAGAACAGGGCATTGACTTTGATGAAGTCTTCTCTCCGGTGGTCAAGATGACTACATTGAGATGCTCCTTGCATCGATTGCCATATTAGATTTGGTGTTGCACCAAATGGATGTCAAGACAGCGTTCTTGCATGGTGATCTAGATGTGGAAATTTACATGCAGCAGCCATAAGGGTTTGTTGAGAAAGGCAAGGAAGATTTGGTATGCCAGTTGTTAAAGAGTCTTTATGGCTTAAAACAATCACCGAGGGCATGGTACCATAAGTTCCACAAGTTTATGCTTTGTCAAGGCTACAAACGTAGTGAGTTCGATCACTGTCTATATACAAAGAAGGCTAAGGATGGCAGTTGGCTGATCCTTATTTTGTATGTGGATGACATGTTGATTGTTGGCAAGCACTTGGAAGAAATTTGAGCTTTGAAGTCAAAGATGGCAAAATCGTTTGACATGAAAGACATGGGTGAGGCAAGTCATATTCTTGGTATGCGCATTGAGAGAGACAGATCAAAGAAGTTGATTTGGTTATCTCAAACATAGTATATTGACAAGGTTTTGCAACGTTTCAATATGGAGAAGGGAAAGGCATTGAGTGTTCCATTGCCACCATATGTGAAACTTAGCAAACAAGATTTTCCTGTGTTTGAGGAAGAACAGGCTGAAATGGATACGATTCCATATGCGTTTGCAGTGGGTAGTTTGATTTATGCAATGATTGCTACTCGCCTAGACATTGCATTTGCAGTGGGAATAGTAAGTCGATACATGTCAAACCCAGGCAAGAAACATTGGGAGGCAGCGAAAGGAATATTGAGATACCTGAAAGCTACAAAGAGTATGCGTATATGCTATGGGAGTCAGGAGCTAAGTGTAAAGGGTTTTACAGACTCAGATTATGCAGGTGACTTAGACAACCGAAGGTCTACTTCAGGGTATGTCTTTACATTGGCTGGTGGAGCAGTATCATGGCATTCTAGATTACAAGATTGTGTTACTCAGTCTACTACAGAGGCTTAATATGTTGCAGCATCAGAGGCATGCAAAGAATCCATTTGGCTTAATCGACTAGTAAAAGATTTGGGAATCAAAGAAGAGATGCCTGTGTTATATTGTGATAGTCAGAGTGCTATACAATTGGCTCGCAATCCAGTTTATCACTCAAAGACAAAGCATGTGGATGTGAAGTATCATTTCATCAGGGAAATGCTCGAGGATAAGCAAATTCAGCTTGTCAAAGTTCACACCACAGAAAATCCTGCTGATCTACTTACAGAAGGACTTCCCTCACAGAGCTTTGCGCATTTTCGTAAGCAGTTAGGTGTAGGGTAGTACATCACTTCTCTACATCTCTTGTATATTAGCTTGTATAGTAGCTTCTCTTACACTTAAAGTACCACATTGGACTTTAAGTGGGAGGTTGTTGGGGTATAAAGCCCAATGTGGTCGCCCAGTTAAGTGGAAGGGCCGCCAGGTCTGTATACACATTCTTTTGTAAAAACCTAATAAGAACTCACTATGCTCTACACATTACAGTAGAGCGAGTTGACCATATCGTCATACTCTTCTTCTTGCACTCTCTCTCGCGTCGCACTTCCGCTCGTACTCCTTCACTACTTTGGGTAACCATATTTGGGTGTTACCTTCATAGAATCCTTGTGCTTCAAGTAGCTTGACGGGAACCATTCTATCCTTTGTCTTCATTTGGCCTTGTTGGGTAGCTTGATAAATCTCTGACATTGGTACCCATATTTGTTGTATTGTTTGCTTCTTTGAAGCTCTTTTCTTTTGCTTCTTCTTTCTCCTAGTTGAGTTGGTTGTCTTGCGTTGAATGCTCGACTTGTTCTTTGTGGGGTTTCTTTGTAAGGGTGAGAAGTTCCATGCCGTTACCTTGGGCTTTTTGGCCCAAACATCATTTGAGGCCACCCACCCTGTCGCCTTTTGTTGTTGAGATTGTTCTTGAGAGTGTACCCAAATTGGATCTTTGACTTTAATGTGTTCCTTGGATACCAACACCTACTTGACATTTCTTTGCTTCTTTTGGAGACTTTGCTGCGATGGAGATTTAGGTTGCAAAACCTTTTGTTTAGGGATCCATTGCATTGTTGAAGCTTTCGTTCTTGACGTAGAGGCTTTGCTTGAGCTTTGATGTGGGCTTGTCGAAGGTAAAACTGACTTGCGAGGATGATCTTCTTCAATGTTTAATTTGGCCTTAGCTTTTTTTGATGTAGAGGGTTGTGTATTTTTTGTTGATGTCTCTTGGACCGTCTTTGTTGTTGTTGTTGATGCTTTTTGTTGTTGCCCGAAGAAGATATTCTTCCAACTCTTTGTTAGGACTAGACTTTCTTTGATGTGATGTGAGTCAACTATGTTGAAGTTGTCTTGAACTCCCCATGACTCAACTTGAGTATTGTCTCCGCTATGCCAAAACTTGGGGTTGGTGTTTTGGCACTGGTGTATACTCTTTCCTCCACTTCTTTAATTGTCAGCTTTCTCATCATTATCCAAGTGCCATATGACATTATATTCTTAGTAGCATAAGGATCCATTGCGGCCGAACATGTAACCTTGAGCCCTGTTTGTCCGCATAAATTGAATTTGATCAATGTGGGATATTTTTCATCTTTGGCTTCTTCCTCATTCTTCCTTTGATCTTGAGTTTGTAGAACATCTGTTGATGTGGATCTTTGCACATCTGATTCTTCCTGTACCTTCGAATCTGCATCATTTGAAGTTAGTTTCTTTGGAGTAGATGTTGTTGACTCTTCCAGTATCTCAATGATGACATCTCCACATGGTTGTATTGCTCTCCTAGTTTGTGTTTGTGCAACATCCTCCATGACATAGCTATTTGTCCCTCTATTTTCATGCTCACAAATCTCATTAGCATTTCTCAACACTTTCAACATAAAACATGAAACTAGGTCGTAGCCTTCTTCATCACAAAACTTGGTTGGAGTTAGCTTATTTACACACACATCCAAGGTTGCCAATATTTGAGTCCATCCAAATGGCTCAAAAAATTGCTCTGGAAAGGGTTCCGGTATGTAAACTTCATCATCCATTGATCTTTCTAGGATGCAATCCTCCTTCACTGAGCTTCCACACTTCGAAGCACCACACATCCAAAGTTCTTGTTTGGTTTGTAGCCACGCATGTATCTCTTTCCCATTGACTATAGTAGAGTCAATTTCTTCTAAAGGAGTTCTATTCACATCTCTATAGCTATGGTCTTTTATGCTTATTTTTGTGGTGATCTTTTTATGTCTCAAGTAGATATAGTCATAGCCCCAATCTTGAACCATCTTAAGTTGACGCATAAAAGGTCTTCCTAAAATGATATCAAATTTGTTCCCTTTTCCAAAACCTACTATTGCAAATGTATGTTCATATTCAATTCCACAAGGAGTCACAATAATTTGCTCTAGGATACCCAGAGGTTTTTCCGTGTATCCATTTGCAAGTTGCATCTTCATTCTAGTTTTCCTAAGCGCTGGTCTACCCCATTTTTCCCAAATGTATTTTGTGGCTATGGCTACTCAGCCCCACTATCAAGTATAGCCAATATTTTAACTCCTTTGTATTCCACAGGTAAGGTGGTGTTTCCTTCTTCTCCTTCGCAATATTCCCCCACCTTGTTTATTGGCACAGGTTTAGCGTTTGAACTTTCTTGTTGAGTTTTGTTTGATTGTTCATTTGAGGGTAGATCTTGAAGAGCTATCTTTAATCCCATCTTCCCCAAATTGTTGCCTAATTCATCCCATACATGTGGTCTAATCTTAAGCGGTTCAGATAGAGTAATGGTGCATTGTATTGGAGCTGACATCAACTCTTGCATACTCTTTGTATCCATAATCTTGGATATGGCTTTCTTTTGAGATGGCACCACTCTAGTCTCTGAGTCTGCCTCATGTTCTCCTATGTATGAGGGTAAGGTCTTCAAGGACTCTGGTTTGCTTTCAATCGAAACTTATGTCCCTGCATCTCCATTTAGAGATTGAATGTCTCCTTGATAGATTTCATGCCCTGTATTGACCTCAGTTATGGGTGCAGATTGGAAAGTCGCACTTCCATCTTTTGCACTTCTAATTGCTTCCCACAATTCATTTGGCCATGGCTCATCTATCTCTGGGATAGGTGCCATAAATTGTGATATTGACCTTGCATCATTAGTGGTGTTGGCCACTACTTGATCATCTAGTTGAATTTCTAGGTTGTTGGTTTCTTGTGTTGCAGTCTTTGCTTGCACATCCTTTTGTGATTCTAGCTCAATGTTTCTTTGAGTTAATGTTTCAACAACCTTTGCCTTAGGCATTTCAAATCCAACACTTTTTGGTTTTGTTTCTGGAGGTGGAATTGGTGCTTCAGGCTCCATCATTGCCTATGCAGTTTTTACCAATTCCTTACACATTTTCAACCTCTCAGTCTCTACCTCAGTATGAGGATATTTCATCCCTTGTTGCTCTAGGGTTTGGTTGGGTTTCAATCTAGCCTCATATGCTTCCAGTGCAGCATCTAATGGCTCTAGGACTTTGTCTACCAACACAGATCCTCCGGAAGACGCCTTCCTTGGTTTCTTATCGCTCACCACCGTTTTGTTTTCCCGTTCTTGTTTTAACTGCTCCTTTGTCTCTTGTAATTCTGTTTGTAGTGCAGTTTGATTTGTAATTGTTTTTGCTTTAATTTTGTCTCTTTTGGCTTTCCAGGATTTTCTCCCAATCCTCACTGACACACTAGTTGTTTCCGCTTGTTTGGGTTGTTGATCTTTCTCCTCATAAGCTTGGTCCTCAGCATTTTCTTTTGCTTGGGCTCTAGTCACTACCTTCACAGGAATTTTGGGTTCTGCCTCTGATCCACTTGGAGAAGGTAACACTCCCACAACATTCATTGTTGTTTTCCCCTGTTTGTTTGGGTGTTTTGGACAATTAGGAACAACGTTGGTGCAGCTAAAGTTGGTCCGAGCTAGGAGATGGTCTATGCCAAGCAGAGGCAGCATGTGACTGTAGTGCAGAAGGCTAGGGCAGGTGCCAAGGCCCTAGGCAGCCAAAGGGTAGCGGGAATGTATGCCTAATGCTGTTTTTTAGGCCAAAGGTGCTGCAACATGATCCAGATGGGATGGCAGATCAAGGTGTCCGAAATGCCAAGTCAGTGTCCTGAAATGTAGTGTTCAGTGTGCTCTAGAAGCCGGTCCAGACGGCTCGTCAAACGGAGCTCGGATGTGCGAGATATGGCAAGTTGAAGTGGGATGCGTTTGCAGATCCTCACCGGATTGGGCGGGCACAGGTGGTTAGTCAAGGCAGGTGTGATATCAGTACACGTGAAGTGCTTGAGTTGTGATGCATGCCGGTCTTTTCGGATTGGCGATCGGAGCTACGGATAGCAAGTTATGGGCTGTCGAAGTTTTGACGGGGGTCAGTTTCGAGGCGGCAGGGCCGCATTGGGAAATGTGCAATTTGGTGTTTTCTTGAGCTCGCCAGGTGTCTGGTGGATAGTATGTAGCATGTGATGCTAGTCGGAGTCGACGGCACCTGAATCAGAGTCCGGAGCATGGAGGTATGTTCGGTCGAGGTCGGCAGTTTGTAGCGAACGTGGATGATCGGATGCTTTTCCCTAGGTTTGGGACACACCGTTTGAGGCTGTCAAGGCATCATGGTTCGGAGCCGGCAGATGAAGTTCCCATGCGGCGTGACCGAGGAAGCTCATTTGGCGAATTTGACCGCATAGAATCATCGACACCATAGGAAATGAATACAAAAAAAGACCCTTGGGTATAAGTGCAAAAGAAAGAGGTGAAGCTGGCAGGGGAGTGGCTTGGCGAGAAGGTGAGTTCAACAAACTTGAGCACGCGGAGCACCGATTGCATGATTGCATGGGAAGCAAGGATTAAAAAACCTCTTTGGTTGTGAATTGAAAAGAAAAGGAAAAGGGGTGTATGGACTCAAAGGGAAAATGAGGTTCAAAGCTAAATTAAAGAAAAGAGAGGCCTCAAACCAGTAGCGCCGGGCGCTGTTGCTTAAAAAAGAATGTTTTTTTCTTTTTTAAAGAGAAGAGGTGAAAGTGATCAAGTGGGAGGCAGCGAGCTTCCAAAAGGAGGAGGGTTTTCTTTTTGGCTTAAGGAAGGAGGAGGGAGATCCTCATATGCTCGCGCTCTCGACGGTTTTTTTGAGAGCTTTGGAGTTGCTCGCTCGTTTGGAGCCACAGGAAGCTCACGAGGAGCATAGGCCATGGAGTCCTTGAAGCCGAGCGGGGCTCGCCCTTTCGTGTGTTTTGGTCCACGCCGGTTGCGGCGATGAGGATTGTACAGTTTTTTTGGTGTGCCTATGAAAGAGAAAGCCCCCATTGCAGTGAGTTTTGTGCGTCGTCTCACCCCCTTTCCCCCCTTCTCTTTTGCTCTCGTGTGTGTGCGTGCGGGCGTGTCGGCAAGTGTGTGCCGCTCCGACGGAGTGTTGCAGAGAGAGAGAGAGAGAGTGCATGTGGTGTTTTGAATGAGTGGGAGCGCGCAAAGGCTATTGCAGATGGGTGCAGGTTGTGTGAGTTCAGGTGTGTCTATGTGAGCACGTGTGCGCGCAGAGTTCGGTGAATCGAGCGAGTCGAAGGTGCTCGCAAAGTGGATTGGGGTGCAGTGTGTGCCCTGGGCTATAGGAGGCATTCCGTGTTGGCGCGTTGGGCGTGCTCCCCATTCCCCCTCTCCAAAGTGTGTAATGGCACACTCCAAACAATATCCAATTATCTCTACACGAGAACAATTCTTGGCCCAATGATTTCCTCCACACTTGTAGCATGGTCCATCTTGTTGAGTCACTGGTGTCACAATTTATGGTTGTTCTTGCTTAGCTAGAATGGTCTCTGGTCTACGCTCTTGATTGGCTATGAACATCAGAGTGTCCTCATTCAATGAATAGAGTTTTCTCATAAGTTCTTGCTCTAGCGTAGGTTGTGATACCTCTGCTCTTTGTAAAGCCCTTGATACAACCCTATTTTGAAATAATGGATGATTTGGTAATGGCATTTGTTTTTCTATTTGATGTCCAAATAGTATCCCCCTCGTGTAGGTTTGATTATAGTAGCACTCACTCATCTCATGATTGGTCCATTTTTGCTCAATGGCACACCATTTTATTCGTTGTGCTACTCGCGCTGCTAGCTCGTTTAGGATGGTCATTAATTGAGACATAACCACTTGCCTTGTGTTGGTTTCACTAGATGCTAAAGGAGCATTATCCATAGTGATCTTTGTATCACCAATTTCCTCGCCATAGGCTTTACAATTGTCAACTAGGTATAACGCTTCTCTCGTGACTTGTTCAAAGGAAGTACATCCTTTTAAGTGCAAATATTTCTCGAGAGTTTCATTTTTCAAACCCTCTATGAAGAGAATTGATAATCTTTCATCCTATGGTAACTCACGTTCCGGACATCTCTCTATATATTGTTTGAAGCGTAGTGATGCTTCCTTCACTCTCTCATCTTCTTTTTGCTTGAATGCATAGATTTGGGAAACTGTGTTATGCTTGATTCCCCTTTTAGAGAACTCCACAACAAATTCTTGCAACAGTTGTTCAACGTTTGAGAAGGCATTTTTGTCCAACGGTTGGAACCAATTCAATGCTATCCCTTCCAAGGTTAAGCCAAATCCCTCATACTGTGTATGAAAATAAAATACTTGTTCGGCTCTTAACACTTGTTTGAACAAGGATGCATGTACGTATGGATCCCTTAATCCATCATACTTCTTCTTGACACATTTGGCCAATTGATATGGTTTCATTGGTTCTGGTTCAACCATGTATTTTAGCGTGTTGGGGTCTCTCACAAAGACATCCCTCATTCCTTCTTCTCGTCTTGGAGCAAATCCTGGTGGAATCCCCTTTGAGACATGTTTTGGAAATGTTGATGGATTTGTAAGTCTAATTGGCGGTCTCTTGGTTCCACTCAATGAGGTAGGGGCTACACTCCCGTGAATAGCTATTTTGGATGTTTGAGGTCCATTTGATTCCATAGTTTCAATGTTAGCTTCTTGCAAATCAGTCTCAAAAAACCCTGGTATGCTTACACTCGGTTGAAAGTAGTAAGCAGAGATTGGAGTACCCATGTATGTATATCTTTCTAGCTCAATTGGGCTGATAAGTTTGTACTCTCATCCATACTTATCTACCATTAGAACTTGCACTCCCTGGTCACTTGTGTATGTGACGGCATAGAGGTTCTTGTAGTCTGTCAACTCTTCAATGATGGAATTTAAACATCTATAGAAGTTGTTTTGATCTCCGATAGGTAACCTATAAAGGCCATCATAAGTGTAATCCGTTAGAACTCTCGTGGCTTCATTGGTTTTGCTGAACCTCACGTTGGGTTTGTTGATTAGAGGATGCTTCTCCTCTAAGTCTCCAGCAATTTCCACTTTTGCTCTTTCAAACTCCCACATTTTAGTTGATTGGTTTGGCTTCCAGTGAGCTACATGATCACTTGACAAATATCCATGAGCCATGCCTTGAGGTTTGGCTTGATATGATTGATAAGCCTCATGGTCTTGTCTCAACCCTCTTGTTATAGGTGTTGCAGTATTTCTGGCTGTTTGTGTAGGTGGCATAGCTCTGAGTTGAGTGGAAAACCCTAATGATGGATGAGTTGTCATGTTTAAGCCTCACTCAATACTCTCAAGATGCTCCTTGATAAGAACACCTTGGCTTAGTGCACACAATCCCTTTTTGCCCTTGGTCAAGTCTCTAAAAAGTCAGGCTTTGGTGCCCCACTGACCTTTGGATACTGGTTTTGGGTACCCTAAAAGTTTGTAAATGGGAATCCTAGCAAATTCAGACTCAGTTTGGAGTCGTGTGTCAAAAGTTAGAGCAGTTTTGGTAAACTGCACTTGAAACAACACTCAAAACAGTTTCAGGATCAGGACACAAAGAGATTTTGTGCTTGTATCTTGGCTTCCAGAGGGTATTTTTCATTCAAACTTGAGATTTGGGATGTACTCAAGTAGATCTACAACTTATGAAGTCAAATACCCTCACTATGTAGAGGTACACCGATCGCGATCGTCGACCCCATGTCACAAATTTGGAAGATTTTTGCACAGTAGCTAGCTCTTGATGTCTTGATACCAAGTGTCTTTGTATTTTTGAATTTGGAGATGTTTTGACCAATGAAAACCCAAATCCCAGGTGGTTTTGCGGTTATTGGCCTGATTGTGTAACTGGGACTTTTGACCACTTTCTTTTGCTTTTTTGACCTTGCTCCTTTTGGAAAATATGTTGCACTAGATGTTAGCTACCTACTCATAAATTTTCAATCCAAAATGTCACTGAGGTACACCAATCGCGATCGTATTTTGGAGCCCAAATTGGATGAAACTTCACCAGCTTGTTCACTAGGGTATTTTAAGACTACCTGCCAGACACTTTTGTATTTGGACTCAAAAAAGTCAAGAATTTATAGTTTCTTGGTCTGAAGTACCTGATTTTCCAATTTTATTAGGTTTGATTGATTCTGATGTTTGATTTGGGATTTGAGAGATACCTAGGCTTGTCCTATGCACAGGCTATCCCTCTAAGAAACCCAATTTTGATGTGTTTTGGTCTACTGAAAGTCAATTTCTATGCTAGTTTAGTAGTTTTTGACTTGGACCTGTATTCAGTGGTTTTGACCAGTTTTTTGTGGTTTTTGACCCTAGGTTCTTTAGACTTTTATGTTTGTATACCCTTGAAGAGTCTACTCATCAAATCTAGTACAAATCTGAGGTCTAGGTACACCGATCGCGATCGTAGTTCTGAGCCCAAATTTAACCAAATTTGGCATGCTTGTAGAAACTGATGTTTTAAGGCTATCCCCCAAGTCATTTTGTATTTGGATCACCAAAAGTCAAGATTTTATAGTTTTTGGGTCTGTCAGGCTTTTGTTTTACCCAAGTGGCCCGATTTCCTTGATTTTTGATGTTTTTGGGTGTGGTTGCTTTAGACAAACTTGTTTAGAATCTTATCAGGAAGGCACATGTCAAATCTTGTATAATTCTAACACTGAGGTACACCGATCGCGATCGTAGTACCAGAGCCAAATCTGATGAAATTTTACAGGCTCTCTCTGACAAGTATTTCCCAGTGTTTGGTGCTACCACTTTGTGATTTGAATCAATTTCAGCTTTGTTTGGTCAGATTTTCTAATTTCGGAGTCTTATGGCCCTTTTGCCAAAGTTATGGTTTTCTGGTGTTTTTGACTCTATCTTTTGCCCCAAATCTGACTGAAATGTGATTTACTTATCTTTTGACCCAAATCTGACTAGAATGTGATTTACTTATCCTACTCCTAAGTACAGAAATGAAAGAACACAAGAAAATGAATCAAACAAAACAAACAGGATAAAAAACGGATGATGGATCAGTACTCAATCAATACAAAGAAATTTGAAGAGAAAAAATGCTTAAAGCAACCTCACTCACAACTCCCTATATCTCTCAAGAGTAGATCTAGCCAGTCCACCGACCATAGACTCCACTAAGCACTAAATCTTTGTCTAGATGCTTCACTGAAAATGTAAATGGAATGGAAATTATCTTTTGGAACAATAAGAAAACTCTGAATACGCACTCGGTCACTCATCACCTAAGATTCATTCCCCGGCAACGACGCAAATGTTTGCGGGTCGCCGCGATGGACGTCCATAGCATAGCCTTCAGGCATCAACATAAATATCAATACCAGGGAAGCGACTCGGATGAGGCATGGAAACTCACTAGGGTGTCAATCCTAACGAAGTGAACTCGAAGAGATGCAACTACTAACTCTACAAGCAAATCAAACGCACTAAAGCCAAGTAATCTGCCTATGTCCTTCTACATAGCTCTACAATCATCATGCCTGTTTACCATGCAAATCATATCGGATTCGCACGAAACTTGAAGGGAAGCTATAGGGGACTATCAGGAGCATATCCTATCACTCACAGCATTCTGGATGGGTACACGGATCATGATCGTTCATCCCAAAGTACGCAAAAACAATAAATGGATGATCCTAAAGGGTCGTTTTTGGGTCCCTAAAGCCTCTCCTAGGGTCAAAACAACATAAAATACGCATATAAACACTCAAAACAGTGATTTAAGGCCACAACGGTTGCGTTTGATACCTACACCGAATCTTGAATGCTTACACTTGAATGAGAGAGCAGAGTAAGAAGAACACAATGCAATAAACAAAACTAAATTTGGATTACAGTAGCCACAATAGCGATAATTACAAGTTGGAGCCAAGAGGTCACTCCCTGTGCGTACAACAATAGTCACGTATCTTCCAAAAAATAATCTCCCTTTTCCACTAACCTTAAGTGTATTATATACCTAGGGCTTTCTAAAGTGACCGGCGGCCAACGTCTCATGGACCTTTACATACATCATTGGAAAAATTACATCTTTGACTTAGACTTGACATAGACGATTGTCATTAGGCTTTTACAGGGTTTGATGTATTAAACATCGGAAAAATAATGTGACCACATCAAAACTTTGGCCGGCTGACCCAACGGGCGCCTTGGGTGGGCACTTGTATGTTGTTATCACCTCCAAACAACTTATCAAAAGCAAGAGGATTTACAAGTGGAATAGTGCGACCACGCTCACTAGCATCTATATACATGTTCTTTCCCATGTAGGTGAAGTAGATTTTCCTTTCAGGGAACTTCATGTTGGCAGCCATGCGATCAAACCATGGGGCCCCTAGGATAGCATCCTCATGTTGGAGAGGAGAGATGAAGAAGTCTTCTTTGTCGACATAGCTTTGGACATGAAGCCTCAACTTCCCAATCAAGAGAGTAACGGAGGCTTGCTGTCCCTTGAAAGCCGCGTCAGCCATTACCATATCTCCCATCTCAAGAGCTTGAATGCCCAACTTGGCGGCCAACTCCATTGATATGAAGTTCATAGTAGAGCCAGGGTCAAACAAGATGAAGGCATCATGCTCTCTTATCTTTCCCCAAGCATAGGAAAGTGATGATCCTTTGCAATGAGCATCTTCTTTTGGAGCTTCGATGGTGGAAGCCCTAGGATTCTCATTGCGAGTATTCTTCTTGGGGCAAGAACAATAACCATGTCCTTGCTCCCCACACTTGAAACACTTATGGTCCTTGCGAAAAGCTTCAAGCTCTTCAAGAGAGAGTTTGTTTTTACCTTTGAAAACTCCCTTCTCCTTGGACCGATTGTTGTTGTTGTTGGAAGTGAATTGAAACGTATTTTGAACATTGGTTTTCCCCTTTGCATCATTTATGTCTTTGTTTTCCATGGGCTTGACATTACGTTTAGCCCCTTGATGGAAATTGATGCGTGAAGCAACCATGGTGTGATGGATTACTTCGCTAATAGTACCAGGCCGTTGAGAGTTGATGTATTCGGCCATCTCTTTAGGTATCCTACACAGAATTGCTGCCTTTGCTTGGAAAAGTCTATCTTTTGAAAGACAGCAGCCTTGAGATGTAAATCCCAAAACTTGTCTACGTACTTGTGGATAGACTCATGAGAGAGAAGCTTCAAGCTGATCCATTCAGTAAGCACTTTGTCTTTTGCATCGCTTGCAAGGAATTGCTTCATGATGGAAACTCGTAGAGTTTTCCATGTCTTTGGGGCTTCAACATTGCCACGAAGGCTAGCCCACCATTGACGAGCTGATTTTTGGAAGTGCATAGCTACATGGCATAGCTTGGAGGACTCTATGAAGCCCTCGTCTCCAAAGGCCTCATCAAATTGCTGGATGAAGGACAACACTTTGTTGGTAGCACCAAAGGTGCCATCATAGGTGAGAAAAGAGATACTCTTTCCTCCCTCCTTGAACTTCTTTAGCTTTTGTGACCTTCGCTATGTAGGAAATGATTTGCGATGTCCTCCCTCTTGTATTCTCTAGGAGAATAGCCATAACTTTCATCGGAAGAGGAGGAAGGTGAAGAAGGAGGAGAAGAGGGTGACCTCTTCCTAGCCCTTTTCTTCCTTTGTTTCCTCTCTTGCCTTTCAAAGTGATGAGGAGAAGGACTATGTGTTCATCTTTGTTTCCTCTCTTGCCTTTCAAAGTGATGAGGAGAAGGACTATGTGTTCATCTTTTCCTCTTGGGAGGAGTGGGCGATCGTCTAGACCGCTGTCTTCATGGAGCCACATCTTCAGAGGAAATTAAACTTTCATTACTTTCTTGCTCTTTGGATTCCTCCTCTAGAATGGGAGAGAGTCTTCTTTTGGGGGCCTCTTCAAGAGGCCTCCTAAGCTCTCTCTCCTCTTGGAGAGGAAGTGAAATTCCATAAGCAAGAAGTTGTTGAGTAACTTCGGCTTGCAAAGTAGGGTTGTCCATAGCTTGCTGCAACCTAGTGACGAGATAATTCACAAACATTGGAGCATCATCATTAGCACCTTCATGTGCAAAATCAAAGCTATCAATGTTCATTCTACTCTCTTGATTATTGTCAGCCATGTTAACAAATTTATGTATGTACTTAGTGTATGCTTTGGCAATTCAAAACCTTAGTTTCCACTCCTCTTAGCCTTTGAAAATCGGCTCTTAAGTATCTACACCCACGGCTCGAAGTGGTTAATTATAGAGAGTAGAGGAATAGGTCTAACATAGGAGAGTTTCCGAGGGCTAGCTCCTTTCGGACTTCTTATGGCTAAATAATGGTAAAGCCTTAGGCAAGTCTAAAAAGACTCCATTATTAAGTGCAAAGCTCCCAAGGTGTGCACCATCCCCCACATAGTGGGCTCAACAAAACCGATAATAGATCCTAGTTCCACTTACCGTAATATAATTAACAACATCAACCATTTATAGGCTACTTAAAGACCTCTCTTCTTAAGAAAGAAAAGAGAAACCAAATGCTCTAATACCAATGTAATGGAATTGACCTATTTAATTTGAGAGTAACGGGAATTAATGAGAGTACTTTTGAGAAATGACTTTGTGAGCATAGCGGGTGAACATAATTGAAGATAGCAACATAATCATAGCAATTAGTTAACTTGGCATGAACAATACTTTTGCAAGAGAGAGAATTTAGAGAACATGACAACAGTGAGGACCGGATTTATGTGGAGCTGGTCCCCCCTCCAATAGGCATTTGTATTATGATTTCTCCCATTAAGAGAGACTTGTTACAATACAATCTTTGTGTTGCTTGTGACGTAGGTGATGCAATGAGGATGGAAAGCTTCCCATCCTCATTGCATCACAAACATTGCATCACCTACGTCACAAGCAACACAAAGATTTCCATCCTCATTGCATCACAAACATAACATAAACTTGAAGAAAGATTTAATCTCCCAAGCCTCAATCCCAAGACCTCAAACACCTTCGAAGGTGGAGAGAGCTAGCAGGGAATGAGGGTAGGGAAGAGGAAGAAGAAACATTTCGTAGGAGAAAGAATTAGTTCGTCACTTATCATAACTCTTGTTGCTAGCATACATAATAGCATAGTAATGAAGAAGAAGGAGATGGCAAGCTTAAGCATTGAAGCATGGCTCTTGGTTGGATTTGCACTCCATATCCAAGAGTGTTGGTGTAGGCTCTCAACCTCTACTTGCTTGGAGAAGGAGAGGGAGCTCTTGCACTTTGTATAGCACACAATGAGAGTGTTTGTGAGTGTGTGTGGGTGATTATACCCCCTAAGCAGCCACCTAGCTTGCTTGGGTCGACCCCCCCCTTGTAGCTCATGCTTGAAGCTCATTGGACCCCTCCAGGACTAGCCAATCATAAGCAGGAGGCATTACAAGCAGCAAGATGAGGCCCGTGTTTGGTTCATGGATTTGGAAGCTAAAGAAGCAGTGGCTTCTTCTTATGGTTTGAGTCTTGACAAGTTTATAGAAGCTTTTTTAGAGCGTTTCCAGGTTTTTGAAGATGCAAATGCAGTATGGAATGAGCTCAATGCTCTTAAGCAAGGTTCTTGTCAAGGTGTTGATGCCTATGTACAAGGTTTTACAGATTTATGGACTCGTTGGTGTGTTGCTCTTAAGGATGAGACCCCCCCTTATTCATTGAAGAAAAGTTCTTTTGTTGATGGTTTGTCACCTTGGTTGCGGTTCGAGGTTGAGTTGAAGAGGCCCGAGTCTTTTGAAGATGCGGTATGCATTGCAAAGCACAAGGAATGGAAGTTTAAGCGTCTTGAGGAACATGGTATCAGTACAGGTATGCATGTGCAAGATGGATTTGGCATGGAAGATGAAGTTAAGCCTAAGCACGTGAAAAGTAGCCTATCCTATGATTTTTCTCGTTTCTTCCCAAGGTCTATTGTGAAGCGTAAAGATGATTTGCAGGTTGACAGATTTATGGAAGAGCCTAAAGAGGTGAGTAATGCTTTGGATACAGGATTGAAAAGTCTTGAAGAGGATGCATTGGCTACTTGTGTACCTTGTGATTCTGGGTGTGAGTGTGAGGTTGAGGTTATTGATGATGAGCACGTATCTTTGGATACTAGTTCCTTGGAAATTAGGGAAGAGGGCAAGGTTGAGAGCCATTTTGTGGATTTGTTGGATGTGGAGCCTGTGTTGAAGCCATATTTTGATGTATGTGCAGTGATTGAACCGATTTGTGAGCATGATTGTGGTTTAGAGCAGGGATCTGTATTCTTGGAGACTGATGAACCCATGCTAGAAGCTATGGATAGTGGTGATAGCCATGATTATGATGTGGATGAAGTTATGTGTGATGATGAGTATGCTTATGATGATGAGAAGGGGTTTGGCATATATGAGTCCAATCTCAGCTATGTGGATGCCTATGCCAGGGATATGTGTGTTGCGGGGATACTTTTGTGCTTTGGATATCAACAACTTTACCTTCACACAATGATTTTAGCTACTTGGGTGCATGATTTGCAGGTTGTTGCTATGGCTGGTGAAGCCAAGATGCCAGGTGATGAGTCACTTGAGTTGTCTCTATCGGTTGGGTTGAATGTGGCATGCAATATTTATGCTTTTGGAACTCCAGACAGGGCGGATGCGTTAGTTGGATATGCCTATGGTGCATTTTGGTTGATTGTTGACAAATGTAGGTGTGGTGTTATGATTCTTCTTGTGAATCACGCAATATGCCTTTGGCCTTTTGATCCAGGTGGAATGAGCATCTACTAGTGCTGCTGCTGAGCATGAATGCTCTAGCAGGCTAGGGGGTGGGCAAATTATGTTAGGAGTTTTTTGGAGCAAGGGATTGCGTATATGTACATATACATGCATGGTGCATCAAATAAAGAATTGCCCATTTTTCCAGAGCCAGGTGGTTATGTGGGGCCCACATGTGTACAGGTAGGACAGGGTGTACATAGTGCATCGATTTTCACTATTACCAGTACCACTGTGTTTTTCCTACAATAAGGAGGAGTTGATAGTGCGTAAAACTTCTCGAGGAAGCTATCCGCGGGCCGACGACGTGAGGTCAGCAGGTACGTCAGATGGCATCTAGTGGCGTCAGGAGGGCGAACGAGGTCAATATTTGCACGCGGATGAGGACGGACACAACGTGGGTGTTTGCTTGTGAGAATTATGCAGAAAGGTCATCATGAGGACCTTTTTTTGGGGCCACTTCACGTGGTGGCGAGATGCATTATTGGAAAAAAGCTGAGTGCCAGGTGTGCGGATGATGCAAAAAGGTGACAACTATGCACTGCGAGGTCAGTTTTTGGCCTGTTCGGGGTCCGTTTGAGGTCATCTAAAAGACCAAGGGTGCCCAACTAAAAACGCTAAGTGTGGGAACTGAAAAAACAGAGAGAAGACCAGAAGAAACGTGGAGAAGAGAGGAGGAACAGCTGCAGCTGTGTTTTTGCTCATTTTGGAGCCTGTTTTGGCCGTAAACTGCTCATCCGAGGTCGGATTTGAGCACTTTGACATTGTAGACTGGGGTTTTGGGCCGTTCCGGACGTGATGGCGCTGTCCCTTTTGCCAAATTCCTCCCTCTTTTTTTGCTGTTTTGGCTGTGTAAGTTTCTCCTATGAGCGAAGTTTCTGCTCCAGTTTGTGATTGTATATGGTATCTTTTACCCATATTGTGTGAGCTGTTTGCCCCATTGGTGTTAGCCCAAGCTCATTTGTATCTAAAGATCAGAAGTTCTCCTCTTTTGAGCTGAGTTTTTGTGTGTGTGTGTGTGTGTGTGTGTGTCTCTGTGTGGAGTGGCCAAGTGGATAGTCTCTCTCCTCTCACTCCAGAGGTGTGTTCCCTGTCTCGGCCAGGTGTGTTGTGTAAGCCGAGTGGTGCCCCATAGTGTGTGTGTGTATCTTCCCAAGAGTGTGTGTCGGGTCGTTATAGAGGCGCTGTGTGTGTTTTCATCCCGCTCACATTCTTTTGGCGCCCCCACGGAGGATCTTCTTCGAGTACCTTCTGCTTCGAGCTTCAAGCTTCGAGATTCGGGATTGCAGGTTGCAGACTACAGGTTACAGGTTACAGGTTACAGGTACAGGTACAGGTACAGGTGATTAACACAGGTACAGGTAGCTGGAGTACAGTGATATACTAGCAGTGATGTCACTTACAATTGTTGTGGGAATGCATCACTTGGCGCCTATTTGAGCGCATTGTCTGCTGGATTGTACGTTACTTGTGGAAACTGCCATTGTACGCCTTTGTGGAGCCATATATGGTTTTATTTGGCAGTCCCAGCCATTTCTGAGACTTGGTCTGGAAGATAGTCATTTATGAGACTTGACTATATGCGCTTTGCATTAGCCTTCGTGTGAGGGTCGATAGCGTGAGGTTTTTATTGAGCTGGGGGATTCTCAAATGTGGAGATCCTTTCGGTGATACAGGTAGTTGGAGCACCCTTTTCGTGACCTCGCCATAGGCTATGTATTAGTGATTCCTATTTGATGCTCGGGTTCTATTGTTGACAGTTTATGCATACATAGACAGTCTATATTTTGGGTTCCTACTGCTCTACTTATGGGGAAACTCTGTCGAAATTTTCCCAAGTTATGATGGATGGTTTTTTGGTATTTTGAGCCATTTATGCTGTTATGCTGCTGAAATTTTGGCAAAATCAGAGGTTGAGTCAGGTGTGCCTTCTTGGGAGCTTCATGGTTGGCTTTAATGGATGATCAAAATGGACCTCAGTTCACTCCTTTTCATTTAACACAAAGAATCCAGATAAATGTTCATGTGTCCAGGAAGATTTTTTTCCAGCAGTGCCTAGTCTTTATGTTCGGGCCAAGAAGATTAAGAGAGATCCTGGAATGTCCTTTGCCTGTTGTAATTCCGATGATCAACTATGAAAACTCATTTGATGTGCATGTGTTTGTCCTTATCTAAAGTTGAGCTCCATTGTTCGAAGAGGTTCTTAAAGCATTAAACTTGGGTAGCCATGGCTTTCTCTTATCCGGAATTTCATGGAAGAAGTGGTGAAGATGCGGAAGACTTTCTGGAGCAAGTCGAGGTGGCATGCATAAGCAACAATATGTGTGATGAGGAGAAGATTTTGAGGCTATTTGGATTGCTTTTGAAAGATGAGGCCCGTGTTTGGTTCATGGATTTGGAAGCTAAAGAAGCAGTGGCTTCTTCTTATGGTTTGAGTCTTGACAAGTTTATAGAAGCTTTTTTAGAGCGTTTCCAGGTTTTTGAAGATGCAAATGCAGTATGGAATGAGCTCAATGCTCTTAAGCAAGGTTCTTGTCAAGGTGTTGATGCCTATGTACAAGGTTTTACAGATTTATGGACTCGTTGGTGTGTTGCTCTTAAGGATGAGACCCCCCCTTATTCATTGAAGAAAAGTTCTTTTGTTGATGGTTTGTCACCTTGGTTGCGGTTCGAGGTTGAGTTGAAGAGGCCCGAGTCTTTTGAAGATGCGGTATGCATTGCAAAGCACAAGGAATGGAAGTTTAAGCGTCTTGAGGAACATGGTATCAGTACAGGTATGCATGTGCAAGATGGATTTGGCATGGAAGATGAAGTTAAGCCTAAGCACGTGAAAAGTAGCCTATCCTATGATTTTTCTCGTTTCTTCCCAAGGTCTATTGTGAAGCGTAAAGATGATTTGCAGGTTGACAGATTTATGGAAGAGCCTAAAGAGGTGAGTAATGCTTTGGATATAGGATTGAAAAGTCTTGAAGAGGATGCATTGGCTACTTGTGTACCTTGTGATTCTGGGTGTGAGTGTGAGGTTGAGGTTATTGATGATGAGCACGTATCTTTGGATACTAGTTCCTTGGAAATTAGGGAAGAGGGCAAGGTTGAGAGCCATTTTGTGGATTTGTTGGATGTGGAGCCTGTGTTGAAGCCATATTTTGATGTATGTGCAGTGATTGAACCGATTTGTGAGCATGATTGTGGTTTAGAGCAGGGATCTGTATTCTTGGAGACTGATGAACCCATGCTAGAAGCTATGGATAGTGGTGATAGCCATGATTATGATGTGGATGAAGTTATGTGTGATGATGAGTATGCTTATGATGATGAGAAGGGGTTTGGCATATATGAGTCCAATCTCAGCTATGTGGATGCCTATGCCAGGGATATGTGTGTTGCGGGGATACTTTTGTGCTTTGGATATCAACAACTTTACCTTCACACAATGATTTTAGCTACTTGGGTGCATGATTTGCAGGTTGTTGCTATGGCTGGTGAAGCCAAGATGCCAGGTGATGAGTCACTTGAGTTGTCTCTATCGGTTGGGTTGAATGTGGCATGCAATATTTATGCTTTTGGAACTCCAGACAGGGCGGATGCGTTAGTTGGATATGCCTATGGTGCATTTTGGTTGATTGTTGACAAATGTAGGTGTGGTGTTATGATTCTTCTTGTGAATCACGCAATATGCCTTTGGCCTTTTGATCCAGGTGGAATGAGCATCTACTAGTGCTGCTGCTGAGCATGAATGCTCTAGCAGGCTAGGGGGTGGGCAAATTATGTTAGGAGTTTTTTGGAGCAAGGGATTGCGTATATGTACATATACATGCATGGTGCATCAAATAAAGAATTGCCCATTTTTCCAGAGCCAGGTGGTTATGTGGGGCCCACATGTGTACAGGTAGGACAGGGTGTACATAGTGCATCGATTTTCACTATTACCAGTACCACTGTGTTTTTCCTACAATAAGGAGGAGTTGATAGTGCGTAAAACTTCTCGAGGAAGCTATCCGCGGGCCGACGACGTGAGGTCAGCAGGTACGTCAGATGGCATCTAGTGGCGTCATGAGGGCGAACGAGGTCAATATTTGCACGCGGATGAGGACGGACACAACGTGGGTGTTTGCTTGTGAGAATTATGCAAAAAGGTCATCATGAGGACCTTTTTTTGGGGCCACTTCACGTGGTGGCGAGATGCATTATTGGAAAAAAGCTGAGTGCCAGGTGTGCGGATGATGCAAAAAGGTGACAACTATGCACTGCGAGGTCAGTTTTTGGCCTGTTCGGGGTCCGTTTGAGGTCATCTAAAAGGCCAAGGGTACCCAACTAAAAACGCTAAGTGTGGGAACTGAAAAAACAGAGAGAAGACCAGAAAAAACGTGGAGAAGAGAGGAGGAACAGCCGCAGCTGTGTTTTTGCTCATTTTGGAGCCTGTTTTGGCCGTAAACTGCTCATCCGAGGTCGGATTTGAGCACTTTGACATTGTAGACTGGGGTTTTGGGCCGTTCCGGACGCGATGGCGCTGTCCATTTTGCCAAATTCCTCCTTCTTTTTTTGCTGTTTTGGCTGTGTAAGTTTCTCCTATGAGCGAAGTTTCTGCTCCAGTTTGTGATTGTATATGGTATCTTTTACCCATATTGTGTGAGCTGTTTGCCCCATTGGTGTTAGCCCAAGCTCATTTGTATCTAAAGATCAGAAGTTCTCCTCTTTTGAGCTGAGTTTTTGTGTGTGTGTGTGTGTGTGTCTCTGTGTGGAGTGGGCAAGTGGATAGTCTCTCTCCTCTCACTCCAGAGGTGTGTTCCCTGTCTCGGCCAGGTGTGTTGTGTAAGCCGAGTGGTGCCCCATAGTGTGTGTGTGTATCTTCCCAAGAGAGTGTGTCGGGTCATTATAGAGGCGCTGTGTGTGTTTTCATCCCGCTCACACCGTGTTGAGATAGATCTATAAGCACATGTCTATATCTTAACCCTTGTTCCCGTTTATTCTCCCACATTAAGTGATCAGTTTAATATGAGAGAATCATTTGGGTTGGTTAGATATTAGATATTAAATTTTATGATAAATTCCCTGATAGGAGAATCTCCTTTAAGTTCGGGGAAAAAGATATGTATATAGATGCTAAGGAAATGGGTAACACTATACCCATTGTACATACACAAGCTTTCAACAAGTCAATAAAGAGCTCTATTTCCGTGTACATGATTTTTGTTAAAGATTCTCAAAATAAACATAATGTTTTGGCAAAAGAAAATATACACAATCAAAAGGAATTAGAGTTATCCAATTTTCTCAAGGGGTTTCAAGATGTCTTTATTGACGACATCCCTTGTGAGCTACCTCCTAAACGAGGCAATGATGACCATGCAATTGAACTTCTTCCAAGAAGTTCACCGCCTAACAAACCTCCTTATAGAGTTTCTTGAGCTCAACAAGAGGAGATTATGCGGCAAGTGCATGAGGTAGTTGAGAAGGGCATGGTTAGGCCTAGGTCATCTCCATTTTGTTCTCCTGTGCTACTAGTGCAAAAGAAAGACAACACATATCGTATGTGTGTCGACTATAGAGCACTTAATAGGATCACTATCAAGAATAGGTTTCCCGTTCCACAGGTAGAAGACCTATTTGATAAGCTACAACGGTCCACCTACTTCCGTAGAATTGACCTAAAAAGTGGCTATCATCAAATAAGGATAGTTGATCAAGACATTGTAAAGACCGCATTTCGCACTACATTTGGTCTTTACGAATACATTGTCATGCCTTTTGGCTTGACCAATGCACCAGCCACATTCAACCGCTTGATGGAGAAGCTATTCAAGCCTCACCGAACTTTTACTGGAGTGTTCTTTGATGATATCATCATCTACTCTAATTCATTAGATGAACACAAGAGACACCTCTAGGTAATATTTCAAGTTCTAAGAGAGAATAAACTTTATGTTAATCGAAAGAAAAGTGACTTTTTCTTGCAAGAGATTCAGTATTTAGGTCACATTATCTCTCAAGATGGCATCCAAATGGATCCATCAAAGTTAGAGGTAATAAAAGGATGGCCTAAACCAAAGAATCTTCATGAGTTAGGAAGCCTTATAGGTATGTGCGCATACTATAGACGCTTCATAGAAAAGTTCTCACTAATAGCAAGACCATTACATGACCTAACAAAGAAAACCGTTAGGTACACATGGTCTGCCAAGGAGAACAATGTCTTTCAAAAAGCTTAAAGAAAAGCTTATCTATCAACCTGTGCTTACTCTACCAAATCTCTCAAAGCCATTTGAGGTCCAAGGTGATGCTTGTGGTGATTGCCTTGGAGCTGTTTTGCTTCAAGAAGGGCATGCCATAGGCCATGAAAGTCGAAGGCTCGACCCTGTTGAGCAAGCTCTAGGCATATATGAAAAGGAACTCCTCGCAGTTCTACATGCCTTAGACTTGGGGAAGCACTATTTATTGGGGACTCCTTTCATTCTGCAACGAACAGATCACCAAAGTCTTGAGTACTTCATGACGTGGACCAAGCTCTCTGAAAAAAAAATGAGGCGGGAAAATTTCCTTTCGCAATTTCATTTTCATATTGCCTCACATTGCTGGCAAGCATAATCAAGTAGCCGATGCACTCTCAAGACGGCCGAGAGTGAATGCGGTTTCCATAGCAACTCACAATGATCTATCTTCTATGATAGATGAGTATGCTATTGATCCCGATTTTAGAGATGTGATTTCAGCCCTTGCACTAGGGAAGAAAGAGGAACCATTTACTTTACAAGATGGTTATCTTCTCTATGGCAATAGACTATGCGTTACTAGCTCACTATGTGAGAAAGTAATGTATGAATCTCATGCTCCTCCTTATGCAAGGCATAGAGGGATTCAATATACCCTAAAGGGGATTGAAACATATTTCTATTGGCCTACCATGAAAGCAAACATACAAGAGTATGTTTCTAAATGTATGGTATGCCAAAATACTCACCATGGGAGAGCATATCCATGGATTTTATCTTTGGATTGCCTAAGTCTATCCATGGGAATACGGGAATATGGACGATAGTAGACAGGTTCAGTAAACAAGCTCATTTTATACCTGTCAAAAGACTATCAAAGCCCATCAAATGGCAACCCTCTTCATTTCACAAATCTTCAAGTACCATGGCTTGCCAATGTCCATAGTGTTGAGATGTCGAGCTCTACACCTTGAGCTGGCATCCACTACGGGTCTTGGCCGCTTACGGCATTTACTCACTGGCGCGTTAGGTGACCGACACGGAGGATCTCTGCCAGTGATTCTACAGCTGGACTACACTTATAGTGCCAGCCTAGTACGCTTCTAGCGAGTTCACACTTAGTGACCGCATGTACATATGTGCTACTTTTCAGCTTTAGCACTTAGTCATTTTGTACTCTCTTTTCTGTGAAGAAGAAGAAGAAGCTTTCCATCTCTGTGTGCTTTGTGCTTGTCTTGTGTAGCTCTCTTGCATCCTCATTCTTTACATGGTATCAGAGCCTGGTGCAGGCAAGAGAGGCTAAGAGAGCAAGAGCATCACAATCCCTTCGTTCGCAATCCACGACCAGATGCCGAATTTTAGGGGTTTTTCGCACAAGTTTCTGAACAGGTCTCCAAAGTGCAGTATACAGAGATTTATTGTACAAGTACAGTGGTTGTATGTACGCTTGATTGTGGACACTCGTTGAGTGTAGAAAGCACGATAGCAGGTTCAACAGATTTGCAGGTTTTTGCAGATTGCAGCTATTTTGTCTTAGTGCTTCAAGATGTCTGACGGTTTCAGTCAGATTGTTACTGAGAAGCTTGAGAAAAATAACTACCCTGCATGGAAGTTCAGAATAACAAATTTCCTGAAAGGAAAAGGTTATTGGGACTATGTAGAAGGAGACAATGAAAAGGAACCCGAGGCAAATGCTACAACAAAACAAAGGAAAGCTTTGAGGGACTGGCAACAAGGCCAGAGCAAAGTGATGTATTGGCTTTCTATGAGCATCACAGATGGCATGATGGGCTATCTACAAGATGCTGAAACCCCCGCCATTGCATGGAAAAACTTAGGCAGAGTGTTCGAGGTGAACACCAAGGCCAGGAAGCTTCAACTAAAGTCGGAGCTAAATCAGGTTAAGAGGAACAACCTCTCCATCAATGATTATGCTTTGAAGATCAAGAGTATCATTGAGGCTCTTGGATCTATTAAAGTCTCAGTGGAAGACGATGACATTGTCCGTGCATGATTGGATGGTCTAGGAGATGAGTATGTACATTTCAGGTCTTCCATGAATACAAGAGACGACATCCCCGTGTTCCAAGATTTGATTTCTATGCTTATTCTTGAGGAGAAGAACCTTGACACATCTTCTTCTCATGGCAGAAATAATTCTGAACAGGCCTTCTATTCTAACTCCAACAGAGGTAGAGGTAGAGGTCGTGGTCGAGGCCCAAGGGGTTGCAGGGGCCAATTTCTGGAAGGTCAATCAAATCAAAACAATACAGGTGGCAGGGGAAACCAGTCTCAAGGCAGGGGGAGTCAAAGAGGTCGTGGTGCAGGATCAAGCAGGCAGCAACATACTCCAGATAGCAGAGAATGTTGGACTTGTGGTGAAAGAGGTCACATGTCACGTGACTGTCCAAAGGGAAAAGCAAGTAGAAAGAGAGAACAGGGCAACTATGCATCTACTAGCAGAGATGCAGATGACAGCAAAAACGAGCGCATGTTTGTTATGCAACATGTAATGAATACAATGACTGCAGAGAATTCCACCCAAGATGATGTTTGGTATGTGGATTCAGGTGCCTCTAATCACATGACGTCTCGTGGAGAGTGGTTTAGAGATATGCGCAAACCAGATGTGTCAGGCTATGTGCAGACAGGAGATGACACAGCTCACCCCATTGCTTATGTAGGGGACATACCTCTAAATACGAAGAGTGGGAAATCAAAGTACTTAGCAGATGTACTTCATGTCCCAAACATTACAAAGAATCTTGTTTCTGTTGGACAAATGGTTGAGCAGGGTTTGCAGGTTTGCTTCAATCCAAATGGCTGTTATGTAGAAGATTTCCAGAATGGCTGTAAGCTGATCACAGAGGGAAAATGTGTGGGCAGAATGTTTACGCTGAATGTAGACATGCCTGAGGTAAAAGCTGCATTATTTGCACAGGGCACAGGTGTTGTGGCTGATGTTGACATTTGGCACAAACGCATTGGCCATGTCAATGAGCAGAGATTGCGCAGCATGCAATCAAAACAGATTGTAAAAGGTTTGCCCAACTTCAAGGTGGATGGTATGCATAAAGTGTGTGCAGCATGCCAGTTTGGAAAACAGTCAAAGGGCTCATTTCCACATGAGCGCAATGTATGTAAAAAGCCACTTGAGGTGGTGCACACAGATGTTTGGGGTCCAACCGATACTGCAAGTATACATGGTTGCAGGTATTATGTCTCTTTCATTGATGACCATACAAGGAAATTATGGGTCTACTTCATGCGTAACAAAAGTGAAGTGTTTGGTCACTTTCAAGACTTCAAAGTCATGATTGAGAAGGAGACAGATATGCAAATCAAGACATTGAGGTCAGATGGAGGGGGAGAGTACTTCTCCAATGATTTTTCAGATTTTCTTCGAATGCATGGTATACGCAGGCAGTTTACATGCAGATATACTCCACAGCAGAATGGGGTCGCAGAAAGGAAAAACAGGCACATTGCAGAGGTTGCACGTGCATTGATGAATGAGAAGAACATGCCTCATCATTTCTGGGCTGAAGCTGTAAATACAGCTGTTTACATTATGAACAGGACACCTACAGCTGCGGTGCATGATGTAACACCTGAGGAAAAGTTTACAGGTACAAAGCCTGATTTGGCACACTTGAAAGTGTTTGGCTGCATAGCTTACGTGCATGTACCAGATGAGTTGCGTAGGAAATTGGATCCTAAAGCAGAGAAATGTATTCTTGTGGGATATTCCCTTGAACAAAAGGGGTACAGGTGCTACAATCCTACTACACGAGAATTACGAGTGAGCAGAGATGTAGTCTTTGATGAGATGAGCAGCTGGTACAGTAATGCACATGGCACTATTGGGGCTGATGTAAAAGATGATGTGGTTGTACAAAATGTGAGGCCACAGTCACAGGTTTTGAGTGGACCACAAGAGTCCTCTTCTCGTGGCTCTGTTGAGAAACAATGGAATGGTAGACTACGTACGCAGGTTACTCCACCAACAGGTACAGGGAATGTATCACGAAAAGGAAAGGAAAAGGTTGATGAACCTCCCTTTATGGTTGATGCATCATCAGGTTTTTCACATGTAGACATGGATTCAGATGGTTCTGAACAAAGTCTTGATGAGGAATTTGGAATTCCGGCTGTCAGGACACCTGGTGTAAGGAAAGTACAAGAAGATGCTAGAGGGCAAAGGAGTGACCCAGGACCGCGCAGATCTAATAGAGTCAGAAATCCAGTTCAGAAATTGACTTATGATGGGTATCTAGCGTATCACCAAGCCTACATGGCTAAGGTGATACAGGACGTGGAGCCCACATGTTTTGAGGATGCAGTTGGAAATGTGCATTGGGATGATGCAATGAATGAAGAGATGGCTGCATTGGAAGCAAATGACACATGGGAGTTGGTGCCATTGCCAAGTGGCAAGAAAGCTATTGGCTGTAAATGGGTGTATAAAACCAAGCATAAGGCTGATGGTAACATTGAGCGTCACAAGGCAAGGCTGGTCGCAAAGGGTTATGCACAGACGTATGGCATAGACTATGAGGAGACCTTTGCTCCAGTGGCAAAGATGACGACAGTGAGAGCTGTCATAGCAGTGGCTGCATCTAGAGGATGGATTATGCATCAAATGGATGTAAAGAATGCCTTCTTGAATGGTGAGTTGCAAGAGGAAGTGTATATGGATCAGCCACCTGGTTATGTCGATCCAGGTTACCCAGATTATGTATGCAGACTTCTGAAAGCTTTGTATGGTTTGAAGCAGGGCTCTAGAGCATGGTATGACAGGATTGCCAAGTATCTTGTCAGTATTGGTTTTAGGAGAGCTCATGCTGATCATTCACTCTATGTACGTGAGAGTGATGTGGGGATTGTGGTCATTACCATATATGTAGATGACCTTATTATTGTGGGTGACAATGCTATGGAGATTGACCATGTGAAGGGTCTTCTCAAACAGGAGTTTGAAATGAAAGATTTGGGCGAGTTGCGCTACTTTCTTGGCATTGAGGTGATCAGGACTCCAGAGGGTGTATGGCTGTCACAAAGACAGTATGCTTTGGACATGTTGTCAAAGTATGGTATGGCTGATTGTAAGCCAATTTCTATTCCCTTGGATGTGAATGCAAAGCTGAGTGCAGAGAAGGGTGATGTTGTTGAGGATGTCAACATGTACAGGAAGATTGTGGGTAGTCTAATCTACTTGACTATCACGAGGCCAGACTTGAGCTACACAGTAGGCTTGGAGAGTCAGTTCATGCAACTTCCGAGGAAGCCACATTTGGATGGAGTACGACGCACACTTAGGTATGTGCAAGGTACTGTTGACTACGCATTGTTCTATGCAGCAGATGCACCATTAGCATTGTATGGGTATACAGATGCAGATTGGGCAGGTAGCATTGTTGATAGGAGATCTACGAGTGGCTTCATGTTCTGTTTTGGGAGTGCTGCTGTTACTTGGAGCAGCAAAAAGCAGCCTACGGTTGCTTTATCGAGCACAGAGGCCGAGTACAGAGGTGCAGCAGTTGCGGCGTGCGAGGTAGCTTGGCTACGCACATTACTTGAGGACTTGGGAGTGCAGGTGGACCAGCAGATTTTCATCCATTGTGACAACCTTAGCAGCATGCAGTTGGCTAGGAACCCAGTGTTCCATGCCAGGACCAAACACATAGAGGTCCATTACCACTACGTTCGAGAGCGAGTGTTGGCGGGCGGCATCGACTTGGTCTACGTCAGCACAGAGGAGCAGATAGCGGATATCTTTACCAAGGCCCTCGGAGCTGAGAAGCTTCGACGTTTCCGGACTATGCTTGGACTCTGCGACATGCAGAGCTCGAGGGGGAGTGTTGAGATGTCGAGCTCTACACCTTGAGCTGGCATCCACTACGGGTCTTGGCCGCTTACGGCATTTACTCACTGGCGCGTTAGGTGACCGACACGGAGGATCTCTGCCAGTGATTCTACAGCTGGACTACACTTATAGTGCCAGCCTAGTACGCTTCTAGCGAGTTCACACTTAGTGACCGCATGTACATATGTGCTACTTTTCAGCTTTAGCACTTAGTCATTTTGTACTCTCTTTTCTGTGAAGAAGAAGAAGAAGCTTTCCATCTCTGTGTGCTTTGTGCTTGTCTTGTGTAGCTCTCTTGCATCCTCATTCTTTACACATAGTGTCGGATAGAGATGACCAGTAACTTTTGGAAAGGTCTCTTTGAGAATTTAGGAACAAGGCTAAACTTCTCTTTGGCCTATCACCCGCAAACGGATGGCCAAAGTGAAATAGCTAACCTAACAATTCTCGATCTACTAAAAGCCTATGTAACGGAAGTAGATCAAAGATCCCAATGGGAGAAGTACTTACCCTTAGGGGAGTATGCCTACAATAAAACTGTACATACTTCCACGGGAAAAGCACCTTTTGAGGTAATTGAGGGAAGATCAAAAAGTCCCTTGCTACTTAAGGTACACGGGTAGATCTTTGCTGCAGATGAGTATAGCCGAGACCTACAAGAATCTCTCCAAAAGATTAAGGATGTTATCTCTATCTCACAGCAAAGTCAAAAGGCTGCTTCTGCTGACAAGCACAAAAGATCCCAAGCCTTTAAAGAAAATGATTGGGTCTTATTAAAATTTCCCAAGGCTCGATTAAGGCACACGATTGGCAAGAATCCTACGAGACACCAAAAGTACTATGCTAAGTTAGCAAAAAGGTACTATGGTCCCTTCCAGATTCTTAGGCCAATCAATGAGATGGCCTATCAACTCAAGTTGCCCAACCATTGGCTCATACACAATGCTTTCCATGTGAGCCTACTAAAGCCTTACAAAGGAGAGCCACCTCAAGAACCAACTATTGAAGACCCACCGGAGATCGAGGACCAAGAAGAGGTGCTGCAACCCGAGTCCATTCTCCAACATGAAGACAAGGTACTAAGAGGCGGTAAGACTATCCGACGATATCTTATTAAGTTTAAAAATTATCCTTTTGAAGATGCTAGATGGATGCAAGGCATACAATTAAAGGATAACCTAAACCTTTTCAATGCTTACAATGCTTCCCAAGAGTAAGCAAATGTACAAATGTTAAAAATGAATAAAATTTTTGTCTTATAAGACTCTCTTCTTCTTTATTGTGCACAAAAATGAAGTAGTATGCATGCTTAGCTCAAGTTTGCAGAGACGACGTCTCCCGAACACCAAGTAGAGCTTGTCACTCTACTATGGAAGATGATAGGACTAATGTGCAGACATGCTTGCGGCAGCCTCAGGCTCTCAAGCGCCAAATGGACTAGTCATCCATTGTGGAATGATGTCGTAGGGTAACATAGGGATCTTCTACCCGCTAAGAAAAGGACTAATGAATATGCTTTATCTTCTCTACCCCATAGTCGAGGACGACTATGATTTCAAGAGAGAGGTAATGTCATAATAATAAATATCTAATTCTCCTAAATGATTTTCTCATGTTAAACTGATCATTTAATATGGGGAAGTGCCAGGGGAGAAAAAGCTAGAAATATTGGTTCAGCTAGCAGACCGGCCACAATAGGGATCCAAAGGGGGGGCCATCTGTAAAAGAGCCATGTGCAACAATGGGCTTAAAAGACCCTAAGGTTCAGCCCATTAAGACTTCCAAAATGCTAAGGTTCCAAAATTCAAAGGTTGCGTCCAAAGGTCAATTGGGGGAATTGGATGCTTTGTGTGTGTCCCAAAAGTCTTTAGCAATCCCTACATAGGAGGGGGCGAGCCTTGCAAGTAGGGGATGAGAGAGAAACTCACACACACACACATACACACACAAGCTCCCTTTACACAAAGGGAATGAGGGACACATGTTAGCTCCCTAGCCCAGATGCCCACAAGGTGTACCCAATTCCTATTGGATGGCCTTGGAGGTGGACCAATGAGAATTAGGCTAGAGTAAATCTAGTTTAATAAATTTAAAAACACTTAATAAAAGAACCAATAAGAATTAAGCTCTCTAGAAGACTATTGGACAGTCTCCCAAGGGGACCAATGAGCATTCAGCAGCCCAATGGATTGCCTGATTCCTATTGGCCAGGAGGCAAAGGGGTCCAATGAGAGTTTAGTTGAATTAAATAATTACCTAAAGCTCTCACAAAAGGGGAAAGGGAGACACATGTCAGAAGGCTATCACTTATGCTGCTTAATTACCATTGGCTAAGCCTGGGGAAGTCCAATAGGATGCTAGCAAGAGCAAATAGCAAGAGGGGTCGGCCAAGAGAGAGAGGGGGCTGATTTTTCAAAGGCATTATCACCTACACACTCACACTAGCTCATGTGTGAAGTAAAGAAGACTCTCTCTCCTTCTGAAGCTTTAATTGAAAGCTTATCACCTACTCCAAGCTTGTGAGAAGGGAGGCCTACACCAACAACTCTTGGCTTTGTGATGCAAATCCAACCAAGAGCCAACCGTCAATGCATGCTCATCTCCTCTACCATGCTAATTACTAAGCTAAGCTATGGTAATATGAGTGATTATGTGAGGAGATGTACATCTTTCTCGTAAGAATACTCCTTCTTCCTCTCAATCTACTCTCATACCCCGATAGCTCTCACCATCTTTGAAGGTGTGTGAGGTCTTGGGTTTGAGACTGTGAGGGAATTGATGTTGTGTTTGATAAGTGTTTTGCGTAGTGCATGAAGTTTCCATCTTCATTGCACTAGCTAGTATTGAAGGAACGCAAGAAATTGTATAGTAAAATGTCTCTCTTGATGGGAGAAACCATAATATAAAGCCTTTTGGAGGGGGGACCGGCTCCATGAAAATCCGGTCCTCAACTGTTGTCAATTGCTTAATTTCTCTCTCTTTTGAAGTATTGTTCATGCTATCTAACTAGGTGTTATGCTTTTGGTTGCTCTCTCCAACCAAGCACTCTTGTTAATCTCATTAGGAATCTATTCTAATGAAATGCTCACTATGTTCATGATATTTTCCGCTACACACAAGTTACTAGGCCATTAAATGCACATACTTATTAACATGTACATGTGCGCACAATGACAAAAACTTTGTTCATTAAAATATATTTACATTTGCTTACTCTAGTGAATCATTGTAAGCATGGACAAGATTTAGGTTATCCTTTAGTTGTATGCCTTGCATCCATCTAGCATCTTCAAAAGGATAATTTTTAAACTTGATAAGATATCGTCGGATAGTCTTACCGCCTCGTAATACCTTGTCTTCGTGTCGGAGAATGGACTCGGGCTGCAACACCTCTTCTTGCTCCTTGATCTCCGGTGGGTCTTCAATAATTGCTTCTTGAGGTGGCTCTCCTTTGTAAGGCTTTCGTAGGCTCACGTGGAAATGGCTGGGAAACTTGAGTTGATAAGTCATATCATTGATTGGCCTAAGAATCTGAAAGGGATTATAATACCTTTTTGCTAAAACTTAGCATAGTACTTTTGGTGTCCCGTGGGATTCTTGCCCGTTGTGTGCCTTAATCAAGCCTTGGGAAACGTAAGTAAGCCAATCATTTTGTGTAAAGTCTAGGGCTCTTTTGTGCTTATCAGCCTTTTGCCTTTGTTGAGAGATGGATATATCATCCTTAATATTTTGAAAAAATTCTTGAAGGTCTCGGCTATATTCATGTGCAACAAAGATCTTCCTATGTACCTTAAGTAGTAGGGGACTTTTTTATCTTCCCTCTATCACCTCAAAGGGTGCTTTTCCCGTGGAAGTATGCATAGTGTTATTGTAAACATACTCCACTAAAGGTAAGTACTTCTCCCATTGGGACTTTTGATCTACTTCTGTGACATAACTCTTTTAGTAGATCAAGAATTGTTAGCCATCCGTTTGGGGATGATAGGCCAAGAGAAGTTTAGCCTTGTACCTAAATTCTCAAAGAGACCCTTCTAAAAATTACTGGTCATTCTAGGGTCTCTTTCCGACACTATGGACATTGGAAAGCCGTGGTACTTGAAGATTTGTGATATAAAGAGGGTTGCCATTTGATGGGCCTTGATGGTCTTTTTGAGAGGTATGAAATGTGCTTGTTTGCTAAACCTATCTACTATCGTCCATATTTGTTTGGCGGACGAAGCAACCAGCGGTCGTGGCCAGAGGATCATATTTTTCTGAGAAACCATTGTAAAATTATTTTGTAAAGAAGCATCTCTAAGCCGGGAAATTGTCAAAGGATGTATGATTATTCTTACGGGAGCAATTGTATATTAGAGAGCCAGTTAGAGGTTTGGGAGCTTGGCCGGACAAGCCATTTTGTAAAGACCTAATCTATAAAGGTCAATTTTTGTAAGTTTGAGAGAGATCTTTTTAATGGAGGACTGAGAAGACAGCGCACGTTTGAAAGCTCCTTCTTGTTCAAACTTGTAATCTTCGCCATTGCGGCTACGGTAATCCAAATTCAGATTTGCTTATTGCACTGTGTTCCTCTCCTCTTGCTCTTTCATTCAAGTGTAATCATTCAAGATTTGGTGTAGGTTTTCAACTACGAGTTTGAGGCCTTAAATCGTTGTTTTGAGTGTCTATATGCGTGTTTTATGTTGTTTTGACCCTAGGAGAGGCTTTAGGGACCCTAAAACGACCCATTAGGATCACCTGTTCGCTGTTTTTGCTGACTTTGGGACAAACAATCGCGATCGTTGTACCTCTCCAGAATGCTGTGACAGTGATAGGATATGTTCCTGATAACCCCCTATAGCTTTCCTTCAAGTTTTGTGCGATTCCGACATGATTTGCATGGTAAACGGGTGTGATGATTGAAGAACGGTGTAGGAGGACATATGTAGATTACTTGGCGATAATGCGTTTGATTTACTTGTAGAATTAGTAAGTTGCATCTCTTCGAGTTCACTTCATTAGGATTGACACCCTAGTGAGTTCCCATGCCTCATCCGAGTCGCTTCCCCTGTATTGATAAATATGTTGATGCTTGAGAGCTATGCTATGGACGTCCGTCGCGGCGACCCGTAAACAATATTCTTGTATTCCCATGGATAGACTTGGACAATCCAAAGATAAAATCCATGGATATGCTCTCCCATGGTGAATTAGGGATTGACAAAGGTTGAAGCAATCCAGTTGCTTCCCTCTATCAAACTTCGTCTTTTGGCATACCACACATTTTGAAACATACTCTTGTATGTTTGCTTTCATGGCAGGACAATAGAAGTATGTTTCTATCGCTTTTAGGGTAGATTGAATCTCTCTATGCCCCGCATAAGGAGGAGCATGAGATTCATACATTACTTTTTTACGTAGTGAGTTAGTAATGCATAGTCTATTGCCGTAGAGAAGATAAACATCTTGTAGGGCAAATGGTTCTTCCTTCTTCCCTAATGTAAGGGCTGAAATCACATCTCTAAAATCGAGATCGATAGAGTACTCATCTATCATAGAAGATAGATCATTGTGAGTTGCTATGGATACTGCGTTCACTCTTGGTCGTCTTGAGAGTGCATCAGTCACTTGATTATGCTTGCCAGCAATGTGAGCAATAAGAGAATGAAATTGCAAAAGGAAATTTACCCACCTCATTTGTTTGTCAAAGATCTTGGTCTGCGTCATGAAGTACTTAAGGCTTTGGTGATCTGTTCGCAGAATGAAAGGAGTCCCCAGTAAATAGTGCTTCCACGAATCTAGAGCGTGTAGAAATTCTAAGAGTCCTTCTCATATATGCCTAGAGCTTGCTCTACAGGTTCAAGCCTTCGACTTTCATAGGCTACAATGTGCCCTTCTTGGAGCAAAATAGCTCCAAGGCAATCACCACAAGCATCACATTGGACCTCAAATGGCTTTGAGAGATCCGCTAGTGTAAGCACAGGTTGAGAGATAAGCTTCTCTTTAAGCTTTTCAAAAGCATTGTTCTCCTAGGTGGACCATATATACCTAACGTTTTTCTTTTTTAGATCATGCTGGTCCTGCGGTTTGTGAGAACTTTTCTATGAAGCGTCTATAGTATGCACACATACCTATAAAGCTTCTTAGTTCATTCACATTCCTTGGATTAGGCCATCCTTTTATCACCTCTAACTTTTGATGCATCCATTTGGATGCCATCTTGAGAGACAATGTGACCTAAATATTGAATCTCTTGTAAGAAAAATTCACTTTTCTTTTAATTAATATAAAGTTTATTCTCTTGTAAAACTTGAAATATTACCTGGAGGTGTTGCTTGTGTTCGTCTAATGAATTAGAGTAGATGATTATATCACCAAAGAACACTCTAATAAAGGTTTGGTGAGGCATGAATAGCTTCTTCATCAAGTGGTTAAATGTGGTTGGTGCATTGGTCAAGCCAAAAGGCATGACAATGTACTCGTAAAGACCAAACGTAGTGTGAAATGCGGTCTTTACAATGTCTTGATCAACTATCCTTATTTGATGGTAGCCACTTTTTAGGTCAATCCTACCGAAGTAGGTCGACCCTTGTAGCTTATCAAATAGGTCTTCTATCCGTGGAATGGGAAACCTATTCTTGATAGTGATCCTATTTAGTGCTCTATAGTCGACACACATATGATATGTATCGTCTTTCTTTTGCACTAATAACACTGGTGAACAAAATGGAGATGAGCTAGGCCTAACCATGCCTTTCTCAACCAACCCATGCACTTGCCGCATAATCTCCTCTTGTTGAGCTTGAGAAACTCGATAAGGAGGTTTATTAGGTGGTGAGCTTCCTGGAAGAAGTTCAATTGCATGGTCGTCATTGCCTCGTTTGGGAGGTAGTTCACAAGGGACATCGTCAATAAAAACATCTTGGAACCCCTTGAGGAAATTGGATAACTCTAATTCCTTTTTGATTGTTTAAATTTTCTTTTGCTAAAGCATTAGGTTCATTTTGAGAATCTTTAACAAAAAATCATGTACACGAAAATATAGCTCTTTATTGACTTCTTGAAAGCTTGCTTATGTACAATGGGTATGGTACTACCTAACTCCTTAGCATCTATGTACATATCTTTTTCCCGAAACCTAAAGCAGTGTTGCCTTTCAGGGAATTTAACATTGGCAGCCATGCGATCAAACCATGGTGGCCCTAGGATTACATCCTCATGCTTGAGAGGAGAGATGAAGAAATACTCCTTGTCCACATAGCTTTGGACATGGAGCCTCAATTTACCAATTAAGGGAGTGAATAAGGCTTCTTGCCCCTTGAAAGCACCATCGACAAGTAGGACATATCCCATCTCATAGGCTTGGATGCCTAGCTTGGTGGCCAACTCTGTGGATATGAAATTGTGAGTAGAACCAGGGTCCAAGAGAATGAAAGCATCATGTTCTCTTACCTTCCCCCAAGCATGGCATAGAGGAGATCCTTTGTGATGACCATCCTCTTCTTGAATTTCGACCAAGGTAGCTCTAGGAGGCTCATTACGTGTATTCTTGTGGGGACAAGCATGATAGGCATGCCTTTGCTCCCCGCACTTGAAACAACAATTATCTTTTCGATAACGCTCTAGCTATTCAAGAGAGATTTTTTTTTTGCCTTTATAAACTCCCTTCTCCTTAGCTTTGTTGTTGTTGGCGTTGCCTTTGGGAGACTTTTGGACGTTGTCCTTCCCCTTAGGCTCGTTATGGTCCTTGTTTTTCGTGGGCTTAAGATTTCTCTTAGCCCCTTGCTAGAAGTTGATTCTTGAAGCCACCATGGTATGTGTATGACGGTAAATGTGGTGTGTGGCCTTTGGAAGTTAACATACTCCGCCATATCCTCGGTTAAACCCGCACAAATTGTTGTTTTTGCTCTCCAAAATCCATCTTTTCAAAGACAATGGCTTTGAGGTGTAAATCCCAAATATTGTGAATAGATTTGTAGGGAGAGAGCTTCAAGCTTCATCATTTGGTGAGTACTTTGTCTTTGGCATCGGTAGCCAGAAACTACTTCATGATGTAAGCTCTTAAAGCTTTCTATATTTATGGAGCTTCATAGTTTGCTTGTAGGGTAGAACACCATTGCCTGGTGGACTTTGAAAATGCATGACTACATGACGTAGCTTAGAGGACTCTGTGATGCCCTCATCTCCAAACACCACATCGAATTGCTGGATAAAGGACAAGACTTTGTCCGTAGCACCAAAAGTGCCATTGTAGGTAAGGAAAGAGATGTGCTTTCCTCCCTCTTTGAAATTTTTGAGTTTGGACGACCTCTTCTAGGTGGCATAGGATTTCCTGTGGCCTCTTCTTTTAGGTGGTTCAAGACTTGCACCATCACTTTCTTCAGAAGTGGAAGAGTATGGAGAGGATGGAGAAGAGGGTAACCTCTTTCTTGCCTTTTTCTTCCCTTGTTCCTCCTTGTCTGCACCAACACTTTCTTTAGAAGAGGAAGAGGATGAAGAAGATGGAGAAGAGGGTGACCTCTTTCTTGCCATTTTCTTCTCTTGTTTTCTCTCTTCCCTCTTTGAATTATGGCGTAGAGAAGTATGGGATAGTCTTCTCCATTTAGGGGGTGTTGGAGAGAGTTTTGCCCGCCATCGTCGTGGAGCCATCTCTGCCGAGATGGCAAAAGACTCACTTCTTTCTCGTTCTTTCGGTGGGGGCTCTACCATTGAAACTTGGGTTCTCCTTTGGGAGGAGATGTCTTATCGAGTAGCAAGTTTTTGAGCCCTTCGTACGGATCCTCCTCTTCTTCCCTTATCGGAGAGAGTCCTCTTTTGGAAGTCTCACCACAGAAGCTTTCCTAGGTACTCTCTCTTCTTGGTGGGGAGTTTGGAGAATACCATGGGTGCGCAATTGCTATAGCACTTCACCTTGGAGGGATGGGTTGCCCAGTGCTTGTTGAAGCCTAGAAACAAGATAGTTTACAAGCATAGCGGCATCATTAGTTGCTCTTTCATTAGAAAAATCGAATCTATCAACATTCATTTCAATCTCTTTTCCCTTATCAGTCATACTAGCAAATTTTAGGTGTAAATTTTTACTTTTACTTTGGCACTTCAAGCCCTAGTTGCTACTCCTCTTTACCTTTAAAGATAAGCACTCAAGCATCTATACCCGTGGCTCGAATATTATTAATTGCAAGGAATAGAAGAGAGGGTTCAACAGAGCCAAGACAACACCGGTTCCTGTCAAGATTCTAATAGCTCAATAATGGTTAAGCCATAGGCAAGCCCCGTAGGACTCCATTATTCAGACCATAGCTCTCGATGGTATCCCTGTTAACTGCATAAAGCAGGCGTGCTTCAAGGATGAAAAATCCCTATTATACTTACTCTTTTGCAATTAATAACACCAATCATTTGTAGCAAGCTTGAGGACCTCTCTTCTTCAGCAAGAAAAGAGAAAGCAATAGCTTTGGTACCAATACAACATTTAATGTACTAGTAACTTGTGTGTAGCAGAAATTGATAACATAGTGAGCATTTCATTAAGAACAAGTGCCTAATGAGCATAGAGAGAGTACTTAATTTGAGAAAGCAACATAGAAATTTACACCTAGCTAATTTGGCATTGACAATACTTGAAAAGAGAGAGAAATAGAACAATTGACAACAATTGAGGACCGATTTACATGGAGCCGGTCCCCCCTCCATAAAGGCTTTGTATTATAGCTTCTCCCATCAAAGGAGACTTTTGTACAATACAATCTTTGTGTTCCTTGACAAAACTAGTTGGTACTGATGGGGGCTTTTCACAAGCCAAGCTCCCATACCCCTCTTCTCTCGTCCCCACCCCATGAAAACCCCCTCTTATGGAGGGAGTGATAAAAGGCATTGAAAAAAGTAAGAAAAAAATAAAGTATGATTATGTAAATATATAAGAAAGGTAAAATAGGCCACCTCATGCCTGCGGGGTAGCCCATCCCCACCTTGCCTCCTTTTTCTTCACTGTTGCCCCGCCGGGTGTCCCTTTTCCTCTCCTCCACTCAAAAGGTCAACGCCCTCTCTCTTCCCCTTGTCCTTTCTCCTTTCTCTCTCCCTTGAAGCTACCCTACCCCCTGTCCTTACCAATAATGCACCCTAACTCACATGCCACCTCTCCTATCTTCCAAAACAGTATACCCCACCCCCCCTTTTCTCTCTCCTACACTCTCCCATGATCCAAATACCCCCCTCTCTCTCTAAAATTCGAAATCTCTCTTGTCTTGTAGCCAGATGGCCTCCCCCACACTCACACACACTCAGTTTCACTGAAAAAGGTGCCCACAGACCCATCCCCACCCAGTGGTTACCTGATTTTCTTGTGTTCACACACATCTGCACACAGATTCACCTTTGAACACACTCCCCTCTCTCCCCTCTTGTAGTTACTTTATTCTCCATGTCACCTCTCTTTTTTCCATTCACCCATTTCTCTCTCTTAGTCTCTCTCTCATGAGACTGCTGTTCTGGCACATATACACACAGCCAGACAAGTGGGGCCCACAGTCACATGGCCTGTGTAGATAATGATTTCTTCATTTCTAAATTCTAGAATTTCTCCCCCCTCCTACCCTATTTAAAGAGGGTTCACCATCACACTAAACACACACACAACATCACTAGAGAACACACTATGCATTGTGTGTGCCTAGTGCACACACACACATCCACACCATCACCATCACCGCAATCACCATGCTTGTCTTGAGCATGACCTCTACACCCTTGGCTATGGAAGATGAAGGGCAACTAAATGAAGGATGATGGCCATAACCCTCATGCGCGTCTTCGCCATCAATTCCCACCTATCCGCCATGTGCTCTACCACTCTCTCCCTTCTCATTCCCCTACCCTATGCTCCCCATGTCATCGCCTTATTCTCTAAATAAATCTTGAGGTTTTGTGAGTATGTTTTCTTGCAATGTTTTGCCCATGTGAGGTGTGCGGAATCGCCACCTAGTCTTGTGTTTGGAGTGAGCTTGTGTATGTGTGAAGGGTGTGCGGATTCGCCATCCTTTTGTGGTGCCTAAGTACTAAGCCGCTATACCCCCTCCCTCTCTCTCTCTCTCTCTCTCTCTCTCTCTCTCTCTTGATCTCATTCCCTTTCCTCTTCATCATTACTCCCAAGCATCCATCTCTCTTGGATGAAAACTTTGTTATGGTGGTGTGTTGTTTGCGTCCTAGCCGCTGAAGCTAGGTGGTGCCCCTGTTTGCTTTACCATGACAGGCTCGAGGCACGCCATTCGGCCCCCGGTGTTTTAGAGGCCGTCGGGGTTAGGGGTTCGCTTTGCTCCCGTCAGTACAATGAATATGGAAGCTTCATGCACCAAATTATGCTTGAAAAGCACACGTAGTGTCCCTACCCTCAGTCCCAAGACCTCACACACCTTCAAAAATGGTGAGAGCTAGTAGGGAATGAGGATAGATTGAGAGGAAGAAGATGTATCTTACGAGGAAGAAGTATCCTCCTCACATAATCACTCTAATAGCATAGCTTAGCTTAGTAATTAGCATGGTAGAGGAAATGAGCATGCCATTGAAGCTTGGCTCTTGGTTGGATTTACATTACATAGCCAAGAGTTGTTGGTGTAGGCCTCTACTTCTCAATGCTTGGAGAAGGAGATGGAGTTCTTCTTGCACACATGAGTTATGTGTGTGTGTGGCAATGTGTTAGAGTAAAATGCAGTCGTCTCTCTCATTTTGGTCGATCCCTCTTGCTAGTTGCTTGGAGAAGAAGATGGAGTTCTTCTTGCACACATGAAATGTGTGTGTGTGTGTGTGTGTGTGTGTGTGTGTGTGTGTGTGTGGGGCAATGCGTTAGAGTAAAATGCAGACGTCTCTCTCATCTTGGTCGACCCCTCTTGCTAATTGCTCATGCTGGCCTCCCATTGGCTCTTGTAAAGCTTAGCCAATCACAAATTAGAAGCATAATTGATAGCCTTGTGACATGTGTCCCCCTTTTCCCCTTTTGTGATAGCTTAAGGTAATTAAATAATTCAATCAAACTCTCATTGGACCTCTTAGTCTTCTGGCCAGTAGGAATCAGGCAAGCCATTGAGTTGTTGGATTCTCATTAGACCCCTTCGTAGATTGTCCAATAATATTCTAGGGAGCTTAATTTCTATTGGTTCTTTTATCTAGCATTTTTAAATTGATTATAATAATTTTACTCTAGCCTAATTCTCATTGGTCCACCTCTATGGCCATCCAATAGGATTTGAGGGGAAATTGGGGGCAACTGGCCTAGGAGCCTGCCATGTGTCCATTATTCCCTTTGGGGAGAGCTTGGGAGTGTGTGTGTGTGTGTTTCTCTCTCATCCCCTACTCGTAGGGCTTGCCCCGTCCTTGATAGGGATGTGGGAAGACTTTTGAGTCTTCCCTCCACCATCCAATCACCATCCAATTTTCCCAGCTTTGACCATTTGGACTTTTTGATTAAAGTTTTGGAACCTTAGCCTATGGAAGTCTTAATGGAGCTGAACCTTAGGTCTTTTAAGCTCCAGTGATGTACATTGCTCTTTTGCAGACTGCCCCGCTTTGGATCCCTATTTTCTCTCCTTCGGATCCCTGTAGAGACCGGTCTGACAGCCTTACCAATATTCTAGCTTTTACTCCCCTGGTACTTTCCCATATTAAATGATCAGTTTAACATGAGAAAATCATTTGGGAGAATTAGATATTAGTTTTTATGACATTGCATCTCTTGCATAGACCATCATCTACCCCAATTATTTTTGCTTTGGAGCCATACCAGATACCTTAATGCAAGATTAACCACATCATGCAACTGTGCTTCCTTGGTAAAGGATAAGCCCAGATACACTTAAACCTGTAAGACCACTGCTTTGGGTCCCATAAGACTCCCCATTTAATGTTGTTTACCTGTATATGAGTATATAAGGTGGCAGACCTTAAACAAATGGAAATTCCTCCTAGGACTTTGAGGCAGCAGATACCTCTGCATTTCTGATATTCTATCCAAAACCAGGTCTGCACACCCTTTGGTAAAATTATAATGTTGCATCAACACCTGCTTAGATGCCCAATAACCATCTTTGTATACATCCTTCCAAGTTTTGATTCCTGCTTTGTGACACTTGTGAGCTTTCCTTGTAAGCTGGTCACTCTGAGGCAAGTTGAGCTTGCCAAACCATATAGAGTCCTCCAGCCATAAGCCAGATGAGAGGATCCACTGATCTAAAGGAGTCCATTGGTTTTTTTAACTCGGCCAAGCGTTTCAAAACCTACAAGACAGGTCATAACCCCTTGGAGTAAAGTTAACATTGGAGGTTAGGATTCCTATAAGGTGAGATCAGACCAGGCTTTGTAAACCTTGAGTCTGAAGCTACTAAAATTCCTCTTGATCAAGGTGGCCCAATAGTAGAAGATATAGATCTCATAATCCATTTGCTTGCTAGCTTAGTTGCTAGATGTTGAAGGTTGAGGATACCCAATCGCCATTCTCTTTGGGTTGACAACAGGTCTGCCAAGCCACTTTGGGCACTTTGTTGAAAGCTTTTGAGACCAGGGCTTTTTGCCAAACCAACATAAGATATGGAACCATGAAGTCTTGGTACTGACAAAAAAAACTCATTACGAATGACATCCAACCGAGGACTCTTGCCAAGTTTTAGTTTTCCAATAGATTCTCTTATTTCTCCTTCAGTCAAAGGTAGGTCTAACACTTGAGCCAGGTGACAAGGCATTTTTTTCTTTCTAATAGATGCAATCCTTGCCCTGGCTCTTGTAATCTCATTATTTCTTAAAGGGGGAGAATATAATATATTGGGAAAATAAGACCTAGCAATCTCCATGTTGTCCTTATCGGAGGAGGCAAGCACTCCTACTTTATTAAGAAAAGGTGGGATATAATCTCTACATTTTTTCTTCCTCAGTAGAGCATACATATGAGGGTTGGGCTTATCAAATTTTCTAGCCCAAAACTGCATGGTCCAAGCAAGGGCACCTTGGGCCTCTAAAAGCTCCTCCCTCCTTAGCTGTTCTTTAAGATGATTGAGCTCAAAAGAGGGCATGTCTAATTGTGTTGTGGCCTCAAGCAGAGAGATTTGCTTGGCTATCATCATTCTTCTGTTACTTCTTATCTCCTTAGCTTTTTTTTTTGAAATGGGTTAGAGCCTTTTGGGTTTCTTTTACTGCATAGTCCCAAGCTGAGAATGCATTTAAATGTTGACTGAATGCTTCATAAAAATGCACTTTACTTTAGCTCTTACAGAAGACAATTTGAATAAAGTGCTAGCAAAGTGTGGCTAGCCAGCTTTGAAGTTGTGTTCCTCTTTGTGCAAGCAAAAAATGAATAGGCTTATGATCAGGACAGTAACAAAAATGAATCATCTTTGCAACTTACCATCCAGAAGGAGTGCAAGAGATCAAATGTCATATACATTCTGTCTAGCCTTGTAGATCTATAACAAATGCCTCTTTGATTGTTAGACCATGTTAATCTAGTCTCCTCCAATGCATCCATAAGGGAGTGAGTGTCCACCAACTCCTCCCAGTTTTGCTTTTCCTTACCTTGAATGACCTTCCCTAAGGCCTTCCACCTATCTTGGATATTTGTAACCATATTAAAGTCTCCACCCAATTATCAAAAGAGGATTAGAGAGAGCTCTAATTTCAGCCCAGGTAGAACTTCTTTCTGACAAAGCATTAGATGCATAAAGACACACTATGGTAAAATTGAAAGGCTCCTTGAGAGTCACAGCTATCCATCGACCCACCAACCCATATTGGATATTGACAATGAGGTGTTCATGTTTGAGATCAATACCTATGGCTGCCCCTCCTTTACCTGCATAATGACCATTTGTGATGCTTACTGATTCTCTGTAAACTCGTATCCAGGTCAAAACCTTTACCTTTAATTTCCTACAAGCAGATATAGTCCAAATTGAGGTGGATATCTGAGATCCAATTTTTAATCCTCACTGATCTTATAGGGTCAGTCAAACCCTTGCAATTGAAAGAGACCAGAGATTGGTTGTTTCATTTCATAATGGATTTAGAAGGTTTTGCCAAGGATACAGAAGCCCTATTAGGATCAGTTGACCTCTCTTTTTTCCTTTCTGCCTTGTTGATCTGAATTGGGAGTGTTTCCTCCTCAGCCTGTGTCATTAAGATATCTACAGAGTCCAGAGGAGATTGTTATGGCTGATTCATTTCTTCATTGTCCTGGTCTTGAAGCTCTTTGAAGAATTGATCCACCTCAGTGTTCATGTGAAGAGATTTATCATCACCCATAGGAGATGGGGAATTGAATCAGCCTGTGTCATTAAGATATCTACAGAGTCCAGAGGAGATTGTTATGGCTGATTCATTTCTTCATTGTCCTGGTCTTGAAGCTCTTTGAAGAACTGATCCACCTCAGTGTTCATGTGAAGAGATTTATCATCACCCATAGGAGATGGGGAATTGATTTGGGTAGCTGAGATAAATGGTTCACCATCACTTGAGTTATCCTCTGGCTTTCTCTGAAGGACTGTCTGGGGGAATGAGAGGGGACAGAGTCTTTGAGGGGTTACTTTGTTGCTTGTGTACCTCCTCTGGGTCTTTCAAGGCACCAGTTGGGGCTTGAGAGGAAGAGGCTCCGTCTTTGCTCGTAACCATAGCCTCAGAACTTGATGGGTCAAAAACATCATCAAGCAAAGCACTGAATCTGTTAATGGATCTATTAGAGGTATTCTTTGCAGGAGTTTTTCCTTTGTAACCACCTTTTCTATTGACTTGCTAGATGCCACTATTATTATCCTTTGAATCCTTTGATCCAACACATTCGTTTGGTGCTTTGTTGCCCAACTTTGGATAGTCTTTTATTAGATGTCCTTGCTTGCAACAATGAAAGCATGCATTAGGTAGATTTCTGAACACAATTTTCTACAGGTAGAGGACTTTCCCATTTCGTTCCTTCAACTGGATGAACTCTTTGAGAGTGGTTTTAGTATCTACTTCAATTAACAGCTGTTTGAGCCAGGGGAAGTATTTAATGGAGAATCTGGGAAGTCCACCCACACAGACACTTTGGTAGGTTTTTTTCCTTTAGGGTCAAAACTCTTAAACCATTGGTTTTCAGTGGGGTGATGATGTTGACTTTTATTCCCGCCCTCTTCATTAGCACACTCTGATGCTGCATGAACCTCCTTCAGTATGGTCTCTTCATTACCCAGTTTTGTGTCGCCTTCCTTGTCTTCAGGTTGCTGCTTCCGAGGATCAATGTTGTGCCAAACATTTGAGATTTTAAGCATTTGGGGCTTAACCTCACCCATGAGATTTTTCCTCTTTAATGAATGGGGGAAGGCAAGGTAAGGTTGCCCCCCCAGTCTTTTTTGATAGCGCTTGAAGAAGGTACTTCTTCTCTGCTGAGATAGGGCTTTGCACTGTCCGGGTTTGGACGGCATGTGTTGACCGCTAGGTCATTTTGTAAAAGGACTTTTAATCATAATCAAACTTAGCGCTGCCGTCTACTGTGTGTGAGAGAGAAAGAGAGTGAGCGTGAGTTTCATCCTCTCGCTACGTCCGGCTCGCTCAACACATTGGAGATCCGACTGCACCATTGCTATAGGCTCGAGGAGAGCTACGCGACGACGCCAAGCATTCCACGTGAGACGAAGCGCACACGCCGACGCATCTACGAGCTATTTGTGGCCGTAAGTGTATCAAACGATGTCTGTTTTCTGCGTGCTAGTAGTCTATAGAATCGTGGCGACATAAGCTACGCATAGGTACTCATAAATTTCAGTTTCGGGCACTTTCAAAATTCTACTTTGTCATCCTACGCGTTTTCCGCAGATGGGTTTTGAGTGAGGGTTTTGAGTGTAGAAGCTTAGGGACAGGTGTATCCTAGTGAGGGGATGGTGTTCCTTAAGTTTCGTACGAATCTGGCATGATTAGGCGAGTTACCTTTAGTATACGTGTATGTGGCTAGGTGGTGTAGTTGAGAGTAGTGAGGTTCTTGATTGTGGTATAGTTGGCCTTCCTGAGTGTTGTATGCGTAGGATGGTCTCAGCCTGACAAGCTTAAGAGATTTCCTCCGTGTGCCTATTGTGTCATCTGTGTCCTCGATTGACATTATGTTGATCTAGGTAGTGTTTGCATGCACTTCATGGGTGTGTGAGTAGCTTCCCGTCCAACATTGGCGCCGCTGCCGGGGACACAAGGACCTAAGTAGGTTTCCTACTAACACTCGTGTGATGGTTGCTTGATTTAGTTTTGGCTAAAGAAAGCGTTTTTCTTAAGTGGATCCGGAAGAGGATATTCCGCGATCAAGTGGATAGCCAGGAAGCGTGTGTCTTGCCGAGGGTCTGCGACTAGATAGGTTTAGTTAGGATCTGTGGATTAGAGTAGTTGTTGGTGGTCGAGTGATTTGTGATGTGATAAAAGCGTTTACTAGTCCGTGTGTGGCAGTGAAGCGTTTTTCTACTCATAGATGCAAAACCCCATATGATTTGTAGGAGTAGCTTTAGGTAAGTGATCCGATTCTGATCTAGAGCTATTCAGCATTGAATTATTTGCTAAAGTGCTTGATTGCATTTGAAATCACGGAAAAGTGTGCTTTTGAGGGTAAAAATGCATTAAACAAGCTTTTGTGGATATTTTTGTATGACTGACTGATGCTGTGCATATAAAAGAGCATTTGCAAGGGTTCTGTGAAGAAAACCTGCAATTCTGTAAACATAGACATCCTACGCGTAGGATGTCTCAAGGGGGTTCTGGAGACCAAATTTGAAAATTCTAACTGCACCAGTGGGTTCAGAGGGTAGGTTTTACCCTATTTTCATATTGACTTGGGTGTTTTTCCCTATTTTTGTTGACCAAAAGCCAAAAGGCGGAGTCAGAAAACATAAAATTTCAGAAAAGGCTTAAATTGAGTGATTTTTGCATGTTTTTGTAATTGTGAAGCATACTTGCACTTGCTGAGAGCATAAGGAAGCATCAGGGACACTTCAGTCTGAAAAAATCAGCAGTAGACATCCTACGCGTAGGATGTCTACAGGGTGATCTGGGCATTTTTTTGAAAATCTGAGGTTACGAGTGTGTTTAGAAGGTAGGTTTTACCCTATTTTCACATGGAAAGTGGAAATTTGACCAAATTTTGACAGATCAAAGCCAAAAGACGAGAATTGCCAGACATCCTACCCAAATTGTGCCCAAAGCATAATTTTAGAGACCAAACCATAGGATGACTTCATAGGCATGTTCTAAATGTTATATTGAGTGCATGTGATAAATTTCATCTCATTTGGGTGAGAAAATTGGGTCAAAGCGGACTTTAACACTTTTGACTGAAAAAAAGGCAAGAACAGCTAGTTTTGGGGTCTTTTGACATCCAAATTAAAATCAAAGCATAGCATTGGGTTACTGACATCAAGGGGGAGCTGTGGGACAAGTCTGGGGTCAAACAGGCCAAAAAGACATCCTACGCGTAGGATGTCATATGTGTGATTTTGCACTCAAAACTTAATTTTGAGCATACCACTGTGATCAGCACCATAAGGAGAGTCTGTGGTTCAAATTTGGGGAAATTCTGAGTAGTTAGACATCCTACTTGTAGGATGTCTACTGCATAATTCTGAAACCAAAATTCTACTGTGGACATAGCATGCTGTCATATAGCCTTAGGCAAGCCTCCTAGGCAAATTTGGTCCAATTTGGAGTTGATTTGACTTAGGAATTCATCAGAACAGACATCAGGATTTTGGAACAGATTCTTGATCATTTGACCAACCTATAGGTGTCAGAATCAAAAAGTAAAAATAGATGTGAGTTAAGCACATCAAGGGGAAGCTACAGTGCAAGTTTGAGCTGAAACAGAGCAAAAAGACATCCTACGCGTAGAATGTCTCCAGCTTGATTTAGGACTCCAAACCAACTTATGAGCACACCACTGTGATCAACACATCAAGGAGAAGCGAGGGTGAAAATTTCAAGTCATTCTGAGCAAAAAGACATCCTACGCGTAGGATGTCTCAAGGTCATTTTTAGGTCCAAATGAAATTTTGAGCATACCATTGTGTTGCTTGACTTAAGGGGAGTCTCTGGACCAAATTTTGTTAAATTCTGAGCATATAGACATACTACGCGTAGGATGTCTCTAGACCAGTTTTAGGGTCCAACTGTACTTTTGACCATACAGAAGTGTTCACAGTCTCACAAAGACCCCAAATATTTTTTCAAAATTGAATTTGGACTCATTTTGACCAGTCTAAACTGCATTTCACTATTTTGGCCATAACTTTCACAAACGGTATCGGATTGGAAAAGTTTTATATCAAAACGTAGCCTGAAAGCGGCTCTACAGATCTTAGAGCAAAACTTGAACTAAATGTATGCCTACGGCAACCATTTAGTTCAACTTTGAAAAAAACATCGTTTGAGGCCTCAAAATTCATCCGGAAGTTAGGGGTGTCTAAAAGCAACAATTTGCGAGAATTATGACGAAACGGTTGCGGTTTTGGACATAGTTTCGACTTTTTCCTAACCAAAGCACTTGAACACAATGGACTAAGTCTACTTGAACCAAGCAAAAGCTCTTAAGCCCAAAAATCATGTCTACCCTAGATTCAAACGCAGCTTACACAAGCTTGGAGATCCCGACGATAGAGGAATATCCTCCCACAATGGATCTTCCAAACTTGCAATTGATAAAGACCCATCTTGTTGAGAGAGTTTGGATGATTGGTCATGAGAGTGAAGGACTATATAAATACATTGACGACAATGAGGTCAATCTTTATAGGTGCTCAGATCCATACCTAGAAGAGATAACGGATTACAAGCTCTTATATGTCTACACATACGGAGTCGAGTGTCAATGGAGATCTATAGTTGTCGACAAGTATGGATGAGAATACAGAGTTGTAGAAAGCACAAATCCACAGACTGTACTAGAACGAGGTGGATATTTGGTCAATGAAGGACCACAAATGCCTCCACCAAACACGAGAATTCCTATAGGAATTCCAAGAAGAGAGCCACCAGGATTCCCTTCAAGAGCGATAACGAGAGAAGGATTGGGAGAGTCTCTGGTTAGACTTGTAGACAATCGACGAGTTAGACCATCCCAAGTCCAGAAATGGGTAAACAGAAAATACTCCGGAGATGAAGATCCGAGAGATCACGTAACGGCTTTTAGAAGAGTGATTAGAGCAGAGGAAGTTTTAGATTTTGCGACATAGTTTGCATGATTTGGATTGACTCTAGAAGATGATGCAGCTACATGGTTCGACTCGGTGGAAATATGGGATTTTGAGACCCTAGATGAGCTGTTTGAGGAGTTTATTGAAGAATTCTCGCCAAAAGGCATTGCTCACAACACGGTCTCGCAAATCCATAGATTCAAACAGAAAGAGGATGAATCAGTACGCAAAGCATCATTACGGCTCAAGAGATATGTTAAGCTCTGTCCGAGAGCGGAATTACCTACACAAGCACGACTGATGCTGATCTTTATCCAGGGAATGAGACATGCGGGCCTTCAGAAGGATCTGCATATGATAAGGAGGATGACGCTAAACGAGTTGATCAAAGAAGCTCTTTATCTAGTGGATAACTATGAGGGATACAAAGAAACGGACTTAAAGAGTCAAGGAGATGACACATCCTCTCAGCACAATGTTTCACAGATAAGTGAGTCCATTGCCAAGCCAACGGCACCTATTGATTAAGAAAAGCTTATCGACGACTTGGTCAAGAGGTTGATTCCTCTTGTAAGGTTTGATTCGGGAGAGCCGAAGTGGTGTGAAATTGAGAGAAAATGGACGAACCATACGGGGGAAGAGTGCTATTATAGCATGGAAAATGCTAGGGAGAGGTATGTACAACCTGTTCCAGAAGCACCTACTCCACCTAGATACATTACGGGGAATGCGCCAGGACCAATAGGAGTTTTAAGGCCACAGCTTGTCTTAGGACAACAACCTCCACTGCCAGGTGGTAGAATGCAGGTAGACATGAGATACATGCCAATGATGAAAGCATCAAATAAACCAACGCCAGTACCAGCTACAATGTGGTATAGCAACCAAAGTAAGTACTACCCTTCGGAGAACCAAATGTGAGAGAAACACATGGAGTGGTGAGGCCAGTACAACCTCCACCTCCTGGGTTTCAGTCGAAAGAAAGAAGGTATGAAATGGACGAAAGGACATTGCGATTTATTGCAAATAGCGGCTTATCTAGGTCAAAGCTTGCTTATAGCCAAGAGGAAATGCTAAAAGAATCTCCTCAACCAGAGACAGATTGTCACAAAAGTCGTGACAACCACTTGGTCAAACAATGTCCTCATACGGAGATCACTGAAGTAAATGCCTATTGTCTTGAGTGTGGCATCACTCACTTGATCCCCGATTGCCCGAAAAAACCAAACCAAATCAGGAAAATCACGACAAATGTATCAGGGATTGTTCAGCTACCTAGTAGCTCAGAAAATGAAAATGTCGTACCAGTTCAAGTAGTTACGAGAGCACAAGCTCAAAAGAAAGCTGATGAGAATCCAGAGACAAAGAACACGGAAAGTGACATGAGTCCAAAGACAGATGATGGACCAAATACAGACGCACCTAGTCAGAAAACCAAGAGCAAACGAAATAGTTGGAAAGCTAGAAAGACTAGGATGAAAGCACGCAGGGAACGAGAGCAAAAATCCCTAGCTGAGAAGCTTACCGAAGCTCAGGAGAAGATAAAACAACACGAGGAAAAGGAGGCACCTTCTCTTACACAGATGGTTAAACCTCTAGAAGAACCATCCGCGGATGAGAAACCGAGAAGTGCTAGTTCAGGAGGATCTGTGTTGGCAGAGAAGGTTAATGAGACATTAGATGCCCTCTTGAAAGCCTATGATGCGAGGCTAAAAAACAATCAAACCCAAGAACAAAGGTGGATGACATATCCCTATGCGGAGCTAGAAAAGCAAAGGTTTGAAATGTGCCATAAAATGATTCAAACAGCCCAAGCTTTACTAGAACCACCAGTTGCAAAACCTGAGGATGTGAGCCGTGTCATGCCTAAACAAGTAATCCCACCAAACTAGGAACTAAAAGAGCCAGATTCCAGTCATGAGCACAGATCAAACCTCAAAGACCCAGCATTAGAACCAAGGATAGTACTGAATACCACGGATAACTCTTCCGAGGGATTTCACCAAGCTATACCTGAGGATTGTAAAGAGATAGATGGTCTTGACGAATTGTGGAAACAAGTCAGAGAGGCCAATGAAGCCGATGACCTAAGAAGACAAGTAGACAAGACTGGTGATGAACGAGGAGTGTTTCTACCACCAATAGAGGAATATGAGACTGGATCTCAAATGAATCTAGACGTGCAATCGTGTTGGGGCGACAAAGGATCTGTACAATCTATGGATAGTCAACCCCATTCTCTAAGAACACTACCGTCCTACATGGGAGAGTACGAGACCAAGTCAGATGTGGTTGCAGTCCGATCATAGAGACTGTCTCCCAACGAGGCCATCGATTCAAAGGGGCTAGTAGATATTCTATCTACCCCAGTCAAATGTACAATAATGTTAGCCGAGTTGCTCAGAATAAGACCAAACATGTGGGCTAATGTGGATAAATGTCTAGAGAAATTTGGTGTAAAAACCCCAATGACTCAAATCGAGGAAGGCATCAAAGAGCTTGAAATGCCTTAACTAAATACTAGGCCAGTGCCATTAAACAAGGTAGGCGAGTATTACGAGGGAGAAGATGGAAACACCACCCTTCTTGTGGAATTCAATGGTGTACAAACCATGGCAATCCTTGACAGTGGAGCTGGTGTGGCCATTGCAACCAAAGAGGTTTGGAAAAAATGGGGAAAACCTGCCTTGAGATCCACACGAATGACCCTGCAGCTTGCAGAAGGGCACAAGGAAAAGCCCCTAGGACTGCTATAAAAAGTAATTGTTACTTCTTGTGGCATTGAATATGAACACACTTTTGCTGTTGTTGACTTTGGCAAGAAGAACAACTACGAAATCATTCTGGGAAGACCATTCGTGCGACAATTGAAAATGGTCCAAGATTGGGGTTATGACCATATATACCTGAGACATATGGAAACCATAACAAAGATAAACTTGAGGGACCATAGCTACAGGGATGTGACAAGAACACCGGTTGAGGAGTTTGATTCCGCCACCGTAGCAGGATCAGAACTTCCAGCTTGGTTAGGTAAGCCTAAAGAAATGTGGATGTGTGGAGCTTCACAATGTGGTAGCTTGAAACGTGAGGAATGTATCCTAGAGCGAGCTATGGACGATAGGGACTATATCCCAGAACCATTTCCTGAAGAAGAGTTAGAGCCTTTTGGATGGGAACACATCTTGGCTACTCTGGACGTGTGCGCCGTGGAGGATGCTCCCACAACAAAGTTTTGTGATGAAAATGGCTATGATGTCGTTCCTTATTTTGCAGTGAGTGTAATCCAGGAAAACGAAGAAATCTAGACATCAACAAGCTCTCGAAATAAGGAGCAAACAAAGAAATGTGGAGAATCAAAAGATGAAGAAGACGACGAGTTCTATGACTCTGTAGAACACTTCGAGCTTCAAGAAGATCAACGACCCGGGAATCAATGTCATCGCTACACGAATAAAGTGCATCAAAAGTGGATTCCAAAGTCCTCCATGAAGACACAGCCACCACAAGCATCCTCATACATGGCTCCTAATAAGGAGGCAAAGACTTAGCTAGGACAAATACGACTAGAGCAACGAGCTAACAATGCTCTAATCAATGGGCTAGAAAAGTCCTCCAAGAAACTACCACCCATGAGAAAACAGACAGTAACTTTCCACTACCAGCCAATAAATCAAGGGAAAGTACAAGAAGTCAACCTTGCTGAGGATAGTAGCGATAGTGATGAATCTTACGACATCCCCTATCATCAACTCAGGCCATCACTATCACCAACCCCTTTAGCAACAACCATGATAGGTCAAAAGAACAGGACAACAAGTCAAAGCCTAAAAGCTCGACAAATCTGGATACCAAAAAGCCAGATCGGCCAAAAACAGATATGGATCAAGAAGACAAAGATCTCTAATGACAAATCACAAGATCCAACACCAAAACAAAAACAAGGAAAGCGTGCACGAACGGGTAAGAATATCACAAAGTCGCAAGCTTTCACAACTCAGGTTTGGGCTCCAAAGAAGTTGATTCAAGCACAAAAAAGTCAGGAATTCATTTGGATTCCAAAACGACCACAATATCAACTTTCAAAGCCTGAATCCCGTCCCCAACCAAGCGTACAAGGGCTGAAGCAAAGACCACTGTCGACTCACACAACAAAAAGGTGGATCCCAAAGAAGTCTCTTCAAACACAAACGAAGCACGGGAAAGTATGGGTTCCCAAACGAGAGCCAGCAACAAAACAACCAATAATCGCAAAGAAATGGGTCCCAAAGAAGAACAACAAAACTGCTGTCAGTGCATCGCCGCTTGAATTCTTACAATTCTTTCTACGATTGCTGTATAGTTAGAAGAGAGCAAGTGCTTCAATCAAGCAACGATACAGGAGCTTCAAAGACCATTACATTGCTTAGAATAGGAAGCCTCGCCAACAAATGCCAATAAGCAAATTTCTTATACCCACATCTTGCACAACATAAATCTTTTCCATGAATTGAATGTGCATGCATAATAGGGCTACATTACAAGGCCTGCATAGGCACAACTTTTACTTGCCCAAGCACAACACATACCCTTTGCGATACTCTGTCGTAAAGGATGACTTCAAATAGGAAGGGGGGAGGCATTCTGAATGCGGACCTAACATTATGACTATTAGAGGGCAATGTTTTGTGAGATACATTGAATTTTTGCGTTTTATTGTGATAATTTTTTGAGGAAATTTAGAGTATATGCCCTCATAGTAGTGTTACAGAGGAGTATGGGGACAAAATCCATATATGAGCCCCTAGGGACATGTGTATAGTGTACATAGCATTTAGATTTCTATTTGAACGATTTTTCTTTGGTAAGTTTTTAAAAGATTTTCTTTGTTTATTACTAATAAAAAATAAAACAAATCCATAATCCACATGAAGAAAAGACTGACGAGAGACCTGAGCACTAAAAAGAGAAGAAGGTACAGGAAAACGATGAAACTTCACGAAGTATGTCTCAGCAACCACTACAACAACCGAAGAACTTGTCACAAAGCAGTTTCAACATGCAACCGACAAGTCATACAAGTCAGAGTCGAGTAGCTAAGCCACAAAATGAGTGAGGTGTTAGTCCCAAAGCTTCAAGTAATATTCTCTGTGATCTAAGCGTCTTAGCTATTCTAGGTACTGCTCAAGCTGGAAGAGTTGAGCATATTTACCTTGTGTCGCTCATGCTGGTATAGGTGAGCAAAAGAGTCAAAATCTACTATACTTAAGTCTGGTGAAGTGAAGGAGAAGGTCCAAAAGACACTCACGTACTGAGCACAGTGAGATACGAGTGGAGAAACTTCTACATCGAAAACCCTTCTTGGAAAGGTGGAAGCTATTGAGACATCTTTTGATGTCACATGTGCTACATTTATTCCTCGAAACACCCATCATCTCCTTCTTTCACATTGCATGCTTTTGTTGAAAAATTTCTCATATGCATATAGAGTGTCCCATAATTGGCACTTGCATCAGGCACTCTTTCCATGTTTCACCCAAGCACTCACCTTTCATGAACATGTACTTCACGTTCAATTGCTCAACTCCAATAAGAGTGTATACCAAAGGCATTTTTTTTCCCACCGGGTTTTTCCCTTTGGTCATCCAGGTTTTAGACCCTAATCTAAAGACACATATCACCATCCTCTTGTACATATTCCTTCTACATCAACAATAAGGAAATGCTACTCAAATCAATTGACCAATGAATTGGAGCACCAATTTCAGATCACAACATACTTCTCCTCAATGGCGAGTCGAAGAATGGCCTACAATGACAAAGCTGCAGACAACACTAACAACATGATTGCACAGAAACAAAGAAGTCACCAATGAAGAAGAGCAGACATAAAAGTAATCAGAGGATCTCAAAAGATGAATGGTTATGATGATAGATGTCCGCTCTAATGGATCATAGTTCTTGTTGTGGTTCAACAAAGATACAAGCAGTGCAACAGATGAAGCCAAAACAACAGCAAAGTGTTGACCGCTGGGTCAACAACACAACATAACTCCTTACAAAGTTGTCATTGGCTCACAAGATCAGAAAGCCAATCACTCAATTCTACAGATTGTAGAAGTTGTTTCTGAGAATCACAAATACTCCAAATTGACAGATTTGCTGGAGCAAGTGATGGATGGAGCTTTCTTCAATGACATTGGGTTCTTTTTGAATTTAGATCTGGCAGTAAACCTATAATGACAGAAACAGATGCTGCAGCTCGGAGCGTGGATGTGAAAGACATAAAGTTCGTCATCAAGTATGATTTTCCTCAATCATGTGAAGACTATGTACATCGGATTGGACGAACAAGAAAAGCTACTGCAAAGGCTTTAGTCTATACTTTCTTTCCAACAACAAAACGACAGCAAAGACCACATCGCCATCGACAATCAGGTCATGTCGGGGACGACATGAACGCGAAAGGGGGGAATGTTGACCGCTGGGTCAACAACACAACATAACTCAAGTTTCGTACCAAAGTCTTATCTTTTGCGAGTTATGAAATGCTGCAGATTATGGCTATAAACATCATTTGTAATGAGTAGTTATTCTAGTTTCAGAAGCCGGGGTGCAATGGCACTTCCAGATTGTAAATACAAAGCCATTTGACCCTTTCAACCCCATTTTTGGTTAAACCTAAGGTAGCCTTAGTATATAAGGTACCTAGGTCATTTTGTAAAAGGACTTTTAATCATAATCAAACTTAGCGCTGCCGTCTACTGTGTGTGAGAGTGAAAGAGAGTGAGCGTGAGTTTCATCCTCTCGCTATGCCCGGCTCGCTCAACACATTGGAGATCCGACTGCACCATTGCTGTAGGCTCGAGGAGAGCTACGCAACGATGCCAAGCATTCCACGCGAGACGAAGCGCACACGTCGACGCATCTACGAGCTATTTGTGGCCGTAAGTGTATCAAACGATGTCTGTTTTCTGCGTGCTAGTAGTCTATAGAATCGTGGCGACATAAGCTACGCATAGGTACTCATAAATTTCAGTTTCGGGCACTTTCAAAATTCTGCTTTGTCATCCTACGCGTTTTCCGCAGATGAGTTTTGAGTGTAGAAGCTTAGGAACAGGTGTATCCTAGTGAGGGGATGGTGTTCCTTAAGTTTCGTACGAATCTGGCATGATTAGGTGAGTTACCTTTAGTATACGTGTATGTGGCTAGGTGGTGTAGTTGAGAGCAGTGAGGTTCTTGATTGTGGTTTAGTTGGCCTTCGTGAGTGTTGTATGCGTAGGATGGTCTCAGCCTGAGAAGCTTAAGAGATTTCCTCCATGTGCCTATCGTGTCATCTGTGTCCTCGATTGACATTATGTTGATCTAGGTAGTGTTTGCATGCACTTCATGGGTGTGTGAGTAGCTTCCCGTCCAACAGCATGTGTATACGACATAGGGCTATAGATGTTTGTTCTTTTAAGCGATAACCGATTACTTGAGGGAGCCCCCAATGGTGGGCTACAAGAAGATGAGGCATTTAGTGTCTCTGAGGAGCTGAGTGCAGCAGGTGTGGATCACCCTGTATGATTCCATTCAACAGTGGTTCATGCTACACCCCCCCCCCCCCCCCCCCCCCCGCAAGGGGGAAAGGATCGAAGCCTTGTCAACTCATGCAGAAGGAAAAGTGAGCCCGCGTCAAGGGAAAAGGAAAGGGGGAGAAAACAGAGAGGGCTGATTGCATGTCACGAAAGGTGTGTGCTTTTCAACAAGAGGTGTTGAGCCAAAGGATTTTAGCTTTGTCCTTGTTTCCATTGGTTTATACATATGGGTGGGATTCCATGTTTTTTGTGAGAGTAAATCTGCAATCTAGAGTACCCTGAGACTCTCAACGGTGGAAGTCGAGAACTTAGAGAAGCTAATCAAAGTGCTTTTTGAACTTCAAAAAGGCGTTGTAGACTAATATTGCGTAGACCTACCTTAGGGTTTCAACAGCTCATTGTCACGCTACTAATTTCCTTTTTGGACAAAGATGTGTGTGTGTGTGTGTTTGTGTGTGTGTGTGTGTGTGTGTGTGTGTGTGTGTTGTGTGTGGAGAGAGAGAGAGAGAGAGAGAGAGAGAGAGAGAGAGAGGAGAGAGAGAGAAGAGAGAGAGAGAGAGAGAAGAGAGAGAGAGAGAGAGAGAGAGAGAGAGAGAGAGAGAGAGAGAGAGAGAGAGAGAGAGAGAGAGAGAGAGAAGGGCTCAAACCATAAGCATGTTACAAGGCTTGTAAGCATTATATAAACCCATAGGCATCATAGAATAAACCGGAGTCAGAAGGGCAAAAATGTATAAATATAGCAATAACTTGATAAACCAAAGAAAAACCACCCGAGAAACAAATGCTAGGGACAAAGTTGTGAAGCAGACCACCCAGACTAGCGACAAGGACATGAAAAGCTCCAGTCTCCAATATAAAACGCTAGCTCCAAGGCCATAAGGTGCACGCAAGTAGCAGTGGCATCACCATCGCACATCCACTATGCATCGAAACTCTAGGAGAGTGACACCCTCGAGTCTATGAAACATCATCACAATAGGGTACAAAGCTGAAGATGAGCTTAAAAACCACCCACCATACCCACACAACCAATCAGTGAGTGTCCACCAAATTGGAGAAACAAGTAAAAAGAAAAAAACATGTAAAGTAGAGAACCACACACCTCTCACACATGTAAACAAGAACAAACACAAACAACCCAAGCACATGTAGCACACACAAAAGCAAAATAAATCCACCAGTAGACATGCAAATAAAAAAGCAACAAACAATGAGTCGCAAGGAAAAAGTCTGCATTAGAAACAAACACAAGAGAAAGAAAAACCAGGCGACACAAACAACAAGCAAAATGGGAAGGGGGGATGTCCTTACCATCAACAACAACCAATAGCTAACCGTGTGAGGCTGACAATAGGAATTGAGTGCACCCTAGATTGATTCAGCAAATATGGTACGGGTTATATCTAGTAGGAAGGAGGAGATTCAATGCAAAGATGAACTAAGGCTACTTCCCCCCCCCCCCCCCCCTCCCCCACCCTTCCTCCCTCTCTCCCCCCCCTCTCCCTCTCTCTCTCTCTCTCTCCCCTCCCCCCCCCCCCCATCCCCCCTCCCCCCCCCCCCCCCCCGCCCCCCCCCCCCCCCCCCCTCTAAACCTCTCCTCCCCTCTCTCCTCTCTCTCTCTCTCACTCACTCGTCTCTAACGTCTTCTCTCCTCCTCTCTCATCTCTCAAATGTCCTCTCTCTTCTCTCCTCTCTCACATCACTATGAAAATAAATGCTTCAACCCTAAAACCTTTAAGTCTAAAATACTATGTTTCAAGGAAAAATGTTCCATGATTGACCAAGGGGTAAACAAAACAAAAAGCTAAAATGTCTCCTTGAAATTTCATACATACATACACAGTGGATCTAGGGATAACATGAGAAGTATGAAATAGAACCCTCAAGTTTTGACATACAAACATCAAATGCATCATTTAAGCAAGCCTAATTGAGCAAAGCATAATTTCAAATTATGATCGGTATCATCATTTAAGCTAGGGCTAGAGAGATAAGATAAGTTGTATGAGCTTAAAGAAAGAGAACAAGAATTCCTAAATGCTCAAGGTGAACTTGCTTGGATAGTAGATTTTTGGGCTAGTAAGATAGACGGGCCCAAAAAAGATATATATTAACTTGTTTAAAAACCAAAAGAAGAAATTATTCCTCTAATGAAAAGGGATAATGGTTGCTAGATCTCAAGTGCTTCTGAGAATATTGACTTCATTCATAGTCATTTCTGCAAGATCTTCTCTCAAAGCATATTACCAACAAAATGTCAGCCAAGTGAATATTAAGAGCAACAGAATCATATGATTTCTGGGCCCTGACTAAAGTAACCCCTTTGTGATTTTTCCATTGCAGGATGCAAGGCTTGGAATGGTGGTTTTAAACTCCTTTCTCATATTGAACGGATCATTTAATGTGGGAAAATGAATGGGAACAAGAGCTAGAATATATATATGTGCTTTTAGACTTATCTCAGCACGGGACCAAAGGGAGAGAAGGCTGCATCTCATTGAGGATCCAAAAAAAAGGAGACAATCTACCAAAGAGCAATGAGCAAAGAATGGAGCTTAAAAGACCTTAGGGTTAGTTTCATTAAAGATTAGTGCTAAAAGTCCTTAGACCTAGACCTTTAGGTACTTTAGACCTTAGGCAAGCTAGGCATGTGCTTGAGGTGCTTAAGCTGACTAAGGTGTTTGAGGTGCTTAATGACTAAGATGCTTGATGACCAAGGTGCTTGAGGTGTTCAAGTCAAACATGAGCCCTACATAGGAGGGGGCAAGCCCTAAAGGTAGGGGATGAGAGAGAACACACTCACACACACTCAAGGCATGCCCAAGACACAAGAGGCATAAAGGACACATGTCAAGCCCCCAGCCATGTTGCCCTCAGAGTGTGTCTAAATCCTATTGGATGTCCTTTAGGGAGGTCCAATGAGAGTATTTTTGAGCTTTCCAACGTTATGGGGTAATGTGCAATGTGTGGTGCAAGCTGGAAGAGACGAATCTTAAATTGGAATTTTGAGTACAGAGATACTTTAGGTCGAAGTTGGTGGGTAGCTGCAACGAAAGGGAAGTGGATGGTTTTTTTCAATATTTGGGCTCGTCGTTTGAGGGAACAATGGAGTCAAAGTGCAAAGTAGATGATGAGAGTAATAATTGGGGACATGAGCTCCTGGTAGGTTTTTACAATAGGGGAATCTGGCAGGTGAGGAGAAGAAAAGAAACCTCCAAAGTTGGTGCAAAAAAGGGATTTTAAAAAAAGCTTGGTTAGGTGCTCGGGTGCTGCGTGGGAGGCCTTGTGGCACACGCAGGTGGTTGTTGGCAGTTTTGGATGCTCATCAATGGCGCATTGGCTAGTGGATGCCATTGGTGGCAGTTTGGTGTTGGAGCCCTTAGGGGCATGTTTTCATGCAAGATCCCCCCTTTTTATGTTGAAGGCAAAAGGAACTCCCCCACCCCCCTCTCCCCCCTTAGTGCTCAGGAGAGTGGAGGGGTGAGTTCATGAGTTCATGAGTTCATGAGTTCATGAGAGAGAGAGAGAGAGAGAGAGAGAAGAGAGAGAGAGAGAGAGAGAGAGAGAGAGAGAGAGAGAGAGAGAGAGAGAGAAGAGAGAGAACGGTTAAGGACACCACCCTCCAAAAGGATGCAATCCCATGGAATAATGCTAAAATGAGATAGGACACTTGTTCAATGGGAAGTGAGTTACCAAAGTTCTAATCTCCCCCTATAAGGGGCATTTTTTGTATGGATTGGGGGCATTTTTTCTTGGCGTGTGGACAAAGACACCGTGCTCATTGTGTGACGATTGTACGGTGGGCTTTTTGCAGATGGGTGTGCGTGCAGAGCCCAAAGAAGAGAGAGATAGATGTTTTTGCTCGGCAACCAAGTGGGTGTGTCGTCAAGTGTAAGAGTGTGTGTGGTGTTTTGCAAAGATCATGCTTCCATAGCCATTTCTCAAGTGTCATTTCCCTTTCCCACTTCTCTCCTTCTTCCGATTTCATGTTGTGGTGCCAATGTGTGTGAGCAAGTGTGCCCCTCGGACCATTTTTAGTGTGCAGAGAGAGAGAGAGAGAGAGAGAGAGAGAGAGAGAGAGAGAGAGAGAGAGAGAGAGAGAGAGAGAGAGAGAGAGAGAGAGAGAGAGAGGTGTTGTGTGTGACAACACTCTATGGGCAGGAAAGAGCTGTGAAATGTGTATGGGTTGCTGATCTTGATAGGTATGAGTGTATGGTGTGTTGACGGTGTGCAACCAACTGCAGGTTTGTTCCTAGTGAGAGTGTGTGTGCATTGGTTTGCATACAAATGGTGGGTTTGTAGTTGAGAAGTGTGAAGTTGTGAAGGTATTTTTGAGAGGAGTGGGGTGTTGTGAGTACCTTGAGCTATAGAGAGGTAGTCTATGTGCATTTCCAGGTGTGTTTCCCATTCCCCCTCTCCATCTTCTGGTGCCCCCATAGAGGAGCATCTGATTGCTATGGATTGAAGGTGAAAAGGTGGTTTTAGTGATGTTGAATGTGTGCATTTTGAAGAGCAGGTGCTGTTGAAAGGATGTGGTTGAAGTTTCCAATTTTCATTGGGATTGAAGACACTAAAACTTGGCTACAAGACTATGAGTTGTTTTTGCTAAAGAGCATTTTGTCAAGGAAAAGGTACGCGGTTCAATTTTTTCTAGAGTTAAAGGAAAGAGATGGTATGACGGGCCACATGAAGAAGAAAAAATGGATTGGATGGCCTTGGACGCGGCCTTTTGGTGCAAGTATGTGGCGGATATTGAAGAAACATCAAGCTAGGAAGGGTTTGTTGAGTCCGTTGGTGTCAAAGCCAGTTGATACGGTGGAAAGAAAGGTGAAGGCACTGCAAGAGTGTTAGACAAGGGGAACTAGAACCTAGGAGTCCATCTCCCAACCACCCAATATATAGCATGGCCCCTGGCCCTTTGCCCTAGTTGGAATTCCTTTCCACACTGCCTAGCCTGCCGACCTTGCCCTTGTCTAGTCCGGCCTTGCCAGTGTCCTGACATTACTCCCCCCTTAAGAAGTGTTTTCGTCCTTGAAAACAAAAGTGGGAAACTCCTTCTTAAGAACACTAATGTTTTTCCAAGTGGCACCTTCCTCAAGTCGATCTTTCCACTTGATTAAGGCTTGTTGATGTACATGATGACGTGTACGAAACTCATGATAATTGAGAACACGTTCAGGTTCATGTAAGGTAGGAGGTTCAATGAAATCAACCAAAATCTGTTGGTCAATGACATTGTCGTCCCCATGTAACCGCTTACGTAAATGGCTTACATGAAACACTGGATGAATATGAGAATGTGTAGGTAGCAATAATTTGTAGGCACAATCACCTACTTGCTTGAGTATTTTGAAAGGCCCACAATATCGAGGAGATAATTTAGGTGTTGGCCCAGTTTTTAGACTTTCTGAATGTTTTGGCACACATAAAAATACTTCCTCCCCTTCCTCGAAGGTAACTTGCCGATGTTTCTCATTAGCATACTTCGTATACAGATCCTGCGCTTGTCGGACATTCTGATGACGAGCGAGTTTCAACATATCCATGTGGTCTTGGAGAAAATCCTTAACCTGTTGGAGCTTTTCGGTTGCCAACCCCACCGTAACAGGTGACCTAGGTTGAAACCCATACATGAGCATGAAAGGAATTAATTCAGTTGTGACATGCTTAGCACTGTTGTAGGCAAACTTGAGAATAGGTAAGTATTCTTCCCAGTCTGACTTTTTTCGATGATGTATGCTCTTAGCATATCCTCTAGCACTTGGTTAACTCGTTCAGTCTGACCATCTTTTGGATGATCACCTGTACTGAGGTTTAGTTGTGTACCCAATCGTTTATACACATCCCTCTAGAAGTGACTGTTAAACTTGGGATCATGGTCACTGACAATGTTACTTGGCAAACCATACAACTTGTATAGATTGTCCACAAATAACTTGGTTAGTTCAGGTGTCTTAATCGTTGATTTGGTTGGAATAAACTTACATAGTTTAGTCAACCAGTCTACGACCACCCATACTGAGTCATGACCTCATACAATGGTTGGTAAACCCACAATAAAGTCCGTGGAGATGCTTTCCCATTTTCCATTGGGAATCTCCAAAGGATGTAAGAGTCCTCCTGCTTTCAAGCGCTCTGCTTTGTTAACTTGACATTTTTGGCAATGCAAGACATAAGATTGAACAAAGCCATGTATACCTGGCCAGTAAAACTGTCGTCGTACGAGAGCATAAGTTTTTCTAATACCCGGGTGCTCTGCACTTGGACTATCATGACATTCATAAAGAATTTGGCACCGAATGTCTGTGTCCGTCGGTACACAAACTCTCCCCTTATGGAGTAGGTACCCATTGTCAATGGTGAAATGCTTCCATCGCTATAGTTCATCACTCGATAGAGGAGAACTGGTGTGGAGATTAACTTACACTACCATCATTGGAGTGAGAAGGATCCCTCATTTGTACATGACTCCACACTTTGGAATATGCTTAATCATGCTCATATTTGCCTTTGAGAGAATCCAAAAATTCACTACAAAGTTTCGTGAACAAGAGAGAATTGATCTCCGGCATACGACTTAGAGCGTCAGCCACCACATTGTATCGACCTTTACAATACTTGAGCTTGGCGTCATATTCCTGAAGAATCTCGGGTCACCTGGCTTTCCGACCCTTCAAATCCATTTGTTGTGTAAACCATTTGATGCTTTCATGGTCAAACACAATCTCAAACTGAGCATCATACATATAACGCCGCCATGTTTTTAAGGCAGACACTATTGCATAGAGTTCGCATTCATAAGCAGAGTAGTTTTGCTGAGCTGCATCAAGCTTCTTGCTTGCAAATGCAATTGGCTATCCATCTTGTAATAGGACTGCTCCAATAGCACGGTCACTGGCATCCGTTTCCAAAATGAATGGTTTCAAAGGATCTACAACAGCTAGTATGGGAGCTGTAGCTAATGCATCCTTGAGTGTATCGAAACTGTGCTGTTGAGCGGGTCCCCGCTGAACAGCTTTGCCTTTGCCTTTCAGTTGATCCGTCATGGGAACAATATTATTAGCATAGTTTTTAACGAACCTTTGGTAAAAACTTGCAAATCCTATAAAAATATGTAACTCTTCCAGATTTTAAGGAGAAGGCCATTTCCGGATGGTATCCACTTTGGATTGATCCATATATAGGCCATTAGCTGAAATAACATGCCCTACATAGTGAATTTCTTCTTTTAGAAAATCACGCTTAGATTCCTTGGCATATAATTTGTTTGTTCATAACAACTCGAACACCTGCCTGAGATGTTGTAAGTGTTCTTCTTCAAAAGCACTGTAGACTAGAATTTCATCAAGAAAAACGATGACAAATTTGCCCAAGTACGGCTTCAAGACACTATCCATAAGTGTCAGGAATGTTGCGGGTGCATTGGTTAACCTGAAGGGCATCACCAAAAACTCGTAGTGTCCAAACCTTGTTCGGAATGCAGTTTTGGGTATATCAGCAAGTTGGATGCGGACTTGGTGATAACCTGACTGCAAGTCTATTTTCGTAAAAATGCGAGTATGAGTGAGTTTATCGAACAACTCATCCACTTGTGGCAATCGGTACCTGTTCTTAACCGTAACCGCATTTAAGCCACGGTAGTCTACGCACATGCGCATACTGGCGTCTTTTTTCTTCAGTAATAGGATAGGAGAAACCCCCATGGTGAAGAATTGGGTTGTATAAACCCTCTGCTGAGGTAGTCAGCAAGTTGACGTTCCACCTCAGCAGCTTTAGAGTAACTCATACGGTAGGGCGGTTTACTGACAGGTTTACAACCTGCAACCACATCAATGCTATGTTGCACCGATCGTGTCGGCGGTAATCCTGGTGGCAAATCATGAGGAAAAACATCTTGAAATTCCTTTCATAATTTCTGTAACTCACTAGCAATGTTTGCTTGTTTGGAAGTAGCCATTGGTGGAAGAGATGAGAGAGAAACATGCGACGTTGAGGAATGTTCAACAGATTGAATGTTAGAGAGAAAATGAGACAATGAGTAACACAAGAAAACTTGATCTATTTCATTATCAGAAACGAGATGGATAAGCTCAGCTGTACAAATCAATGGTGAAGAGGTACATCCTTCTCTCCTAACAACAATACATGTGTGCCATGGGATTCAAACATCAAGCTATTGTGCTCATAGCTACGCTTCAGTGATGGTCCTAGGCTATGCAACCACTCCCTACCAAGGACCATGTCTGCCCTCTCCATGTTCATAACCTGAAAATCCAAGCATGTGGAATAACCTTGTACTTCCAACGGAACAGCTCGGCATAGAGTATCCCAGATTTCGGTATCATGTCCATTCATCATTGCTACCTTGTAGCGGTGGGTACTCGGAGTTTGAGGCAATTTGAGTTTTTTCACCAATCCGTAATTGATGAAATTGTGAGTAGCACCATCATCTACCAAGATGCACACCTTGTGCCCTTGCAGAGATCCGTGCATACGTACTAACTCATGTGCTCCAAAGGTTTGTTTCCACATGGAAGCTGTGAGACAGCATTCATGCACCACCTCGATGTGTGTTACTTCCATTGTAGAGAATCGTGAGGAAGACTCAAGAGGTAGCAGTTGCACCATGTGCATTGCTTTCTCCTTGCCATCAGCAGCAGATTTCCCCTTGAGACAATCCTTTTTGCCATGACCGCTTCCTAAACATTGAAAACATAATTTCTCTTTTTTAGCTTTATCAAAGTCCTCAGGACAGAGAGGACCTCTGGACCCCTTGGGTTTTTTAGATACTTCGGAATTGGCTACTATAAATTCCTTTTATTGTGCCCATACTCTGTGTGTGTATTACCATGTGTATTAGCACGCACATGAATATTATGTGCTTTCTTTTCATCTGGATCATCGTGAATATGTGCTTTCACTATGGCTTCCTCAAGTGTTTTAGGGTTTTGGGTCTTGACGTACTTCTTAAGCTCTGGTGTCAGACCATGTATAACCCCCATACTTGTTGAAAGTTATCTAAGCCTTCCAACTTGAGGATAACATCCCAAAAGTGAGATATATATTCAAGCAATGATGGGTATTGGTGCATGGAACACGTGTCCCAAGCCATCCAATTCCGATTTGCCTCATTTGTAGGCAAAAATTCTTTGCAAAATATAGCTTCAAAAGCTGCCCTACTCTGTGGTATGATATTCTTCTCTTTGAGAGACATCCACCATTAGTAGGCCTTGCCTTCCAGAGTTAAGCTCGTTTGTAGAGCTCTGACTGCGTTCGGAGTACGTCGTAAGGCGTGTATTCCATCCCACTTGCTGAGAAAGATATTCACTGCATCCTTATTGCGGTCTCGGTCTTCTCCCTTAAAAGTCGGTGGCTTGGTGTTTTTTAACAGCTCATCCACCTCTTTTGCAGTCAGACTGTGCAAAGTATCAACAGTTGGGCCTTGCCCTAGATTAGAAGAGCCTTGCCCTTGTGTAGCAACGTGCTCATGCATGTGTGTGTCAGCAGGACCCTTGGACTGTTGTTGCATTAATTGAATCACTAATGTGGATAGTTTAGTGACATTTGCATTTAAGCCTTAAAATTTTCATCCATGACTGACATGCGTGTTTGAAGTGCACGAAATTCTTGAATGTTGAGCAATTCATAAGTGTCATCACCTGCCGTAGTGTCGCGGGTGCTCTCCTTGAGAGGATCCGCCGACTGCGGGCCATCATGGGCAAGATCAGGCGTACTTTATTCAAAATCAAAAGTCATATTAATATCTGAATCCATGGCGACACAGTGCGGTGCAAAGATTAGTTAGAAAAATACCTGAGATTGAGAGCACTTGCAAAGTTTAATTAGCCTTGCTAATTCTGTCAAAGTTGATAGTATCCAAGTGGAAATCGATCCGAAATGTCTACCGTATAGGGAATTCCTTAATTCCTTGGTAGCCGAATCAATTATGCGTGCAACCGTTAATTGACTTTGGAAGATAATGTTACTTTGAACTCCCACCGAGATGCTTTGATTAAATTTTTGAGTTTTTGCCAATAATACGCAGAAAATATGTGTGTCAAAGTGCTTGCCGGCCGTGTCGATATGCCGAGCCTTGTTGAGCCTTGCCGAATCCGCACAAGAGGGAGGGGGGGGGGGGGGGGTACCCCACTGTGGATACCGTCCCTTGTGTTTGAAAAAAAGGCTTTGGCCACTAACCCCCAAGGGGTTGAGCGCCCGTCGAGTGTGTAGAGAGACTAGATTCCGGCTATGGCCGCTTGCAAACTGCGCGAGGGGTCTCGAGCCAAGCTCCCCCCGCCTCGTGCGTTGCTCGTCTCTGCCTGCTAACAGGCACAAGAAACACTCCCCCCTGTCGGCGCGATGCCGTATAGCCTGCAAGGGCGCCGTTTGGTGCAGGTCCCACCTCGGCGGATTCTCCTTGCAATGGTAGTTGCCCACGGCTTCAGCCTGTCATCTTGCTCACAGGAGGCGTGTTCCACGCTCCCTTGACCCCGACATGCAAAAAATCATGCAAGTTTGTGTGGCTCCCCTCCTCCACGCTGTGCCTTTCCCAAAAAAAGAACCAAGCTCTTGATACCAATGCTAGACAAGGGGAACTAGAACCTATGAGTCCACCTCCCAACCACCCACTATATAGCATGGCCCTTGGCCCTTGCCCTAGTTGGACTCGCTTTCCACATTGCCTAGCCTGGCCTTGCCCTTGTCTAGTCCGGCCTTGCCGGTGTCCTGACAAAGAGAGTCTACCTATGCGAGAGGAGCCAAGGGTTCTTTGGTTGCAGAGAGATGGGGTCGTTTCTATGGGCAAGATGCCGATTAAAGAGGTTCCAACCATGGAATAAGTACAAGTGGCTCCAAATGAGGTGGAAGATGTATGGTTAAGCTCAGGTATGGTTGGTCAGGCTCCATTGGTTTGTGCTAGAGATCAAAAATTGAGGTTTACAGATGGTGTTGAAGCGGTGAAGATAGATGAGATTCCAGATCTTGAGACAGACGAGGAGGTAGAAACAAGTTATATCACCTCTTTGGATGTGGACAAAATCTAGGAAATAGATCTTCCCATTCAAGGTATGAGGAGTTTGATCTTCTATAGGTGGATAAAGGTATGAAAGATATGTATGAGGAGCAAGAAGAAGGTGATGTGTGGTACTATGTTGAGGACTATGCTTATGAGGTTTGCGGTGGAATGTGCTACGATGGTGTAGCATTTACGAAGCTTTGTCAAGAGGGATATGTTGGGATTCAGGCCAACTGGCCGGACATCCCACTTACTACTAACCCATCTACTAACTTAACCATGTATACACTTATTCTTTAATACAAGAGAATAAGGAGCTACAACAGAATAAGGAGCTGCAAACAGGATAACATTGTTGTGCGCTCCACCCAAAGCAGGTCTCTCTCTCTCTCTCTCTCTCTCTCTCTCTCTCTCTCTCTCTCTCTCTCTCTCTCGCACTTACACTCGCACATGCTTCCCGCGGCACCTTCAACTTTTTGTTGGGATTCAGGCCAACTGGCCGGACATCCCACTTACTACTAACCCATCTACTCACTTTACCATGTATACAATTATTCTTTAATACAAGAGAATAAGGAGCTACAACAAAATAAGGAGCTGCAACAGGATAACGTTGCTCTGCGCTCCACCCAAAGCATCTCTCTCTCTCTCTCTGCTCTCACACTTGCACTTGTACACGCTTCCCGTGGCACGTTCAACTGGTATCAGAGTAGGATTTTGTGCTTGCCATTTTTGCGTCCGCACACGTGCACTTTCAAAAGTACAAACAGGTTTCCGATTTTGGCATCGGTAAATTCAGCATTTTGAGAGCGTTTCCATTAGGTGTCCTGGGGTTTTACCCCCCTTTCAAAGCTGTTCGTGCAGTTGAAAGCTTCATCCAAGCTACGCTTCAGGAGTTATATTTTTCAACTCCACCTTTGCTACAGGTACATGTACAGGTACATGACACAGGTGCAGGTTGTTCAGAGACTATTTTGGGATGGTATATAGCCGTTTTATGGCTATTATGTGCTATTGAGACGGTGTTGATGGGCTAATTAGGAGCACTTTTTGGCATCGACATTGTCTCGGGTTTTTCAGGCATTCATCTCCTCACAGGTTCTTGCATACATACAGGACATCCAGGTTTCTTACATGTTGCAGTGTTTTGCATCAGCACAGATTTCAGTGGGAGTATTTGGTGCGGATATGCATTGTTTTGGCACTTTTGATAGTGCTTGAGCTCTTTTGAGAGCGGTTTTACTCCCCGCAAGGATTTGTTTACTGCTTGCATATTTTGTTTGGCGCCTGTTTGAGTGCGTATACTGCACCTTGCAGTATTGTTGACAGTGTGGATGTACGTTGAGTTGCGGAAACTGCCATATGTACCTTTTGTGGAGCCGATTTGGCTTGTTTCTGGCAGTCCCGACCGTTTCTGAGACTCGATTCGGAGGCCCTTTCTGAGATTGGGCTGGTTTCTTGTCTGCATAACCTTTTGTGAGGGTCGATAGCGTGAGGTTTTCTTGAGCTGGGGGATTCTCGAATGTTGAGATCCTTTCGGTGATACAGGTTGCTGGAGTACCCCTTTTTTGTGACCTCGCCATAGGACATGTATAGAGAGGGCTAGGTGCATTTGATGCCATGTTGGCAATCTTGGGTCAGCTTTTGACGTTTTATGCACAGTTAATGGTTGATGCGCATGTCTTATGCTCTGAGAGCATTACTTTTGATGCGTTACTGTTCTTTTGTGACAGTTTTGATTGAGATTTTGTCAGTTTTTCTAGGGAAACTCTGTCGATTTTTTCCCAAAATTACCAGTGTTTATTGCCATATTATATTTAGCTTGCAGCCATGTCATCTAGTGGTGAAAAGGATATTTACAATATCCAAAAACTTGATGGGACGAATTTCGCTATCTGGAAAGAGCAGATTCAAGATGTTCTTATACAAAAAGGCCAGCTAGATCCTATCATGGAGTGCCTAGAGGGCGAGTATACAGATGTTGAGTGGGAGAAACTTGATGCTAAGTCCAGATCTACCCTCCGTTTGCGTTTGGCCGAATCTGTGTACTTTACTATAGTTGGAGAAAGAACTGCTAGAAATGTATGGGATAATTTGTGTTCCAGTTATGAGAACAAAAGTGCCACCAATAAGGTTTTCTTGATGAAGAAGTTGTTTTACCTTCGTATGAAGGAAGAGGGCACTATTTCTACTCACATTAATGAGTTCGATATCATTTTCACTCAATTGACCACTCAGGGTTTGGTCTTCAATGAGGAAATCAAATGTATATTTTTGCTATGCAGTTTACCCTCATCTTGGGATACGTTCTGTACTACGATTAGCAACTCAGCACCTGGTACCCGTCTAGTGTACAATGACGTCCTTGGGAGTCTGTTTACTGAGGAGATTTGTATGAAATCTCTTGAAGGCAAGAAGGATGGTGATGCGTATGTTGCTAGTGATAGAGAAAGGGGTCGCACTCAAAGTCGTGCCAAAAGCAAGGAACATGGGGGCTCACACAGTAAGTCTCGGGGTTCTATGCGTAATGTCGAGTGCTATCACTGCCATAAAAAAGGGCATGTGAAGAAGGATTGCAGGAAATGGCAGCAAAGCAAGAAGGATAAACAATCCGGTGAAACTCCTAAGTCTGCTGATTCAAACAAGGGCAAAACAAAGTTAGAGGAGAACAATGTGCTAGAGTCTTCAAATGCTCCTATTGTAGAGACTCTTCCAGTGGTTGTTATGCCACTTACCTCTGATGTATTGGTCTTCAAAGTAGATCTACCTGTCTCACAGCTCTTGTTACAGAAGATGTGCAGTATGCACAGAATTGGATAGTAGATTCTGGTGCGAGTTTCCATGTGACACCACATAGAGGGTGGTTCTCTACTTATTCTCACTCTAGTGGCAAAGTGAGACTTGGTGATGCTTATGAACTAGACATTGAGGGTGTCGGAAACATCAAATTGCATCTACGGAATGGCACGCACTTTACTATATGTAATGTCAGACATGTGCCCAAGTTGATTAAAGCTTGATTTCTGTTGGTCAGCTTGATGATTTGGGCTACAACACCACATTTGGCAATGGTTCGTGGATAGTACGCAAAGGTAATCTTGTTGTACTCAGAGGTTAGAAGCATGGTACCTTGTATTCCATGCATGTGTCAGATGTTGGTCATGATTACATATCTATAGCCGAGCTGCTGTCTACTAAGTTGTGGAATTGCCGGGTAGGTCATATTAGCCAAAAAGGAATGAGAACTCTGACTCGTTTTGACTACTTACCTGTCTTGTCTTATGTTGACTTTCCTGTTTGTGAGCACTGTATCTATGGCAAACAGACTAGGTCCGTGCACTTACCATTGGGTCAAAAGCGAGCTGAACCTCTAGATTTAGTACATAGTGATGTTTGTGGTCCTATGCCAACCAAATCTCTAGAGGGAGCCAGCTATTTTGTGACATTCATAGATGACTCTACTCGAAAGGTGTGGGCATATCCTTTGAAACATAAGGATCAAGTTCTTCTTGTGTTTCATAAATTTTTAGCACTCGTTGAGAATGAGTCTAGCAAGAAACTCAAGAGGTTACGGACTGACAACGGTGGAGAGCATGTCTCCAAGGAGTTTGACAATTTCTGTGCTAAAAGGGGGATTAAAAGGCAGTTTACTGCACCATACACACCAGCTCAGAATGGAGTTGCTGAGCGCATGAGTCGTACGATTCAGGAAAGAGTCACAACCATGCTTTCTAGGGCAAATCTCACACAAGGCTTTTGGGCAGAAGCTGTCTTGACCGCAATGCACATTATAAATCGTTCGCCTAGTACGCCATTGAATTATGAGATTCCAGAAGAGTTATGGTCTAAACGTAAGCCCCACCATGACCATCTACATGTTTTTAATTGTGAAGCTTATGCTCATGTGCCTAAACAACTTCGACAGAAGTTAGAGCCAGAGTCACACAAATGTATTTTCATTGGATATGGTGCAGATGGAGAGATGGGATACCGTCTCTGGCACCCGGAATCTCGTCAAGTCATCTGTAGTTCAGATGTGATCTTCAATGAGTCGAAGATGCATAAACAAACTATCAAGGAAATAGAAATTCGGAGAGTCACTTTTGAGGATATTGCCTCAGAGATAATGAAATCAACTCAGCGGGCTAGTGATGTACCTTCCACTAGCAATGCTCCAGAGGGAGCGAATAGCAATGGTCAAGGAGTGAGATGGTCTACTAGAGTCTCTCGTCCACCTGCGCATTTCAAGCCAGGTGTTGATTACATCATGTTGACCGATTGCGGTGAGCCAACTGCTACCAAGAAGCCGTGATGGCGGATGATGTGGTGAAGTGGGAGCAGGCTATGGAATCTGAGTATAACTCGATTCTGGCTAATGACACTTGGGACTTGGTAGAACTGCCAAATTTTGCAAAAGATTTACCTTGCAAATGGGTTTACAAGAAGAAATTTACCTCAGGTGATCCAAACCCAAAGTACAAGGCTAGACTTGAAGCCAAAGGGTTCAAACAGCAAAAGGGAGTTGATTTTGATAAAATTTTCTCGCCTATGGTCAAGATGACAATGCTTAGAACCGTACTTGGTCTTGTAGCAATTGAAGACATGGAACTTATCCAAATGGATGTGAAGAAAACATTTTTTCACAGGGATCTCGATGAGGATGTTTACATGTAGCAGCCTGAAGGGTTTGTTCAGGAGAATGCATCTCATGAGGAGCTAGTATGTAAGCTCAAAAAGGCACTTTATGGCTTAAAGCAGGGTTCATGGCAGTGGTATCATAAATTTGATGCATGTATGAGGTCTCAAGGATATAAAATGAGCAAAGAGGATCATTGTTTGTACACAAAAAAGCTAGATGATGGCTCGATGATCATTCTAGTTTTGTATGTTGATGACATGCTTATAGCTGGGAAATCCATTGCGAAAATTGCCAACTTGAAGAAAACACTTAGCAATAATTTTGCAATGAAAGATTTGGGGGATGCTACACACTTTCTTGGCATGCGAATCAAAAGAGATCCCAAACGTCGTATTCTTGAGTTATCTTAGGAAACATATATTGAGAAAGTTTTGCAGTGTTTCAATATGCAAGGGGGGAAAGCATTGAGTACCCCAATGCAGGCATTCTTGAAACTCAGCAAGGAAGATGTACCCAAATCTGATGCTGAGCGAGTTGAAATGGATAAGGTACCATATTCTTCGACAGTGGGAAGTCTCATGTATGCTATGGTGGCCACAAGACCAGACATTGCTTTTGGAGTGTGAGTAGTGAGCCGATATATGGCAAATCCTGGCAGCAAGCATTGGGAAGCAGTGAAGCACATTCTTAGGTACCTCAAAGGTACTGTCGGCGGCAGGTGTTTACGCTTCGGGAACAATGATGCATCCATCGTGGGTTATGCGGATGCAAACTATGCGGGTTGTATCGACAATAGGAGATCAACATCTGGCTATGTCTTCATATTTGCTGGAGCAGCAGTATCTTGGAGGTCATGTCTTCAAGATTGTACGTCGTCTTCCACTACGGAAGCAGAGTACGTTGCATTGTCGGATGCAAGTAAAGAGGCTATATGGTTATCTATCTTGGTAAAAAATCTTGGCATTGATGAGACTCCAGTGATATATTGTGATAGTCAGAGTGCTCTTGCATTGGCAAGGAAACCCGTGTTTCACTCCAAATTGAAACACATTGAAGTCAGGTATCATCTCATGAGAGATTTCTTGGCCAAAGAGCTCATTGATTTGGTCAAGGTACACACTGATGACAACCCAACAGATGCTTTGATGAAAGGCTTAGCTTTGGAACGGTTTACACATTGCAGTGAGTTGATGGGTATAGGTTGAAGCCACTAGATTGCTTCACGGTTGTACATACCAGATCACTTGGGTTGCTTTGGTCTTCAAGTGGGAGTTTGTTGGGATTCAAGCCAACTGGCCGGACATCCCACTTACTACTAACCCATCTACTAACTTAACCATGTATACACTTATTCTTTAATACAAGAGAATAAGGAGCTACAACAGAATAAGGAGCTGCCAACAGGATAACGTTGTTGTGCGCTCCACCCAAAGCATGTCTCTCTCTCTCTCTCTCTCTCTCTCTCTCTCTCTCTCTCTCTCTCTGCTCTCGCACTTACACTCGTACACGCTTCCCACGGCACCTTCAAGATAAAGTAGCCTTGGCTATGGAAGAGGAGCAGATGGGTGGTGCGGTAAGGAATAATTTCCTTTCTTCTTTATCTGAGGATGTAGCGGTAGAACAAGTGCTTGAAGAGTAGGAAGGTGAAGTCAACAAGGAAGAGGTGTTGGCTGGTTCTTATGAGCCGGATGTTACGAAAGGGCTTGATGATATTGGGATTGAGGGTGTCACAGGTATGGAGGTAAGTATGGAACTGATGCTGATGGAAGAGTTTCCAGTGCAGCTTGTGGATTCTAGGGTGCATGGGGGAGAATTGCAAGGTGTGGCCTTGCCAAAGATTTTAAAGGAGGTATGTGCATCATTGCCGAGGTGTATGCTTGTGTGTGTAGCTGTGCAGTGAGTTTATCTGTCAGCTGTTGTAGGCCTCTCTAGAGGGCGACTCTACTCTACATGGTTGGGATGGAAGGTCAAGTATGTATATGGAGTAGGATAGTGGGTACTATGGTGCTCTATTGGAAGCAAGATGGATGCAAGATAATGCATGGAGAGGTGTAGGTACTCTATGAGCAGCTTATATGCATGGTTGGCTATGTGCTTAGGTGCAACATTATGGGAGTTGTTACAAATGGATGAATGTGCTCAGCGCCAAGGGTTTGATCCGGGTGGTAGCTATGCTATGAAGCAGGGGGTTGGGCAACCCGCTTGAAGAGAAGTTGCGGGTGAATAAGACCTTGTACATATGGTTGTCGGTTTTTGTGTTTGCTTAGTTTTGCAGTTTCAAAGTTTAATAAGAATGTTTTTGGTTGAAAAAAAATGTTCAACAAGGGGGTTCGGCAATCATGGTGCAGCCAAAGTCGGTCGATGCTATGAGAAGTGCACAGTAGGGCTATGGGTGCCTATAGGTGCATGCCAAGGTGCTAAGGTGAATCTAAAGATCTAGGGCAGGCAATGGTGTCCAAGGGGTTTTAAGGCCAGAAAGTGGCAGTGATTGTTGAAATTCCTAGACCTACCAATGCAGGGAAGCTCAAGCATTCATGGGGCATTGTGGATACCATCGGAGATTTATCTATATGTATGCTATGATTGTTAAGCCTATGTATGGCCTGATCAATCAATTTATCTGGATTGAAGAGTGAGAAGAGTCATTTTAAAAGCTCAAACAAGCCTTATCTTCAGCTCTAATCTTGAAAACTCCAGATTGCAATAAAATTTTCCACGTGCATGTTGATGCTTCAAATTTTTCTATTGGTAGCATATTGGCCAACGAGTAGAAAGAACCATAGATTTTTCCATCTCATATGCTAGGAAGTGATTAAACACGACAAAAAAGAATTTTACCACAATAGAAAGAGCACTTGGAAAGATTTATGCCATCAAAAAGTTCATGCATTACTTATAGAAAATAAGTTTGTCTTCTTTGTAGACCACCAAGCCCTACTTTATCTTGTCAAGAAACCATGTAATATTGGAAGACTAGTAAGATGTTTCATTATCTTACTGGAGTTTGACTCTACTATGGTTGTTGTTAAGAAGGGCACCACACATTAGAGAGATGATCACTTATCAAGGATCACCTTTGGGAAATCTCCCAAGGGAGTTGATGATGATTTGCCAGATGCATATATGTTCTCCATTAGGTTGATACCGAGATGGCCAAAATCTCCCAAGGGAGTTGATGATGATTTGCCGGATGCATACCTGTTCTCCATTGAGATGATACCAAGATGTCCAAAGGATCTAGTCACTCTGATGACCATAACACAAGTAGATTTGTAAATACTACTTTGTATAGTACCAAAGATTATTGAGAAATTGAATTTGTTGTTGGTAGGGAGATTGTACCAAAAAAATGAAGATGGAATTCTACTTTTGTGCATAAACCTAGAGGATTAGGGTACCTACATAAACCAAGCTCAATAGTAGTGGAGACCCATTTTGCAATAAAACCAACCTTGAAAAGATTTACGTGGTTAGGGGTTTACTGGCCAAGCATGAAACATAATGTTCATGCTTATGTAGACAATTGATACCAATGCAAAAAGAGAGTAGCCATTCTTACATGCTACTTTATTACAGATATATGTTGCACCTAAGTGGAGCAAATATTTGGTGGAGTATTTAGCTAACCAAAAACTTTTTGAAGACACGAGAAAGTGCCTCCAAAGAGAAATAAAAATGGAGGCTCCAAACTACATCATGATTGGACAACAACTGAAATGACGAGGAAAAGACAAACAACTAAGACTATGTGCCGATGAAGATGAATATATTCCTATCTTGGAACAAGCACACACGAGTCTAGCGGGGGGTCATTTATCTCACGAAACCATGGTTAGAGAAATTCTGATGCTTGGCATAAGGTGGCTGACTCCATTTGCTAATGCCAAAGAATTTGTCAAAAGATGTGATTCTTGTCAATAGGCTAAAATATCAACTAGAATGGATAGCATGCCATTGCGACCACCAATGGTGGGAGCAAGACCATTTGTTAAGTGGGATACTAACTTTGTTGGTCCTATATATCCGCCTGCATATAAGAATTAGACAGAATATATCATTGTAGCAATAGATTATTTAACCAAGTAAGAGCCACTAGGAGGAACGATGCATGAAATATGGTCTCATTCTTGTATGAATGTGAAAGGGTGGTGGTAATGCGTGTGCTAGTCTCCACCCAACCGTGCTATCTTATAGCCTCCCCCTAGCGTACACAATGTTCGGCCGTGCCGGTGGCCTTGCCCATAGGACCCATGTCCTTACATTTCCCCCCCCTTGGAGAATTGTTTTCGTCCTCGAAAAAAAACGTAGTAAAATGTTTCTTAAGTGCGGAGACATTCTCCCATGTGGAACCTTCTTCATGTCTATCTAGCCATTTTACTAACACCTGTTGTCTGACATGATGTCTGGTGCAAAGATCATGAGAATCCAAAATCTTTTCGGGCTCATGAGGAATGCTTGGCGGTTCGATAAGGTCAACTAAAACACCTGTGTCAATGATGTTATCATTCTATCCTAGCTGTTTTCGTAAACGGCTAACATGAAAAACAGGATGAACTCGTGAGTGCTCTGGGAGAGCTAACTTATAGGCCACTTGACCTATACGTTTGAGAATGGTAAACGGTCCACAATAGCGTGGTGAAATTTTAGCAACTTTTCTCGTCTTCAGACTTTCTTAATGCTCCAAAACTTTGAGGAAAACCTTGTCTCCTTCTGCGAAAGTAGCAAGACAACGATGCTCATCTGTGTACTTCTTATATCGATCTTGAGCTTGCTTAACATTTTGTCGAGCAACTCGAAGCATGTCAAAATGGTCTTGGAGAAAATCCTTCACCTGTTGTATCTTCTCCTTAGCCAACCCCACTGTAACAGGTGATCTAGGTTGAAATCCATATAAAAGCATAAATGGACTAAACCCTGTAGTCACATGGTTTGAACTATTATAAGCAAATTCCAATATACGTAAGTAGTCTTCTCAATTGGTTTGCTTCTTGCTAACGTACGCTCGTAGCATATCCTCTAGCACTTGATTAACTCTTTCTGTTTGACCATCCGTTTCTGAATGATTAGCCATACTTAGATTAAGTTTAGTTTCCAACTTTTGAAACACAACTCTCCAGAAGTGATTATTGAACTTTCGATCTCTGTCACTAATGATACTAGCTGAAAGACCGTAGAGTTTATATATATGCTATACAAATAGACGTGCTAATTCCGGTGTCTTAACCGTAGTCTTAGTGGGAATGAATCGACCCATCTTTGTGAGACGATCTACAATTACCCAAATGGCATTATGGCCACGATTTGTAGTAGGTAGTCCTCTTGCAAAATCCATAGAGATACTCTCCCACTTACCTTGTGGAATCTCTAAAGGATGTAAAGGGCCACCTACCTTGAGACGCTCTGCCTTATTAACTTGGCACTGTTGGCAGTTTAGTACGTACTCCTGAACATCATGATGTAAGCCCGGCCAATAAAACTGTCATCGAACTAAGGCATACGTCTTACGAATACCTGGATGACCAGCACTTGGACTATCGTGACACTCAAATAAGATTTGGTGCCTAGTGTCTGAGGCCTTTGCCATACATACTCTACCTTTGTGGAGTAAGTAGCCATCATCAATGGAAAAATTCTTCCATCACTTAAGCTCTTCCTGAGTAGGGGTGGAGCTCTGTGTGTTGGAGTTTTTATCTACATGTGCAGAGACATGTTGATCTGGTTGTTCAGAGACATGTGAGTGTGAGGGATCCATTTTTAAAACTGCACTCCACACTTTAGCATATGATTGATCGTGTGTACACTTGCCACGTAATGACTCCAAAAATCCACTCTTTAGTTCCGTGAAAGCAAGTGAATTAATCTGAGGCATCTGACTTAGTGCATCCACTACTACATTATATCGCCCCTTGTGATATCGTAGCTTACAATCATAATCTTGAAGGATTTCTGCCCATCTGCCTTTACGGCCCTTCAAGTCTATTTGAGTAGTAAACCATTTGATACTCTCATGGTCGAAAACTACTTGAAACCCGGCACCATATAAATAGTGTCGCCACTTTTGTAGAGCGTGAATTATGGCATAGAGCTCTCTCTCATAGACAGAATAATTTTGTTGAGCTCTATCTAGCTTTTTACTTGCAAAGGCTATAGGTCTTCCCTCCTGGAGAAGTACCGTACCAATTGCTTTATTACTAGCATCAGTCTCTACCACAAATGGCTTAAGTGGGTCGACGATTGCTAGGATAGGAGCAGGGGCATGGAGAGGTAAATTGTCTCTTGTTCCTCTTGGAACGTTGGGAGATCTACCTCGCCATTGGCTCTTAGCCACATTGCTCTTAGCAAAAGTATTCTTAGAGTAGGGAACATTTCCTTTCCTCTCTTGGTCATCATCATATCTTTGGGTATGACTGATGGCTTTTTCCAAAGTTTTTGCATGTTGGGTCTTGACATGAAGACGATAGTCTTTGTCAAGACCCCTATTAAAACCCCGTATCTTTTGGAATTCATCTAGACCTTCTAGTTTTAATATGATTTCCCGATACTTCGAAAGGTACTGTGTGAAAGAGAGGCCAGACATGCCGCATGCATCCCATGCTAACCAATTCTTATCTTCGTCATTGGAGTCCGAAAATTCTTTGGAGAAAGAAGCTTGAAACGCAGCCCAAGACAGAGGACGAGCATGTATTGGAAATGTCATCCACCACTTATAGGAGTTGCCTTTAAGAGATAGACTTGTTTCCGCATCCGTCTTTATATCCGGGGTGTGTCTCAATCTATGAATATCACTCCATTTGTGTAAGAACGTATTGACCGCATCCTTGTTGCGTTCATGCTCTTCCCCATGAAACTCAAGAACGGTGATATTCTTAAATAATGCATTGCTACCTTTTGCATCTTCTGCAGCACTTGTCTCTTGAACTCCTTGAGTCATGTGAGCTTGGTTCCCTTGAACTGTGCCACTTGTGGCTCCTTGAGTCGTCTGTGAATAAATTTCACAAGTAACTCCGTAAGATTGGTAACATTTGCATTGAGTGCAGAGAGGTTGCTTTCAAGTACGCTTTGGCAAGGTTCCAAAGTCTTGAAAGAAGCCATATCTACAAGCCCATGATCTCCTAGATCATCATCGTCATGCATATTAGTGTCAACAGCACCCGTGGTGCCCTGATTTTGATCTACGTGCTCAAAATCAAACGTGTGTGTAGGTGGGATATCCTCACTGGCCATGGTAGACACACACTAATGCAAAGAGAGAGAAAAAAAATGACAACTTGTACCTTGAGAAATTGAAGTCTTTGTGTTTTGTATGCTCTGTGATTTGTGTTGCATGCGAGCCTTGCCTTGCGGGAATTTGAGCGCTTCACTTGTCGTTCGTTGTAAGAACACCTTTGATGATTCTTCACAAAAACCCATCGTTTTTGTGAAGGCTTTTGTTCACTTTGAAGCTACCGTCTTGAGGAAAAAAGATTTTTTGGAGGAAAACTTGCCTTCCTCCAAAAGAAGTGAAAAGGAAGGGTGAAGGTATTCCCCTTTCCTTCTAGTTTTCCTTTCAACACAAGTATGCTATCTTTCCTTGTTATACACAACAAGGGTCAATAGCTTGATGGTAAAGTGTTGGCCTCTTACCCACATGGGGTGGGTTCAATCCTCCTTCATGCAAGGGTTAAGCGGGCCTTCTTACGCGCACAACCATTGGAAGCCTTCAGAGCCTTGGTGCCGTTGAGTTGACGATCGAGTTTGCCTTGGTCGCCTGCCTTGGTCACCCATCGTGGAGGGCGTAGATGTGGTGGTGGCGGTCGGCTGTCGCTGTTTGTCCATGCGTTGCACACAGGGTAACATCCCTGTCTGCTTTTGCTACACAGTGGAGACAACATTGTCTACAAAACGTGGGAGAGAAGCAGAACATCGCACGCACATGCAACCTGCTTTTCATCTCCTCCCAAAAATAGCTCGGATACCAGTGACAGGGTGGTGGTAATGCGTGTGCTAGTCTCCACCCAACCGTGCTATCTTATAGCCTCCCCTTAGCGTACACATTGATCGACCGTGCCAATGGCCTTGCCCATAGGACCCATGACCTTACAAAATGTATATTAACGAGGTAGAGAATTCCTATCGAGCTTGTGGATGATCGAGGAATTTATTTCCTCTATGAGGTAACATAAATTTTTTTGAATGAGTTTATGGTTATCCATAATAGATCCAAGTAGAGCACACAAACAAAATCCTTAGCTTTGTGCTCACAAGATTGTAAGCTCTAGACATACTAAGTGGGGTACGAACGTCGCATGCACATGCAACCTGCTTTTTGTCTCCTCCCAAAAATGGCTCAGATACCAGTGAGACAGGGCCGTGGTAATGTGTGTGCTAGTCTCCACCCAACCGTGCTATCTTATAGCCTCCCCCTAGCATACACACTGTCCAGCCATGCCAGTAGCCTTGCGCATAGGACCCATGTCCTTACAGAATGTATATTAATGAGATAGAGAATTCGTATTGAGCTTGTGGATGATTGAGGAATTTATTTCCTCATGAGGTAACATATTTTTTTTTGAATGAGTTTATGGTTATCCATAATAGATCCAAGCCATACCATCCTCAAGAAAATGGCCAAGCAGAGCACACAAACAAAATCCTTAGCTTTGTGCTTACAAGATTGTAAGCTCTAGACATACTAAGTGGGATATGAATTTCCATCATCTCTATGAGCTTATAGGGTTTCCTACAAAATGGCTATGAACGCTTCTCCTTTTAATCTGGTCTATGCACTTGATGCAATACTGTCAATGGAGTTTTTACTTCCAACACTACGAGTTGCACATAACATAGAATGGATGGGTCATGACCTGCCTGAATGATTTGAGAGTCTTGAACAATTAGATGAGCGAAGGCTAGCAGCCATTGTGCACATCTATGCTCAAATGAGAAAACAAAAGTAGTTCTTTGACTCTCATCTCTTGAGTAAAATTTTCAAATAAGGAGACCTGGTATTAGTCTATTCCTTGAAACAACACATTCCAAAATAGAGGGGGATGTCCCATTTGTGATTGAGAATGTCTCACCAACCAAAGGTTGCCCACCTTAGACAAAGAAATCCTGGAAAATTGGATAAGTGGATATTGTTTGCACAAATATGATTTGCCACTAACCAATGATCTTTTAGAGAGAATGCATGCAACAAAAGAACACAAGATTAGATGCCAAAAGTCACTGAAGAGGAATGTGAGGAGGCTTGCATTTGGGTATTGAATAAAAAAGCATTAATGTGACCAACATAAGAAAACATGCCATTAAACATGTTGCAAGTTCAAGCTCTCCATTTCATTCAAGCTTTAGCAGAGGATGATGTCAAAACAGATGATGAATGGTTAGATGATCTTGACATGAAAATTAAAGTGACATTGAAGGATGGAGCTAAAGTCAAGGCTTTAATGGATATCAATGGCAGAATTAACGTAAGTTATTCCACTCACAAGAAGGAAACTTCCCAAAACTTGAAGTATTGTAGAGCTAAAGTGAAGGCATGTCATAAGGAATTTACTGCAACTTTGAGAATGATCAACCTTAACATTTTTTTTGCACGGACTTCCCTATTCACACATTTATCTGCATTCTAAATGAGCACATGAACAAAGACATGATACTAGGAGCTCCTTGGATGAGAACGTATAAGGCTTTTCAAGATTGGGACACCAATCTCTAAAGGTGGATAGTTAAAAGTGGCCACACCAACAACATCAAATTGATCTTGAAGATCCTTTATTTGCTTGATAAAGACTTGCACCTTCTCTTTGTCAGCAAGTTTCTCAACAACAAGTTGGTTTTCTAGATTTTGAATTCTTGTGTGATTGTGCACCTCAGATTAGCAAGCAAATATGCTCCAAGCGTCATGTGATTTAGTGGTATGTTGAATCAAAGTGAGAACATAATCACTTACACACACAAAAATGGCACATAATGCATGTGTATTCCATCTCTTTCAAGCACATAGAAGAGTAGCATATACGAGATGATTTTTTTGGATTCGTTGTATTGGGGAAGTCTCTGAGTCAACATCGTTTTGTTGCAACATTGTGTCTAGTAACTCATACAAATCCAGAATCGCAAACATTTTGAATTTCTATGGAGTTTAGTTGGTGCCATCAATACTTCTACATGTCTTCCATGTTCAGGGTAAGGTTCCCCTCAACATCAGAGATATCAAACAAAGACTGATAAATGTATATTCCAGTAATGGCGTACTTTAGAATGGTGTGAACTCCAAGTAGCAACCTTTTTTTTTTCATTCAGCCTCCCTCGGAGTTCTTCTTTTGCTTCCACAACTGCTTGGTTTGCTGTTGTAGGATGCTTGCTGTCATTCTTGAGCATCTCTATCTCTTTCTACTATGTAGCATTTACTCTAGCATCATTGTTTTGCCCGATTGTCAGATCCAACATCATGCTTCTCAGTTGATCCATTTCCCTTTAGTCTTTGTTTCTTGAAGTTCCTTTTGTAGAGCAACTATTCCTGAAGAAGTGAAAACTAATTTAAGCACATCCATCACTTGCCACATAGCATTAACTACGATGTTCCATTCATACATCATTGTAGTGACACACTCATTAGTGACAATGTACAAAATATCTTGGGTGCTTTTGTACACTATCAAGGGAGTGGGGTAAGGCACAAGTGCCTTATTTGCTTGCTAAATGAGCATCTTCCCATGAAGTGGATTCTTTTGTAGCTTATGCACTCTATCCATCCATGTTGACTATACTGGGGTGCAAGTGACTAAAGCTAACTACCTCTGAGATGTACTTTTCTTTTCGTTGTCAGCAAGTGGAGCCTATTCATTTTCAGTAGTCTTCTTTTCTCACTAATCTCTGGAGGGGTATGAAACAATTCAATTGATTATCTATTAAAATTTCCTTGTCCTAACCAACATCAACAAGCTTTGTCATCGTCCTTTGTTTGGATTTCAGATGTGTTAGGAAGGCCATTGTCTTTTGTTTCTTTGGTGGTGGCTCGATGACTCCAATTGTGCTAGCCTTAGATGTGCCAATTTTAGATTGTGCTGCTGTCCTCTTTGCTCTAGTTGTGACTATGCCCAAATCAGTTCTTCCCTCTATAGTGTCTCGTTCTATTCCTTGGCCCTTGATTGTGTCTTGCTTAGTTGATTGGCACTTTCATATGTTTTTCCTGAACCTTCCTTCCAAAGATTTTTTGCATTGGGGTGAGCTTGAATGCAGGTTTCCCAGTACAAGAAATGCCAGATTTACTATGCTTTAAGACATTTTGGGTCTTCAGCTTGCTATCTGTTGAATCAAACTATTATGAAGGAATGTGCCTAAATTAATATCTACCTTCGAATTCTTAAGTCTAACCAGTAGCATACCAAACAATTTTTCTAAAACATACGTGGGATTGTTTTTTAGACTAATGGCCTCTCGTGTGAACTTGTATATTGGTTTGAATTCTAAGGCTACTACTAAAACTCCCTTAGCTCTCTTTTTCTTGTGTCTTTTTCAGCCTATTCATCCTCTTGCAAGTACTAGATAACCTCATCAGATGAGCATGGTTTGGCTTTGATGACACAAGGCAATCTCAGCACATGGGTGAGGGATAATGCTATAGCCTGTGATGAACTTCCATTAAGTTTGCCAGCACCATTATCTGGGTCAAAGGTATCAACAACTTGTTGAATGATTCCAACATAAAAAATATCCTAGTGGCCTCCATGGCCTCCAACACCACCTCTAAATTCCAGAGTTTTAGCAGAGCTTTTTGTCTTGGTGGAAGACATATTTCCCAAGGTCGTTATGGGTATAGAGCATTCTTCGTGAGCCCGACCAAGCTTTTGTCTCCATTTTCTCTATTGCTTGATTGTTGTCTTCTTGCATCTTTTTTGACATTTTCTTGGTGTTTTCCATTTCAACGCCCTATGAACAATCTTGTGAGGGAGAAGACTCAAGTTTAGTAGATGACGAGTAAACACAAGAGTGTCGTGCTTGGTAGCAAATTCACAATCAAATTAAAGGATTTTTGTGGACTGATGCTACCTAGGGACTATAATGTGGCAAAGATGAAGTTTTACTATTCCAAACTAGCCAAACCTTTAGCACTATATACGCAATATGAGGAAACCTTTGATTATGAAGATCCTTCACTCAATTTATTCTTTATTAGGCCAAAAAGAGTTTGAATAGCTAAGGAAGTGCATTTAAACAATAATCTGATGGTCACTAGACTTGAGACTCAAATATCGGATGATCAATAGGCATCTAAAGTCCATAACAATCATTAGTGACTTATTAAAGAGCATGTCTTTTTGGGTTATAACGCTTGGCCAATGCATAAACGCCACATCAATAATGGTTGCTATACTCTCAAGGAATGCAAAGAGTGAAGCATTCATAGCTCAGATTAGAATAAATATAAGGAGGGTGCACAACCCTATGCGCATTTCTTCACCCCTTGCGCTTACAAAGCTCACTGCTATAGACACATGCCTCATGTGCCTTCTTCACCTCCAGCTATACACATCAACACACCCATGTACTCGTTGGTTTCCCTTGCAATCTTCATCTAGCAAGTTTTCATTCTCCACACAAATACTACCAAGGGGTTCACAAATGGAAAATCATGGTGCGATCTCTACACAAGCCATGCACGGTATCCTTGATGAGCAAAATTAGGCCATAGTAGAGATCTCAAACAAGGGTTAGTTCTTGCAAAACCACAAATCATAGTACCTAATGAGCCCATTGGTAAATACATGTTTCAAGGAAGAGAAAAGGAGCTCTTGCAGAGTTTGAACATGTTAATATTATTAGAATCAATTTCAGCTCTATTCTATTTAGCAATGTAGTATCTAGATAGCCGAAGTTAAAACAATTTTTTTTTGAAAGCATGGTATATGTGGGAATATCTCTATTGGGTGACCAATCTCCCATCAAACATCAATGCTCAAAACATTCTACTGAAGTTGAGTGCGGTTGAAGTCCCCAAAGATCAAACCATGGGTCTAAAATCTTAGATCGGGCAGATAGCTCTGGTCAGAGTGGGAGAAGTAGGGACATGTGAGCCATTGAATTGAACAAAAATTAAATTTACTAAGGAGTTTTGGGATCAACTTAATGCAAAGAAATCACCCATGACAACTATTGAGAAGAAGTCAGTGCCAACATCTAAATAGGCTCCTGGTACTTCAAGGATACTAATGTCTTGCATGGCACAACCTTGGACACTGCCATTGAACTAGAGAAAAGTCCAGAGCAAATAGATATGGCTAAACAACCCACCATAGTTACCTCTACAACCCCAATTGATAGATTACAAGCTCTTTAAAAAGATTTATTGGTGGGGATTTTGGTGATGGAATCAACATAAAAGCTACCATTACCTTACAACATCTCCATGCCCACTTACAAAAAATAAAAAATTGATCGAGAGACAATAACTAATGGTTGCGTAGCTAACATCTAGATGTGGTGGAAGACTATTTCCAATGCCATCAGATAGATTATGAAAGCACAAAGCTCAATCAAGCAATTGGATATCGCCCATTTGGAAAAGGACCTTGGTTAACACTAGTTCTGTAATTGGACACTTAAGTGTCCTTAGACACTAAAGTGTCCTGTTTTTCTACCAAGTTTTGGCAATTTATTTGTCAAGCTAGAAGGAAGTTTTTTACACCTTGCTTCTACATAGATTGGTTATGAGGGAAAGAAGACACTGGATTTTTCTCTATATCAAAGTACAATCTGTATGGAGAGAATTTTGGTAAGTTCTAAGACATAAATTTTAGTAAAATTTCAAGCTGTTTTGCCAAAAAAATCATAAAATTATTATATCTTTTTGTAGAGATGGCCCTTTTTATGCTTATAAAAGCCAAGTATTAGCACTTAGTGTTACAAAAAAATGGAATGCACTTCAAAGGTAAGTTTTCAAGTCAAATACAAGCTATAGACATGATTTCATACTTGAGCATGTGCTGAATAAGAGCATAATTTTCGTCTTTCGAAGGTCCCCTCATGAAATTGGTACTAATCTTGTGCAATTTGACAACTACAAATGACTTTATATGTTCAAACCAAGAAACTACGTATTTTTTGGGCTCCCTTACTCAATTAAATCTTGTTGCTTAAACTCTATCTTGAATTTTTTTATTGTGCAAAAACTCTTGAAAATATTGAGCTCCATAATAACATTGAAACCAAGGTTTTAGGCACCCCAATTGTGTATGTACCACGTAATTTGATACATTTAGTTGATCTACATGGAAAGTTTGATAGTATTTGAGGTTTTGAATGCTTATGTCTCAAGAATGAAAATATGAAAGTTTTCTCTTATGCAATTTTGAATATTTAAAATGATCCAATAATTGTTGCATACCAAAGCCCTTCTAGTTGCCACCTTGAGTGCTCAATGGAAATGGCAAGCAATGTATCACCTTTTAAAACTCACAAATACATCAGAAACATATTTTTTTTTGTACGCAACGATATGCTTGAAATGACTATATCAAACACATGTAACTTTCCATTATTTTATAGACTCCAAAGTCAATTCTTTTGCACATGAAACTTTCAATTATCTATAGCAAAATTGTGGAAGAGTCACCTAAAATTTTCTACAAGGTCACTTTATTTTTTCTTGAGCCTATAAAGGCGATTTCTTCAAAGCGTCAATCGTAGTCTTACGAGGGTCAACTTGATGAGTATAGTTCTTGATCATGATATATTCTAAAATTCAAGGTTGTATTTTTAAAAGACCCTCTAGCTAACATATTTAAGCATATCAAGAGGGTTTTCTTATATAGACCATCTAATGCAAGTAGCATCTAGTTTAAATTTGTTAAAAAAGGACACTTAAAGTGTCCCGTTTTGGTACCAAACTAGTGTTACAAAGGAGATAATTAAAGGAGATGCTCAAAGAAAGGAAATTGTGGGTATGAATAATGACTCCATGTTTAGAATCTAGAAGTAGAGCAGGGATAGGTGCACTAACAAGGTAGATGATTTGCAATGATAGAGCAACGTGGGCTAGAATTGCAGTAGCGTAACATGTTCAGGGTAGGTGTTGGAAAGGCCAGTGTGTGAGCTTGGGTGCAAGGGTAGGGATGTTGATTGTAGCTAGCCTCCAAATTGAGTCAAGTTGACCAAGCAGCTAGAGTGCAAGCAAAGGGCATCACTGCGTGGTTATGCCGAGATAGGTGAGGTTGGATGAGCTATGCAAGGGATAGAGGGAAAAGCAACCAAGGAGTGGTAGATGTGAAAACTCAGTTGGAGGTTGACTATTTCAAGTGTGGACAAACATGGCTTGGAGTCAATGAAGACAAAACATAGTCTTGCACATGGTAGATGATTGACGAGGACGAGGTTGGAACAAAGCCTTGCACATTTTGTGTTGGTGCAAAAATAATTGGCAGATTTCGAGGGGAATCACTGGCCAACAACTGGGGTTGCTCGAAGACAGCTCGCATGATTAGCATAAGGGTTAACATGTGTGTGACCACTAATCCCTGTCATTAATTCTTTCTTCTTTATATCCTAGATGACCTCTCATGATTTTCCCACTCTTGCCCAACTCATTCCTCTCACACACTCACCTATGTGTGATGCTTCCATGCCTTAGTCATGTCGCTACCATCTTTGGATTGACAATTTTGTTTATTCATTGGAGCTATGCTACAAGGGAGCCAACATTTGGTGTCATTGCTAAGGACGGTATCTTAAGCTAGAGGAGAATTTTTGGATAAGAATAAGTGTTTAGGTGTAGAAACCCCTATGTTGCACTAACTAATTGCCAATTGGTTACTAATTGACTAACAATCGAGTGCTATACATGTGCGTATGCCTAATTAGAGGCTTTCACATTACTCTTTTGAAAGAAAATTGCAATTTTATGTAGATTTGAGCTATTTTAAGTGTGTAGTTAAGGGAATTTTCACTAATTATCCTCTCTAATTGGTCACTAATTGCATGTTCTTTCAATGCTATGCAAAGATAAATCAAGCATTGGGGACGTGTGCTCATCAATCATATGTGTTTAATTTCCATGGCTTTGATGCTACATATAAGTCTTTAGTGATTGTTTGCCTTGGTGCTACTACATATAAGTTTTTGGTGATTGGTTGCTTGTAGGTGATATGTGGTGAAGCGGTTGCCAAGTACACACACTTATGTGTCGGCGTTAATTGGAGTGGAAAATTAGTGAAATTTTTGGTGTAATTGTGAGTGCGTGAACACACTTATTTGCTAATTTGTGTGCAGGTATTGATGAAATATGAAGTGCATAAAATTTGGTGCAATTTTAGGTGCTTTTTTGTGTGCCTATGTGTAGGCAAAGTGCATAAATTTGGGTGTAAATATATGCCAATTTTGGTGCCAATAGATTGATGTTAAGCAATTGGATACTCGTGGTTGTTAAATTGCTCTGTCAAAGTTGTGTTAGAATTGTGTGTGTAAAAGCTTGTTAAGTAATCGTGCTTAATGTGAATGTTTATGATTGAAAGGTTGATTTGATAATGTGTTTCACCAATGTACAATTTTTAAAAAAGTTAACCCCTAATTAGACTAATTATTGGGTCAAAATGGAGTGAAAAATTATAAAAACGGTCCAAAATGATTCAATTTTGATAAAAAATATAATGAATGATTGATTGAAAGGTTACGTGTTGCATTTTGAGTTGTACTAATTGCATGTTTTTCAAAAAAAAAAAGACTAAATTTTTTTGGCTATTTTTGGTAAATGTTTGCCAATTTAATGTGTAAACTTGCTATTTTTTGATAAAAAATAATAAAAATAAAAACTTGTTGTGAACAGCCATCTAGAGCATGTATTGCAGAATGGTGAGTTTTCATTGATTTTTTTTGGTGAATTTTGATATTATTTTGGATATTTTTAAGATTCTTGGGTAAAATTTTCCAACTATTTTGCATATGTGCTGATTTTCAAAAAAAAAAAAGAAGAAAAAAAGAAACCATCCCCACAACCATAGTGTTTTTTTTCCATCTTTTACTCTTTGTGGTTATTTTTTGCCAAATGGTTTTTTTAATAAAATTTTTAAATGTTTTATATTTTTAGGCTTTATTATCAATTTGTGTAATTTCATTTTTATTTTTGTTTTTTTAAATTCCTCCCCTTTTATTTTCATTTCATTCAAGTTTTTGAAATTTCAATTCTACTTTATTTCTAACTTCATTTTTTTAAAATCTCATTTGAAGTCGATTTTATTTAAATTTGATTTTGCGTTTATTTATTGAAAACCAAAAAATACAAATAAGAAAAAAATATATTTTTTTAAACAATCCCAAAAATCAAATAAACAAAACAAAAAACATTAAAAGTCAAAAGTAAATAAAACAAAAAAAAAACACAATAAAAAAAATAATTATTTTTACCAAAAATAAAAAAATTAAAAAGGAGAAAATTCACAAAAGATAAGTAAAAAACAAGAAATTCACGTAAAAAATTAGAAAATTAAAAAAAGAATAAAAAAGATCGAGGAAAACCACAAAAATTGTAAAAAACAATAAAAAAATAAAAATATCATACAAACACTTAAATAAATCAAAAAACACTAGAGAAGGCAATTAAAAAAAAGTCTTGTACAAATAAAAAAATTACCTTTGTTTTTTTGACTTTTTCTTATATTTTTTTTTTGTTTTAAATTTATTTGTTTGCTTTTGTTTGCATTTATTTATTGAATTACAAAACTAAAAAAAAAAAAGAAATTTGCGTTTCTCTCTGCCAATTCTTTTCCTTGCTTCGCACACGCATCACACGTCTTGTATACACACCAAGAATCTTGTCATTTCTTTGAGACCTAGCATGGTATCAAAGTCTTTGAACCATTTCCCAAAGATACTTTTGAAACCTAGAAAGCTACATTTAGCTTTGAGATCATCCTTGAAAGTTGTCAAGACCCATTCATGTGCACATGTAGATTAGATATGTCAGGAGAGTCCGATTTTTCTAGATTATGCCTGACTTGACCCATACTACACGTGTAGACCCTATTGATTTTGGCATACATTTTCCACATTGACTAGCTTTAGAGCACATTCACACACGAGATTTTGACTTGGCTTGGTTTTAGCTGTTGATCACATGCTTGCGTAGCAATTTTATTCGTTGACCAAAATCTGACCGTGACTTCGGCCTAGAAACAATTTTGGAGCCATTTCATAAGCACTTACTTGAGATTAGTGCTTAGCTACCCCTTCAATTGCCAGATTACCCACCCTAGCTAGTGCATGTACATATAGATAACCTTGAAATAAGATTTGACCTAGATTGATAGACTTTGGCGAACATGGATCCTGAGGCCCTATTTGACAGTCTATTGTGGGGTCATGGTGAGCACACGTGTAGACATCCAACATGGGTATATCAAACTTCAATCCACAGACCATGAGACACATAGTTTCCAGTTGCTTAGAGCTTGAGCACACCCGGCATTGTTAGATCACCTTCTTGATGGTTTTGTCACATCATATAGACACATGAAGAAGGATAGTCTAGAGAGTATCATGTTAGTCCCTTGTGAGGATCTCATAGATATCCTTAAGCTGACACAACTGTATCCTTGCACCTATTTGACACTGGACCCTTGTATGCTGATGAAAATTGGAGAATGTACATGAGAGAGATAGCTAGACCTAGAGAGTACCCTCACTACGACACAATTAGTGTTATCCCACTAGGTTCCTTGCAAGCTACCTATAAAAGCAATTAGGAAGATGTTATCTTTACGTTGTTGTGTGGACTACGTTGTTTCCCTTTTCTCGAAGTACTGATATTGAGCCTATAATAGACCCGATGACCATACCCTCTACACAACCAGCACAACTTAGATCACCTCCATGATTCACATCATCCAAATAATCTAGGAGATATACCTTTGCTGACATCATGGTAGAGGCGATGACTGATATGGAGCACAAGAGACATAGCCATACAATTACACTGCCAGAGTTACAATGCCCAAAGAAGACAACCACATCATAGGATTTGATGCTACTATGACTAGTACACATGCTAGAGAGGCTGTACAGACCCCACTACAGATCAAAAGAGCACCAGATATAGAGTCTACTAGATCACATGCATTAGATATGTTGACAAGTCATCATCAAGAGATACCACGGAGGTACCACTTGAGAATAGAGTTGATTTGACGAGTAGAGAGCACCGTGCCGAGTTTGTGCTACACTTCTTATGCTCTGGTGGAGTCATGCCTTGGTTTGCTGACTTTGATTGATATTCTTACACTTGAGACACCTTCTTAGATGACATTGACCCTTCAACCAAGTTCTATACTGATGAGTTCAAGGGCACATACATATCCTTGCCAATTAACCCATATGATGTTGTAGATAGAGCACATCTTGATGATTGTTTAGACACCTAGGATCGTACAATTGGGTAGACTAGAGACACATTGATTTTTTTTGTGATTGTGGATGTAGATACCAATGCAAGTAGACTATAGGATGCTTTGAGCTAGCCATGAGCCTTACGGTATGTCTTGTTAGAGATCCTTGTGATAGGATTTATACAGACATAGATGGTACTAGATATTCCTTGATGATTGGATTGCCTTATTCTCCATGGCATGGCCAAGATCTTGTAGTGATGACCACAAAGAGCCCCACTGACACCTACTAGGTAGATAGACATCCCCCTCTTAGGTCACCTCCCAAATCTGCATCGCATAAATAGATTTTTCCTTAGAGCACATTTGATCAATTGATATCTAGATTGATCAAAATGAAGGAGACAAATGCCCAGATTGACGATAGGACGAGTACATTAGAGAGCACTATCGTAGAGCCACCTAGAGTCACTATTATATAGGATACTACTTGTGCTATAGAGGAGGAAGAAGGAAGAGCCTAGTGAGATTGCTCCTATGCCAGAGACAAGTATTGAGCCTATAAAGATAGATAATGTGCCAAATTCTACACTTATTAATGATGGTTGTGCACCTATCTTAGAGGTAGATGTCCCACCGGAGCCTACACTTAAGAAGATTGTTGATACACATGAGAATGATGACCTTAGCCATTAGAGACGGAGATACTTACAAATACCATCAAGACATATGTTGCTATTGAGACACATGGTGATGGGCACCCACGACCAGATTTGTCAATGATTGAGCACATAGATTGACCATGCAAGATAGGGATAGATAAGGTACTTATAGACCATGACTATCATTCCTCTAGAGTAGAGGTCATATCAAATGATTTAGAGACTAGTTTGCCTAGAGTGACTTCTACCACGACACTTGAGACACCACAAGATCAAGTAGAGACTGCCTTAGAGGATGTTCATTAGAGTAACAATAACTATGAGCAACCTAGGACATGTCAGGCCTATCGCTCATCATAGAGAGCTTATTGAAGGGTCACAAGACATGTTTATGTGCCCCGTATGATGACATAGACTAAATCATTAGCAAGTGATGATATGCTAGTTTGGATTGAGAGCCAAAGTACACATGATGGTTTATCTCATGGTTGGTTCACATCTAAACGGTCACTATAGGCATATGTATTCTATAGAGGACATAGATAGATTTGGGTTCCTAGATGACATACCCAAGCACATCTTCATAGATCTCCTATAGTTTCTATTAGCAACGGCTAACACATGCTACACTAATTATGCACCAACTTGGGGATTTGCTATTATGCACAATATTTCTTATTCATTGTATAAGGCCTTGGGATTTTTTAGGAGTTCCAAACTGTATAAGTCTAGGCTAAAGGGCTCAACTTTATCCCATAGTCGAAGAGCTTGAACCCCAAAACTATAAAAGAGCCTATGCTAATTGAGAAGTCATTCTTGGATGGTCATGAGGCTCATGGGCTTTCCATGCCCATGTAGCTCTTGATTTTTAATAATCAATTGAACTTTCTTTCTTATTAGTCTTCTTTGTTTTGATTATGCGGAGTGAAATTGTATTAGTGTGATGTTAGATCTCTAATTCCTTTTTGAGTTAATCTCTTCTATCCACACCATTGGCCATGGTGTGTGAGGGCTATGCCTTTCTTCTCTTTCTCTCTCTAGCATGTGTGGATTAGTGTGTGTGCATACGTAGTCGCATTGAGGGGATATACCAAAATGGCCACACTAATGGGGAGTAGGTATGTTAGTTGCATGCTTGTGTAGTTGTGTGATTAGGAGTTGTGATTAGAGTGATTGATGTGAGAGGTTAATTTCAATCACATGATTGTGTGCAAGTGATTAGTAAGTAGGAATGTGTGGCTGATAGGAAGCCCCTTCCATGGATTCTCTCTATGATGGGTAGAAGGATCCCTTGAATCCTCTATGTCGATGCATCCTATGACGCTCGTGCCTCCAAGTGCTAGCCGGGTTTCCAATCCATGGATTGATAATTTTGTGTGGGTTGCGATTAGGTCATTGCTACAATGCCCCCCAACATTTGGCACCATTGTCAGGGATCGATAACCTAAGCTAGTGAGTAGAGGATGTTTAGAATAGAGTAATTTTCACTACTAATTTCATCGGCTTTTGAGTGTGTGTAATTCAAATTAGTATGATTTGATGATGTTTGTGCAAGTAATTGAATCTAATTTTTGAGTTATGAATACCCCAAAACCCCCCAATCCCATCCTCAATTTCACTAATTTCATACTAAACCTTACTAAATTTCGCTTCATTTCCGTGCTAATTTTTACTAATTTTTGACTAACTTTATGTATGTTCAATCCCCTTAGAAGAGGTGGAATCAACACTTTTATCAAGTTTATTTGTGCTAATCCATGCCTAATTTGTTGATTTGAGTAATCATTTTTTTCCATTAAATGGTCAATCTTTGGGCAAAATTGGAGATGCACACACGTGCGTGCAATGATGCGTCTTCGTGTGGAGCAAAGGAATAGCTTGGAGAGTGATTACGATGTAAGTGCACTCACTTGCTCATGTCAATTCTTGATTGATTAATGTGGTTCAATGTGTGCTAATTATTTGCTAAAATTAGGTTGTGTAAATCAATTGACCTACACTTTGCACCTAATTTAATTCACTTGGAATCAAATTGATGGTAAAATTTGACTAATGAATGATGTGTGTGTCAAGATTAAACTTGATTTGCAACAAGAATGTGTGTGAAAATATCAATGTGTGTGTAATGCACCAAAGAGGGAAAAAACTGCCAAAAATTTCAAGTGTGTGTACACCTAATCTTGATTGTGTGCATGCATAGAAATTGATGATATGTGAGTGTGCAATTATGTAATTGATGTGAATGTTAGGCAATTTCAATCATTGAATATGCTTAATTACCAAAAAATTGGGCAAAATTTGAGTGTGTGGTCTGTTAAAGACCACTTGATTTTCAATGATTGATGGTCAATTGGGGCACCCAAATGCTTTATAATTGTGAAATGTGCATTAAATATATGTGCAAGCATTAAGGATAGGCCTAAGTGCATTGCCAATTGAGCTTAAAATGGTCTTGTGTGCTTAATTGCTTGATTATGGAAAATTAAGATTGATTTTGAGAAATTGAGCATGCATGCATTTGTTTATGCTTGATTGAGCTTGCAATTTGAGAATTGCAATGAGGAATTGATGGGATTTTTGCATATAAATTTGGTCTAAATTTGGATGTGTGTGCCTACTTAATGGCATTTGATATCCAAATTGGAGATGAATGATTGGTCTTGGTTGCTAATTGTGATTGATTAGAAGACCTAAAAAAGTTGGTGTGTTTGTGATTGATTGGATGGGATGGTTCAATTGGTACCCAATTGAAAATTATTTTATGAATTACCATTGCTATGTATGACAATTGGATATGGTAATTTGTGCATGCCATATAAATCAAAAGTGTGTAGCAATGTGATGACAAACCAACTTAGGTTTTGATGATTGTTACATGGGATATGAGCAATTTAAGGTTGCAAAATGATTGAAAAATTTGAGTTTGAATTGGGCCAAGGAGGATTTATTGATCACTCATTTGGTGTATATGCACTTTCCAATTGATGAATTTGAAACCCATCCTTGTGCATGAATTTCTTCTTAAAGAGTGTACCAAAGGATCTCCACTAGGAAGCAATGTGAATAAAAAACGGACTAATATATTCAAGCACGAATTGATGACTTTGAATTTGGTCAATTTCTTTGTCATGATTTCATATTGTGTAATACACGCTTGCATGTGTATGTGCAAAACTCAAATGAATGTAAGTTGAATTGGTTGTGAAGAGGGAAATTTGGCTTCTTGTGCATGCACAAATTATAATTTCATGACTGTGTTTGAAGGACTATGAATGGGAACCATAGCAAAGTTTTCCTTCTAGTTTTTTTCCTCTAGACATCTAGGTTTTAGACCTTAGTATAGGATTTAATTTGATTTGTATTTACGTAATAAAAATTTCACTTCTATGCTGACACACCTTTCCAAGTGGTAGCTTTTTGTCTTATGATTTTGTAGCATAGATGGACCCGAGCTTTCACACAATATAGATATATCAAGATTTAGCATTGCATGTTTATTCCACAACTAACTATTGAGGAGATGCATCAGATATCTCCACATGTACTACTTTCTATGCTTCATTTTGTGGAAGTTTGTATTTGTTGATTGTGGTTTTTCATGGTTTAATTGAGTGCAGTTAATTATGTTTTGTTATCTACCATTAAAAATGTATAAAGTTGTCTTTTCTTTTAGTTAATTGGCCTAGAGTTTAGTCGTATCAATGCGGCTTGAGGTTAGTAGGCCATAAATTTAGCTTAATGCATTCACTTGACAACTAGTCCTAGTTGGTAGAATTGATTGAATGTTTGAGACAAGAGTGTTTTAGGCATAGATAGACTTGCTCACTCAAAAAACAAAGAACACAAGTAAGAATACAACGGAAATGAACACTAGTGAGAAACAAAGAATACTATTAATAATACAAAGGAGTTGAAAGCAAAAAATGAAAGTGCCACAAAGCATAAAGGTTAAGTTGGAAGAGAAATTTGGCTTGGTTTTGGTACTTCACTCACATGCATTGCCCATGGTACTGGAGCCCTGGATGATTTGTGCAACAAACAACTCATCAAGGGAGCTGTATGGAGCTTATCCAAATGCAAAGGCGACTATAGGGGATGTGAAAGATTACCAGAATTTCTTTGTACATGAGATGTCTACATACCCTCTTATCCTTGGGTAGCTATACATCATTGCTACTCGCATGGAACCAGGTGATAGACGATGGGTGAGCTTATGCTCCTATGGTGATCTTCACTATCCCACATGTACCTTGGAACTTGAGGCCTATTCCAGTTTCAAAGGCTCATTTGCCAAAACTCATTGAGTTGCTTAATGAAAAGATCAAGATGGCTATTTTGGAGCCTTCTTGTGCTCCATATTCAAATAGGTGGTTCACAATTCCAAAGAAAAATGATTCTTTATGATTTATCCAGGATATGCAACCCGTCAACAAGGTTACAATTAGAAATGTGGGTATAGGGCCAATTGTAGATGAATTTGCAGAGGCATTTGAATGAAGGGCAATATATTCTATGGGAGATTTGTACTTAGGGTATGATCAGCTCCAACTAGCAATGGAAAGCAGGGACCTGAATACCATGAGGACACCTTTGGGCTTGGTAAAGATGTGCACCTTACCTCAGGGAGCAACTAATTCAGTTGCACATATGATGAATGGTATGAACAAAGTCCTACGTGATTTCATACTTCAAACTACAATGCCTTTCCTTGATGATGTGCCAATCAAAGGATGTGATGTAGGTGATATAGATGTGGCTCTAGACTCGAGGGGGTGCCGCAAGTATGTGGCAAACCATATCAATGATTCTGATAAGATCTTGTCAAGGTTGGAAGAAGTGAACCTTACCTTGTCTAGCCAAAAGTCAGTGTTTGGTGTGAATGAAGTTAGGACATATGTGTGGGCCATATGGTAGAAGGCCTTGTCCTGCAAAGATTGATGTAATTTAGAGAATGAAAGAGAAACGTACAAATGTCATTGAGGTTCGAAGGTTCTTGGGTGCATGCCTGTTTTATGTTATCTGGATTCCGCATTATGCACATGTAGCAGAGCCTTTGTATCAACTTTTGAGAAAGAACCAAAAGTTTCAATGGGAAGAAATGCATACACACACCATGAGGAAACTAAAGAAGTTGTTGCTTATTTCGCCAACTTTGAGGAAAGTAAACTATGATTGCGGAAAACATGTGATTGTGACAGTAGATACTAGCCCCATAGGAATTGGATGGGCGATTGGCCAAGATGATAAAGATGGTAAGTGATATGTGGCGAGATCTGGAGCAAAAGTCCTAAGTGCTCGTCAATGCAATTATCCACAGGGTGAAAAGGGAATTATGGGGAGCAGTTACAGCCCTGAAATGTGATAAAGAGTATTTGATAGGTACAAATGTAATAGTGGAGACTGATTGTCTACCTCTTCTTGGAACGATCACAAGCTGCTCAACTTCTGACATTGCTATGTTGAGATGGATTGCCTACATAAAGTCCTTAAATCCAAAATTTCAGCATATTGCAAGAAAAGATAATCTGATCGCGGACAAGCTTTCAAGAGGAAGATATGAAAATGAAGAAGACATGGTTGTCGAGGGCGATGATGTAGGCTTAAGGTTCTATAGTATCTCTCATACCAAGGGTGATCATATTTGCCTCTCAAATGCACTTGAGTCATTTACAGAGGACCTATATTAGGGTGATTGATTGCTCATTGGACGCTATCTGAGCACTTTGACAAGGCAAGAAAGGTGGACAGATCAAGAGTTCAAAATAATACACAGAAAAGCCTATGGATACTTTTTGAAAGATGGATACTCGTGGAAACATACAAAACAAAGAAATAAGATGCCGTTGCGATTTGTGAATGATAAGGATGCTCAAAATGAGCTTATGAAAAAGTTTCATGAGAGTCTTTATGCTGGACATAGAGGGGTATGGGCTACCTTTACTCAAATGAAAGAGAGGTATTGGTGGAAAGGTATGTACAAAGATGTATCCTCACTTTGTGGAGTCTTGTGAAACCTGTCAGATGTATTCAAATGTACGTCATTGTGCCCCACTTACCCATTTGCAATGCATTAGAAGTGGGTAGTAGATTTGGTTACAATGCCATTGGGTTTATGGAAAATGAGATACATAGTGCTTTCACGAGAAGGCTTGACTAATCAGGTTGAAGGTTGTGCTCTAAGAACAAAAAGCACAGGTACGTGCATAATGTGAAACTAAAATATCTACCTCACTTTCAATGCTTTTGTTATGTGGGACCAAATTCTATGATGTACATAGTGTGATATATGCGAAAATAGATGCCATGATTGCAGTTGTGTATATACCTTGCGGGGACAACGAGGCCCTAGATGTGGCACTATGGCATGCCTTTTCACATAAATATATGCCTATTTTGCTTTAGAGATTTACAAATGTCAAGTGTATCGAAGTGGCACACTCGTTTTGCCTAGAAAATTCAATGCGTGCGATCTCGGCCAAAAATAGTAGGTTTCATGCACGGGTGTAAGAGATGCATCCAGAGTGCTTTCCAAGTGGAAAAAATGAGGTTCAGGATGAAATTAATACCAACGGGATTTTTCCCAGTTCGTTTGGACTTTTTATGGGCAAAAAAAGGCATTTTTGGGCTAAAAATGAAAAAAAAGGTTAAAAATGACCCAAAATTGATAAAAAAATGGCTCAAAATGCCACATCACTCATGGTGGCATGACTATGAGGTGTGAGGGAACATTTTAGAAGAGGAAGATCAATACTATAAGCTCCTTTGTGAAGGGATACAAAGCCTGCACCTAAGGTATGCTAGTCGAGTCCTGTGCTGTTCCAACCCTGTGTTCGAGGCTGTGAGGCCACCAATTAGTGTTTACCCTCTTCAAATAACTACTTGGGAATGTATAATGAAGTTCTAAAGCTTCCATGAAAATGGCTACGACGGAGAATTGAAGCGTTTGTATAGGGTTTTTATAAGGGCGAAAGAGCACTGCAACTATGTAATTGGCAGTGAGGCTACACCAAATCATCACACACACAAGAATTTTGAGTTGACCTTGGTTCGGTTTCAAAGAGAATCTTTCATGGCTAAGGTTTTGTTCCTTTTTAGTGTGTTTTTAGCCTCAAATCTTGTACGAATTGAGTAGAAACCCTATTGTAGAAGACCAAATTAATAGTATTTCTGCTAAAGAGAGTGTGAATTAGGGAGCATTGCCTCCCTTAGAGACAATCCTACAAAAAAGGCTATCACTACGTCATCAAAGAGATTCTATACCTACATGGCTGAGGGATACAAAAATGTGATTTTATAAGAGGGAACGACCATGGGAGCCAGATTATCCTAACCAAAACCTACCATTAAACCATTGCACTTGAAATATCAGTTTAAAAAGGAATAGAGATAGAGTGTACAAATTTACAAAGATGGTATGGATTGCTAGAGTGTAAAGTTAGAGGAGAGACTTAGTGAGTTCAAGGACCTAGTGCCTGTGGACTATAGTGGTGACCAATACTTTGATGATGAGGAAATAATGTATTTAGTTATGCAAAATCCCTATATTGTGGACAAATGGGGAATGACAGGCACAAAAGACAAAGTTGATGTAGGGCTTGAGGAGAAGCTACCTAAGTTGGATGTTCCAAATGTGATTTTGAGGTGAGTAAACAAAACAACACAAGACAACATGGATAACACTCATGTGGGGTTGTACAAGTCTGCTCTATTACAAGTGTGACGAGCCCTATATTGGAGAGTTGTTAGAGGATAAATGATTGTATGCTTTTACATATATCAAAGGCAGAGATACCCATATCATCATGCTTGATAAGTATGGGAAGAGATATTCCACAGTAGACCGTAAGGAGATAGAGAGATATACATATTTTGGAGGTCCACTCCATCATTACTATGTCACTTCAAGCATGTTTAGACCTAATGTATCAGAGACAAGACTAGAAACAAAAATATTGAGTCCAATCAAAAAAAGAATTAAAGACTCATTTAGTCAACTTTAATTTTCAATACCGAGATTGATGGGATCCTTGGGTTCAAGGGTTCCAATGACCACATATAGGGGCAATGAAGCTCCCAATACAATCTATACAATGAGAGTTTTAGATATCTGGATAGAAGCAAGACACGTGGGACTAGAGGAGAGAGCCACCAAAAGAACTCTAACTAGAGTTCCTAGTGGGGTGTTACGAGGTAGAAATGTCCTTATAAGGCAACCGAGAGTTGTCAGAATGGTACTAAAAACACAACGAATGCGACTATCTCAAGTAGCAAAGTATGTTTCCAAGAATTATGATGGGTCAAAGGATTTATATGCACATGTTTCACTCTTCAAACAAGTTCTGAGAGCTAAACAAGAGGTGGATTTTCATACTCAGTACAAGGGATTTGGACTAGCATAGCTTTAACGTGGCTCCAACCATTGAACAATAGAGATTTCCCAAACATAGAGCAATTTCTATGAGAATTTCTCTTTAAAAGGGGAATCAAGCACAACACTGTGTCCCAAATCTATGCTTTCAAGTAGAAGGAAAACGAGAAAGTGAAGGAAGCTTTTCTTTGCTTCAAACAATACATAGAGAGATGTCCTATACAACAAGACAAGAGATTATCAATTCTCTGTATAGAGGACTTGAGGAACAAAACTCTCAAAGAAGGACCTTACTTGAAGGCTTACACCACATTTAAGCAAGTCACTAGAGAATCATTGTGTCTAGTGGACAAATGTAAGATTTATGGAGAGGTAACAAAAGACGTAGACAATAAAACTAGCAGTGCCTCATCTACCATGCATGAGTCCACAACATAGTGGAGTGTTCAAGCTTAATCCTACCAAATGTTGATCAAATGATCGAAGAAGTGACCATGACAAAATCCAAATGTATGACAACCACCACCAACAACAAATGTGCCGCATATCTTGAAAGTAATCAAGCAAAAGTATACCAATCACAAGATGAATGAATGTTTCATCGATAGGAAATATATGAGGGAAAGGCCATTCAGACGTTTGAGGGTGCAACCTTTGCCACTGCCACTGAGGCATCAAATAGGTCCAAATAACATAGCCGAAGGGGGAGACACGCCTCAACCAGTGTTGGGACAACAACCTCCTTTACCTCAAGAGAATTGAACAATTGTTAGACACACAATCTGTAGAAACACTTGCAAACCAAGGAATGTTGCCATCAAATTCATATTACAAAGAGCCAAGCGACACTTACAAGAGAGAGCCTCAAAGGATTGCATAAGCTGATAAAGTCTATCTTTCAGAGGTAAGTATATAAGATGTTGCAGAGCCATCATATGCGGCTCAAAAAACAATGAATCACTGTACAATGAACAAAAACACACTCATGCTCATATCAAATAAACTTTCAAACCTAGAGGATATCCTCCTAAGAAAGATTTTGTTTGCACAAGGGTGAACATGAGAATATTTTTGGGTTCTGTGATGGTTGTGGGATAGATCATGTACTTCCAAATTGTCCCAAGAATCTTGACAAGGGGATAGCAACAATGAAAATCATTGGGATTTTTCCATGCTGAAGTGGATCAAAAACCAAGCCAACAATTCCTATGGATGTGGTGACTAGAGTCCAAGCTCAAGAAACTGCAAAACACACACCGGTCGAGGACAAACAAAAATTGCCAGCTTGAACAAAATTTGAAAGTTTGTCGATTAAGGACACATAAAAAATCTTGGAATGCCAAAAGGAACAAAATGAATGCAAAGAGGCTAAAAGATAAAATTTTCTTGGAAACTGAGCTACAACAAGCCAGGGAGACTCTTAAATAGGAAAAAGAAAACAAGGAATGTGGGGAAGGAGCAGTGTCATCCAAAGTATCATTGAGAGGTTCAATCGTAGTGGATAAAGTTCTAGAATTGGTGGACATATCCATATCTTGAAGTTGAAAAAGAGAGATTAGAAATGTGCAAATGGCTCATAGAAATTGATCAAGCTCTAATGGAGCTAGAGAAACTAAACTTTCCTGAACATGAAGTTTAAAACCGAAAAGGGGATGGGTAATTTGGGCCCAAAGAAAAAAAAAAGATTGATCACACAAAGCCTAAAACAGAAACACCATTAGACAAAATGGTAGTGGCTAATACCATGGATGAAGCCATGTCACAAGTGATGATGCAAGTTCCAAAAGTGGAAGATCCATGGCCACAAGCCTTATGCAAGACATTAAAAAATAGAAAAGATGGTAGTACAACTTTCAAGTCTATACCTATCATGGAGCTCAATATGGATCATGAGTTCTATCCTCGTCCGCATCTATTTTTGAACTATGATCTCCGATCATGGATCATGAATTTTTTGTAGTGCAAGGGTGCATCAAATTTGGTCAGTGTTGAACCCCCTCTTTCAAGGTTTGCTTTAGTTTCTAATACTCTTGGTTGTGCTATGTGTCACTTTGTCTTTGACACAATTGATTGCTCCTACGAGCGTCAAATACTAAATTTTGATCTTCAAAAGAGGCATAGGTTTTCCTTGCGTGTGCTTTTGTTTTCTCATTCACTTAGTGTGGTACCTTTCTTGTCTTCTAGATTTTTGGTTAGGAAAATTATAGAAGATCGCCTCATTTTTTGGTTTGGTTTTGTTTGCAGATCTACTTGATAGTTCATTCTTGGTATCTACCTCAAAAACATGGTCTCATGAATCTTGGAACTCCTCGTCATTTTTGTCACTCATATCTCTAATGGAAACCTTGTCCAATATGTGTTTGCATTCAATAGTTTCCTGAGCATCTAGCTCCTTAGTTTTTTATAATAATTCTAAGATTACACTCACCAAATGGAAGGGTGCTATGCCAAATCCCTCTTTGTCACAAAGTCTTGTTGGATTGTTTTGTTCACACAAACATCTAGAGTAGCCAGTATCCCAGTCAAAAGGTTCAAATAACTCTTCTGGAAATGGCTCTAGAATATAATATTTATCTTCCACTGGTCTATCTAGGATGCAGTCTTCTCTTGCCAAGCTCTCACATTCAGAAGCTCCACACATCCAAAGATGTGCTTTGGTATGTAACCATGTAGGTATTTTATTCTTGTTGACCGCTATCGAGTAAAATTCCTCTACAAGAGTTTGACTAAGATCCATGTGATTGTGGTCCTTGACGCTAATATTCATTGTAACCTTCTTGAGCCTTGAGTAGATATGGTTATAGACCCAATCTTGTACCATATTAAGTTGATGCATTAATGGTCTTCCCAAATGAATCAAAGTTGTTGATCTTGCAAGAATCCACTATTGCAAAGGTATGTTCATATTCTATTTGACCGAAAGAGACTATGATTTTGTTCCAGCATACCCACTGGTCTCAAGAAACTCTCTTTCACATACACAAAAAGAAAAACGTAAGAGCCAAGGCTAAGTGAGGGGCATAGAGCAACCCTCACCTTGTATTAAATACCATGTTTGGTAAATGTTCCGAGGAGCCACAATCTTGGCAAATCATCTTTGATTTGTCATCATCAACAGGAATACACTATCCAGCGACAACTGCCCTGGTTAATTTAGTGGGGGGGGGGTGTTTTTGTTAGGTTAGGTGTATCTGAAACGAACAACAACAAAGATCACAACTGCGGGGAGTGGGGAGTGAAACCAGAGTAGACGCGCCATAGAATGGGGAGTGATATTAGAGTAAGTGTGTGTTTGTTGATAGATCGAACGGGCACCCAATTGGTCGAACACGTAGCTGGACACCACATTTGTACTCTTTTAGTTTTTCGAGCTAGTGTAATAATACTCTGTGTAAATCTTGATTACAGAGTAGTGGATCAATCCCCTGAGTTGTAATGCTGTAATGATATTTGTAAAGGTCCGTGTGAGCCGGCCACTGGCCATTTAGAAATCCCTAGGTACAAAGGTATAAAGGACAGACAAATTTCCCTAATCATTGGGTATTGGTTTGCTTGTTGAGCTCGTGTGTTTGCTTGTTAAGGTTCACTTCTTGAGATTGTCGATCTCAAAGAGTCTCCGTGCCCCATTATGTTAGTACCAAAAAGCTATGCTGCAGACATCCATCGCGGCGACCCGCTAACATTGGCACCACTGCCGATGATATGATCCTTAGATGGTGAGTGACCTAGTGCATATTTTGAGCATTCTTTTCTAAGATTTGTTTCTCCATTCCATTTACACCTTAGCAATGAAGTAGCTAGACATGGGGTTTAGTGCTTGGTAGAGTCTAGAAGTCGAGGACTTGCTAGATCTATTCTCGATATGCAAAGAGTGTTCTGAGTGAGATAGACAAAAGAATTTCATTCTTCAATTTTCTCTATGCTTTCAGAGTGCTGTTCTGTTATCCATTTTGACTTTATTTTGAACCGTTCTGTTTGTTTTTGTTTCATTTTTCATTTGATTACTTAGGAGTAGGATAAGTAGAAACTACCACCATCAAATTTGAGCTAAAAGATTGAGGGGAAAAAGGGTGAAAACTATATATTGGTCGAAATAACCATAACTCTGAAATTCTGAAAGTTTGATGGTAGAGACCTCAAAAGTGATTCGAATTCAAAAATCTGTGGATCAAGGGCATCAACATACTCTCTAGAAGCAATTTGGAAAGTTTGGCTAGATTCTGCTGAGGAACATGGATCGCAATCCATGTACCCTAGAGACCATTTTTGGTGAAAAATGACTAGTTAAAGTGAGCATCAATGGAATATTGCTCTGATCAAGTTTGCTTGAAAGAAAAACTCAAAAATCACATCAAAATTGACTGTTAGGGCAAAAATAGGGATTCAGACACAAAATTGGGCAAATCTTGAGATTTTGGGATTCAAATTCAAAAAGGGGTCATATTTGGCTTCTACAGGGCATAGAGAACTTGCAAAACAAAATTCATGAAAAAATGATGCCAAACATGGATCGTGATCCATGTATCTTTTGACATTTTGGGTTGAAATTTGACAAGTACATCCCTGCTAACTAGTGGAACAACTCTACCAAAAGGGACCATAGCAAAAAATTGTAAAAATTTGATCAAAACACCAAAATTTTGCTAGATAGCCAAAAACCGCAGGACAAACATAAGAACTTACTTTTGAATGACAAAAACTAGTCCAAATCCAAAACTTTTGATACCATAGCATCTAGTAAACATGTTGATCCTAATGGTACCAAGAAAAGTCAATTTGGCTTCAAAACATGGATCGCAATCCATGTACCTTTTTTGAAATTTTGCAGAAGGACTAGACCAGTAGATAGGGGGTACCATTTGGAACAACTTTCCCAAAAGAACCATAAAACAAAACAATGTCGAAACTATCACAGTAGACTGTAGAAGTCAGTTTTGGTAAAATTGATCCAGATCCAAAAATTCTTTGTGGAGAAAGCTATAAAGATCACAAGCTATCAACACACCAAAAATTCAGATTCAAACATGGTGGAACATGGATCGCGATCCATGTACCTCTGATAAATTTTTGGATAGAAACTTTTCTAGCCTATAACAAAGACAATTGTGAACAAAAGTCTCCAAAGAAGTTTTGTAAAACAAGTTCAAAAAGAGAGTCAAAAGAGAAAAAAACTTTTCAAAGAGGAAAACCCTAAAACAGACCTAAGAACTGACTTTTGCCTAGCCTAAACATGCCCAAACCACACAAAAACCACATAGCTAGCATTAGGAGACCAAGGGAAATCTGTGTGCCAAGTTTTAGTGCAATAATCTGACACATAGGTACATGGACCGCTATCCATGTTCCTTTGTCACAGGCTGATACCAAACTTGCACCATAGCTGGAGCCCATCACAAGGAGTCTAGTGGTCTTTTTAAAACTGAATTTGGATATAAAAACCAAAACAAAAGCCCAGACTTGCCAACTACTTTGACAAAGTGTCAGAACTGACCTAACTTTTAATCTAGAGGTCTATTTTCTAAAATTTTGATACCGTAGGACCTACTAATCATGCTAAAGTTGACGGTACCAAAAAAAGTCATTTTGGCCTCCAAACATGGATCACGATCCATGTACCCATAGTGACAGCTTGACCTAAAACTTCCCAAATCAGTAGTGCACACACAAGGAAATATATCCCCAACTCCAATTTTGAAAAAAATTGAGCAAATTTGGGTCAAAAGGGAGCAAAACAGGTGACAGACAGAAAACACAGTGCTGACCTAGTATTGGCTATTTAACCTATCAAACTTTAGCTTGTGGACATAGAGTGAAACAAGCTGCCAAGAGATCAAGTCCAGATGTGGTTGAACATGGATCGCGAATTATGTACCTCAACCTCAGAATTTGATGAAAATTGGTATATAGCCCGCATATGACCTTCTCTACATACTGTCAAAATTTGGAGAAATTTTTTTAACAGAGGAATATGGATCACGATCCATGTACCTAAGCGTAGTCGAAGTATCTGACTTTATGGTCTTGTAGACATACTTGAGAACATCCCAAATCTCAAGTTTGAGCTAAAAACACCTTCTAGAGACCAAGATACAAGCCAAAGTTCATGTGTTCTGGTCTTGAGACTGTTTTGAGTGATTTTTCAAGTGCAGTTCACCAAAATTGCTCTAACTTTTGATAGACAACTCCAAATTGAGTCAGGTATAGCAGGGTTTCCTAAATCCAAACTTTTAGGGTACCCAAAACTAGTTTTCAAAAACCAAAAAAGTCACAAATTCCTGACTTTTGAAAGACCTGATCAGGGACAAAAAGGGATAAGTTGCACTAAGCCAAAGTGGGCTTGTCAAGTACTATCTTGAGAAATTTGAGTGAGCCTTGACCATGAAAAATCATCCACCACTAGGGTTTTCTACTCCACTCAGAGACATGAAAAACGCAAAAAATGTTGCAATAACAACAGCAGGGGGATTGGGAGAATACATAGAGGATAGGCATCCTTTAATCAACAAACCAAACGCGAGATTCATCAAAGCCAATGAATCCATGAGAGTTCTTATGAATTACACTTATGAGGGCTTGTATAGGTTCACAAATGGAGATCAATACATCGTCTACATGTGTGTAGAACCCAATGCTAGAGAGTTGACCACCCATAAGAGTCTCTATGCATTCACGTATACAGATGCCCACGGAGGGCAAGTTTTGATGGTAGATAAGTATGGAAGAGAGTACAAACTTGTTGATCCAATTGACTTAGAACGATACACATACAAGGGTACTCCAATCTCTACTTACTTTCAAGCAAAAATGATGCCAGAGTACACATTAGAGAGGATTCCACCAGGATTATTTCCAAAACAAAACAAGAGTACGGCAAAATTCTTTTTAAGAGACCATGAATTGGTTAGATGAGTAGCTGAAGCACAACAATTAAGATCATATCAAGTGGCTCAATGTGTCAAAACAAAATACGATGGATCTAAGGATCCATATGCTCATGTCTCACTCTTCAAACAAGTGTTAAGAGCTGAACAGATTGCAGACTTCCATACTCAGTATGAGGGATTTGAGTTGACATTGGAAGGAACAACCTTGAATTGGTTCCAGCCCTAAATAGAGATGATTTTCCCAACATAGCACAACTCTTACAAGAATAGAGGAGTTCTCAAAAAGGGGGATCAACACAACAAAGTGTCTCATATTTACGCTTTCAAGCAGAAAAAGAACGCGAGAGTGAAGGAAGCTTTCCGTCGCTTCAAACAATACATAGAGAGATGCCCTGTGAGAGAGATACCACAAGATGAGAGGCTATCAATTCTCTTCATAGAGGGCTTGGTGAAAGAAACCCTAAAAAGAACCTACATTTGCAAGGATGCATGACGTTCAAGCAAGTCACTAGAGAAGATCTATATCTAGTTGACAATTGCAAGGCATATGGAGAGGTGACTGAAGATACAGGCAACACGACTAGTAGTGCCTCATCTTTGAAGAGCGAATCAACAACAAAGAAGGATGTTCAAACTCCTTGGAAACCAATCATTGATCAAGTGTTCAAGGGGGGTAACTAGAAGAATAAACCAAAGCTACAAACAAAACCTAAATGTACGACAGTCTCAATTGAGGATGTGTAATACTTGTGGAGGGGATCACCCCACTCCATAGTGTAGCACTCAGCCAAAGATGCAACGAATGCTAGGGTAGACAACCACCTCTTTTGAATGACGGTTAAGTAGTAGTCAACTACAGTCAACCAACGTATGTGCCACAACCCGTGAAAAACCAGTATGCCATGGATACACTCATGTTCATAGCCAATCAGGATTATGGTTCAAAGAACATTCTTACAAGGCAAGAACAACCATTGGCTCAATCACAGCCATGAAACAAGAAGGTCCATGCTGTGAATGTGGAGGTGACCATTGGGCACGAAGTTGTCCAAACAAGGGTCCACAAATAGAAATATTTGTATTATGTGAACGTTGTGGAAGAGACCATTTATGCCAATGTGCTAAAAATCCAAACTACAAAGGGAAAGCACCATTGAATGTTGTAGGCGTGATGCCTTCTTCAAGCGTTGACAAGTACTTCAAGTGGAATTGCTCAACTCCAATAAGAGCGTATACCAAAGACACTTTTTTTCCACTCGGGTTTTTTTCCTTTTGTCATCCCGACTTTAAGACCCTAATCTAGAAACCCTCATCATTGACTTCTTGTATATATTCCTTCTACATCAACAATAAGAAAATGTCTACCCAAATCAATTGACAACGACCTAGAGGAAAAACTACAGGTCTCCATATGCTTATCAAGAGAATCTCTTATTTCCTCCAAGGTCGACAAAAAAGCCCCATCAAACAATGGCAAGTCAAAGAATGGCCTACAACAACAAGCAATGACAAATTCTGTAAGAAATTCATCAACAACAATCAAAAGTAGCTCACACAATGTTTCAACATTGGTGACCTATTGCAGACAACTCAAATTGCAGTGGACATGGAAAGCATACCCATCATAAAGTCCACACCACTAAGAGGATTGGTTCTATAAACTCAAAAACATAAAAATCCCTCTTCATGGTGGCCAAGACTAGCAACAAAGAGAAGACTGCAGAATGAGAAGAAAAGTTGTCTTGATAATCAAATATCAAGTCATGTATCAACAACATGGCAGATATGAATCACTCAAGGAAGGGGGAAATGTCATCAACGACAAAGCACTTCCCAAGTTGAAGTCCAAACTTGAGGACTAAAGCTGAAGACAACCCAATGACAAAATTGCACAAGGTCGTGTCAAGGGACGACATGATTTAGGAAGGGGATAATGTTTGAGGATAGATCAAACGGGCACCCATTTGGTCGGACACGTAGCCGGACACTACATTTGTATTCTATTAGTTTTCCGAGCTAGTGTAGTAATACTCTGTGTAAATCCTGAATACATAGTAGTGGATCAATCCCCTGAGTTGTGATGCTGTAATGATATTTGTAAAGGTCCGTGTGAGCCGGCCACTGGCCATTTAGAAATCCCTAGGTATAAAGATCAATGCCCTTAATGTGAAAGGAGGCTTACCTTTAGAGAAGAAAGAGCTTTGCTGTACGTACGCTCAAGGGACTACAAAGCTCCAACTTGTAATCAACTTTCCAAACGATTGGGTAATCAGTTTTCAATTTCTAAACTTGCATTATGTTCCTCTCTCTTTCCGCTTTCATTTAAGTGTAAGCATTGTTAGTTTTGTTGTGGTTCGTGACTACGTGTCTATGAGCCTAATCTTCAGATTTGAGTGCTTAAATCATTTTTTTAAAGTCATTTTGACCATAGGAGAGTGTTCCTACACCATAGGGCGACCTTTTTGGACCGATCTATTGTAGTTTTTAGGACCTTTTTCATGATGGATGGTGATTTTGGTACCTTGTCGGATTGCGACCAGACTTGGTAGGATGGTGCCCCTAGGTGTCTTAGACCTCCTCCTAAAGTTTCATTGCATTTTGAGTCAGTTCGAGTGCCAAAATGGCGTGATGACCTAGAGCTGTGTGAGAAAGGACATAGGTAGATTTCCACGATCATTGGGTATTTGTTTGCTTGTTGAGCTAGTATGTTCGCTTGTTAAGGTTCACTTCTTGAGATTGACAATCTCAAAGAGTCTTCGTGTCCCATCCGAGTCACTTCCTTGAGTATTGACATATATTAGTACCAAAAAGCTATGCTGCAGCAGACGTGTAGTAATACTCTATGTAAATCCTGATTAGAGAGTAGTGGATCAATCCCCTGAGTTGTAATGGTGTAATGATATTTGTAAAGGTCTGTGTGAGCCTGACACTGGTCATTTAGAAATCCCTAGGTATAAAGGTCAATAATCTTAATGTGAAAGGAGGCTTATCTTTAGAGAAGAAAGAAATTTGATGTACGTACTCTCAAGCGACTACAAAGCTCCAGCTTATAATCAACTTTCCTAACAATTGGGTAATCAGTTTTCAATTCTGAAACTTGCATTGTGTTCTTATCTCTTTGCGCTTTCATTTAAGTGTAAGCATTGTCAGTTTTTCTGTGGTTTGCAATTACGTGTCTGTGAGCCTAATCTTCAAATTTGAGTTCTTAAATCATTGTTTTTAGTCATTTTGACCATAGGAGAGTGTTCCTAGACCATAGGGCGACCTTTCTGGACTGATCAGTTGCAGTATTTAGGACCTTTTTCATGATAGATCGTGATTTTGGTACCTTATTGGATTGCGGCCAGACTTGGTAGGATAGTTCCCTAGGTGTCTTAGACCTCCTCCTTAATTTTCATTGCATTTTGAGTCCGTTCAAGTGCCAAAATGGTGCGATGACCTAGAGTTGTGAGAAAGGACATAGACAGATCTCCTTGATCATTGGGTATTGGTTTGCTTGTTAAGTTTCAATTCTTGAGATTGACAATCTCAAAGAGTTTCCGTGCCCTATCCGAGTCACTTCCCTGAGTATTGACATTATGTTAGTACCAAAAAGTTATGTTGCAAACATGTAGTAATACTCTGTGTAAATCTTGATTACAAAGTAGTGGATCAATCCCCTGAGTTGTAATGCTTTAATGATATTTGTAAAGGCTCGCGGGAGCCGGCCACTGGCCATTTAGAAATCCCTAGGTATAAAGATCAATGCCCTTAATGTGAAAGGAGGCTTACCTTTAGAGAAGAAAGAGCTTTGATGTACGTATGCTCAAGGGACTACGAAGCTCCAACTTGTAATCAACTTTCCTAACGATTGGGTAATGAGTTTTCAATTCCAAAACTTGCATTGTGTTCCTATCTCTTTACACTTTCATTTAAGTGTAAGCATTGTCAGTTTTGCTGTGGTTCGCGACTACGTGTCTGTGAGCATAATCTTCAGATTTGAGTGCTTAAATCATTGTTTTTAGTCATTTTGACCATAGGAGAGTGTTCCTAGACCATATAGTGACCTTTCTAGACTGATCTGTTGTAGTTTTTAGGATCTTTTTCATGATGGATCGTGATTTTGGTACCTTATCAGATTGCAACCAGACTTGGTAGGATAGTGTCGCTAGGTGTCTTAGACCTCCTCTTAAAGTTTCGTTGCATTTTGAGTCTGTTCGAGTGCCGAAACGGCGTGATGACCTAGAGCTATGAGAAAGGACATAGGTAGATTTCCCTAATCATTGGGTATTGGTTTGCTTGTTGAGCTAGTATGTTTGCTTGTTAAGGTTCACTTTTTGAGATTCACGATCTCAAAGAGTCTCCGTGCCCCATCCGAGTCACTTCCCTGAGTATTGACATTATGTTACTACCAAAAAGCTATGTTGTAGACATCAGTTGTGGTGACTCGCTAACAACACGACATCATTCCCAAGCATGGACTAGAGAGGAAAAGAATCACGCTACTATAAGGGGGGGGGTTTGTGAGGATGAAGCCCCAAAGGCAACCACCAACTAAGGTGATGTATCCCACGTAGGGGGGAAAGAACAAAAAACATTGCTGTCTGATGTTTAGGGGGAGGTTTTAAAATATTAATAAGTTGTTTTATCCGTACTTAAGTGTGTGTATGTACCTGCCCTATCCCACACTCCATACACAATGGGTCAGTAGTAGTAGGCCAATTGTGCATGGGCCTACTACGTAATTAGAGAGATGAGGTTAGAGCGGCTGAATTGCAAACCAAGCCAATCATTTTGAGAAATATTCTTGATGATTTTGTTGATTAAATCACTCCTCTTGAATTCATTAAGAGGGGGGTTTTGTGAGGATCAAGCCCCAAAGGCAACCACCAACTAAGGTAGTGTATCCCACATAGGGTGGAAAGAACAAAAAACATTGCCATCTGATGTTTAGGGGGAGGTTTTAAAATATTAATAAGTTGTTTTATTCATACTTAAGTGTGTGTGTGTGTGTACTCGCCCTGTCCCACACTCCATACACAGTGGGTCAGTAGTAGTAGGCCCATTGTGCATGGGCCTACTACCTAATTAGAGAGATGAGGTTAGAGCGGCTGAATTGCAAACCAAGCCAATTGTTTCGAGAAATATTCTTGATGATTTTGTTGATTAAATCACTCCTCTTGAATTCATTAAGAGGGGGGTTTTGTGAGGATCAAGCCCTAAAGGCAACAACCACCAACTAAGGTAGTGTATCCCACATAGGGTGGAAAGAACAAAAAACATTATCGTCTGATGTTTAGGGGGAGATTTTAAAATATTAATAAGTTTTTGTATTTGTACTTAAGTGTGTGTGTGTGTGTGTACCCTCCCTATCCACGCTCTATACACAATGGGTCAGTAGTAGGCCCATTGTGCATGGGCCTACTACCTAATTAGAGAGATGAGGTTAGAGCGGTTGAATTGCAAGCCAAGCCAGTCGTTGCGAGAAATATTTTTGATTATTTTGTTGATTAAGTCACTCCTCTTGAATCCATTAAGGAAAATTTTGTGCATAAGAATCTTGATTTCTTTCCATGCTAAGAAGTAGTTAGAGGAAGAATACAGGATCAAGTAAAGGAGGGTGATGCATGTATTAAGAGTAGCTTTATGAGGTTGGTTACTATTCTTTTTGATGAACTCTATGTAGGTCTCTTTTCCAAGTGAAACAGAAGTCATAGCTACCATTATAGGGGTTATGAAGTATAGCCTCTTTTCCAAGTGAAACGATAGTCATAACTACCATTAATGGGCCTATGAAGTATAACAATAAAGTTAAGGAAATGTGTAGAGGTAGAAAAGAATCTAGAGGTTGTAGTAAAACCTTGACCATAAGTTGGTTCAATCTTAAGGCAGCTAGGGTAAATAAGATTAATCTCTTCTGAAAAAGATCTTTTGTTGAGACTTAGGATTTCGTCCATGTATTTGTATGTATGCTTAAATAGGGAGACTTAGAATGTCGTCCATGTATCTGTATGTATGCTTAAATAGGGAGACTTTGTGAAAGTTGTCCTTAACTTTCATGGTTTTTAGAAACATTTGTATTAAAAGAAGGCTAAATATCAATTACACATAATCAAGAAAATCCCATAGGTATACCTAAGCTTGGTAAAAGCATTGGCCTCCGAAGAATAAAGAACAAGTCAAGAATTCAGGTAATGTTATTTACTAGTTTCTCCTCATTAAAGTGGAAGGGGTGAGACAAGTGGGGTTTTTTAATACATATTGTTTTACTAATGAGGGAAATGTAGAAAAAAACTTTCATCCTATCATGCTTAAATGCTACCCCAATCATTTGTAATAGCGTACTATTTAGCCATATTTATCCATTCATAGGTATATTTTTGTAGCATGTGTCTGCTGTGAAGAGATGGAATATTTTTTTAGGGAATTTAAGAGTGACCTCAATAGAGTTTTTAACTAGCCAAAAGGGGTTATAGTGTATCTGGTGGAAGCTTGAACATATTTTTTTGTTTAGTTGCACATACGAATTCAAACTCTGAAAGTACAAGGTCCAGGCAAAGGGTGATATCTTTAGTAATGTCAATAAATATCCCATTCAAAGCATCAGATATCCACTTGAATTTATGATTATGATGTTTTTATGTGGGAAAAAGCACAAGAAGCTTGGTAGTCTTACTAGAATACCCAATATTAGAAAGATTCTTAGAGATCCTATCAGTAACCATTCTAGGAGAATGGTTTAGCAGTGTGAATTCCCTTCGAGAGTGATGGTTTTGCACATATGAGTAGGAAAATTGGAGCTTTTATCAAGCCCTACTACAAACTAGTTCTGTGCAAGTTTTTGAAATTCAACTCGAAGGTGTGGTGTGATCCAAGTACTCTCAGTGGACAGCCATTTGCATGGTATGAAAAAGATTTTATGGAAAAAACATTGTTCAACTAGTTTAGTCAATTCCAATAGGACTATGTTTTATAGTCGAAGAGAACTAACAAAGTCTATTAAGCAGCTAAGTAAAGTTGATATATGGGTTTTTTGGAAAATTAGGGATGTGATTTAGTCCTTTAGCCAAGATTTTTTGGATTGTGGTGTCACTAATTAATTTAAGATCACAAGTGTAAACATGTTTGCCAAAATTACCAAAATATTTACAAAAAGTGCCATATTTATCACAAGCACATTCCGGGACAATGTTGTGACGTAAAAAATCATTGCAGTAGACAAGATTCTTGATAGGTTTCTGATACCTCCAGCCAATAAGCACATTATCAAGTATTTCATGATTGCCAAAAAGTAAGTCAAAGCACTCACATAATATTTTTTTGGGGTGAACCCAATCCAAAAGTTCATTTTGGAAAAGACAGTGTAAATAGATAAACTCCCTGGTAGAGGTATTCTTTGTAAGATGCATCCTTTCACAAGGGACAAAAGCAACTTGCTCAGTACAACTGATTATAAGTCAAGGAGGTACCACATGGGAGTATTTCTACCTCTTCCCCTAGTAAAGCTATGATACTTTCCCCTGTTATAATTGAAGTATTGTGGGTTAAAAAGGATGTGAATAAGTTATTGGGGGTGGTTACGAGTTAGGTCTTTTCAGTGAAGGGGAATCATCATCTTCAATACAAGGGTTGAGTAGACTAGTGATGATTTTGACACCTTTATAGTTGGCATAAGTGGTTAGATATGTCCCTGGTTAATCGGATTTGAGCTCTTTAAGGATATCCAGCATTAGCCCACAAAAAATATTAAAAGCAATTTGAGTAACCACTTGTAGTTTAGCGTGGCCTCCCAATTGAGAAAAATTGAGGGATAAATGAAAGTCCACCTATTTCTTGGGAAAGAGTTGGTCAAGGGGGTTGAGGATATACTAGATATCATGGTGAAACCACACGATGATGCTTGATTCACACAAGGCTTTGGGGTCAAGAAATTTTCAAGCACACTTTAGATACGATTGAAATACATTCCAGATCAATTTAGTGTAGAAGTCGGGATTGATTTTAGCAAAGTTCATGTTACCATTTGTATAGATGTACAATCCTGCATTAGAGGAGCACTTAGAATGGTCAATAAAGTTAAGGTTGAAGGGGGCTTTGATGAGTTCCCCTTTGTCTAGGAACTGTCCTCCTTTCAAAATTTTGAGTCTACAATCTTCAATTGTGTGTTAGGTAAAGGCGGTGTGCCTCACCGTGCTTTGCCTGTGTCCGTCGGCCAGTGTCCGGCTGTCCACATTTATCTCCTTATTCTTTATACATACAAAGAATAAGGAGCTCTCACTCACACTCTCACATGGTACTCACACAGTGAGATTTGGGAGCTCCACCAACATCCTGTGTCGTGCTCTCTCTCTCTCTCTCTCTCTCTCTCTCTCTCTCTCTCTCTCTCTCTCTCTCTCTCTCTCTCTCTCTCTCTCTCTCCCCTTCGCACTCTCTGCGCACGTGCACCGCATCCGCACACTCACAATTGGTATCAGAGCTTTGGCTTTGCGACAGATGGAGTGCTACAGAGAAGTGAGCTTTTGGCTATGGTGAGCTTGTTCTCGGTGGAAGCTTGAGATCGGTGAGAAACCACCAGATCTGTGCTCATGGAAGCTTGAGGGACATTCCCAAACTTGAGGGAAGAGTGTATTGCAAGTGTGTATGCTTTTGTGCAATCATATTTGCAGGAAGAATGCAGATTTTCATTTCCGCAGGTCATTTTTCGACCTGCATATGGAATGCGATTTATGCAAGGTCAGGGTGTAACCTGGGGTTTTGGCACGCTTTGGACGCAATGGTGATGTTCATTTGAGCTGATTTGGACCTCTGAAATTTTTGCAACAGCAGCAAGTTTTTGCTGCATTTTTGGGCCGAAAATTGTGTTTTTGGCATATCTTGCACACTCGGATTCAGATCTATATGATCTAGGGGTCTACCCCAAGGTTTGTCGACGTTTCGGACGCAATGGTGATGTCAAAATTTTGAAATTCTGATCTCTGAATTTTTTGCAGTAACCTGCATTTTTTTTGAGACACAAAAGATTTGACAGTTTAAGGGCTTGCATACTGAAAAAAATTGTGTAGATTGCGTATGGGGATATGTATGTCACATTGTGGAATCCATTGGGTGCTGATTTAATTGTTGTGTATACAAGTGTTGATTTAGGATGTGGTTCTTGGACTAAGACACATCCGTATGCAGTTTCTCGGCACATGGTTTTGTGTTGATGTATACTCTACGTGGGAACAGATGTGGAGATGTGGAGCCATCATGGCTAAGTATTTTGGATGCATGGTTGATGCTCGCAGTTGAGCACTTGTTTATGCGCATCCATTGAAGCTTGTTTATGCAAACAGATTGACAAGTTTTGTCAATATTCCGTTGAGTTGTACTCGGACTAGAGCGTGCTTGCTCTTTGTATGACTTTGTGAGGTGACTCCGGACGACTACATTCCCGGATTTGGCCATTTGGGAATTTTGTGTTGTCTTCATTTACGGTTTACTATTGAGTTTTTGCTCCAGTTACAAGGGAGACTCTGTCAAAATTTTGTCAAATTTGTTTGCCTATTGTAGAGGCTTGTGAGCTAAATAGTTTGCTCACTTTGTCTGCTTAGATAGTGGTTTGCTCTCAGGTGGGAGAGTTTTGTGATCTTGAGCATTGTTTGCCATTGTTTGGCATGGCCATGAGAGATGATTTTTGTTCACGGCGATTGACATGTTGGTATTGTGGCCACAAAGGGCATATTATGCGCCGTTGCTTCAGGCGTATGAGGCAGCGGAAGAGGCAGATACATAGTGCTACTATGAGGACAGATGCTAGAGAGTATGCATGTGACGGGCATGTCACTTTTGAGTCTAGCTTGCCTTCAAACTACTTTGTGTCTTGGGATAGCACATTGTCTACGCGTTTTCTACTAGACGAGCATACAGTTTTTCACGTTGTCGAGAAATTTGCGGTCTTGCCAGGAAAGCACTGGGCTTATGGCTGTGAGAGTTTGTGAGAGAACTCAACAAAAACTATATGAAGGAGTTAAACCATAGATGCCATGAAGACTAGGGTTTGGAAAGAAGTGCAATCAAAGAAGACTCACTCTTTCTCTCTTGCACTCACACACACAAAGAAAGAACACAAAAGAGAATGTCAAAACAATACAAAAATGAAAACATCAAGGCTATGGTCATATCGTATCATAGGTAATATGAAAGGGTTAATAGATGAGTTAATGGCATTCAATCTTGACTGACCAAATAGGCTACGAATTGTTCTTTGGAATTGTAGTTTTGTGCTTACCATAATATATATATTTTGTCTAGTGATTGGGATTAATTGTGTGTACAAATCCTCTTGGTTCATAGCAAGATAACTACGCTTACGTCAAAAGAAAAGTTATAGTCTATGAGAAGTAGTATGATGGGATCCGGTGATAGAAGTATTTCATTAAGCCTTTCTGGGCCAAAGAGAAACACTATACGTTGTTGAAAGTGTATTTTTCGGCTAATCCATACGTTAATTCCAATAGATCGTACAGAGTGAAAGCGATAGAAATGATCATCATGTGGGTTATTCATCTAGGATAGCATGTGAGAAATGTAGATATGAGAGAAGTGAAGAGATGAGAATTTTCCCTCCCAAGCCCTATTCTTGCCCGTAGGCAATAAGGATACTGCGGGGAGAGATGTACCTGTAGCAAAGAGAACCTAAAATCTGTAGAGAGGATGAATTACTAAGAGTGAGAGAGATAGGTTTGGTTAAGGAGATGAGATTATATATATATATATATATATATATATATATATATATATATATATATATATATATATATATGTTGGATTAGAGATGAAAAAGAAAACAACAAGAAATCAAGAAAACATCAATGTAGAACACATCTTACTTGACAAACCCTTTGGCAGCATTATTGATGGAGAGAGAAGAAGAGGGGAGAACTCCACTTTGATAGATACGCCAAGTGCAAGACCTTCTTTGATTAGAGTTGATCTTCCAAGGATAGCATACAAGAATGGCTAGTCTTCCTCTAGGAGAAAGTGTAGGCTTGGGCTTATGTTAATGACTAAGTACAATTAGGCATTACTACCCACTCCCTCAAGAATTCCTCTCATCAATGGCTTGAATGCTTGAGTTCCTTCCAAGGAAGAAGAGGTCCCCTTTTATAGGTGAAGGGAACCCACAAGGGTTTACACAAGAAGAGAGGAGCCAGTGTGAACAGGAATTGGAAAAGTTGGAAATGAGCTATCCCTGCATGATGTGGGCAGACTGGGGTCCAGTATTTTGATCATATCTCCTCAACCGTGGCTCCAAATAAAAAATTAAAAATATGGGCAAAAACTTCAGCTCATTAGCTACGATTTTCATTTTAAAATTGTTTTCCAATTCAGATTGGAACCTTGTGTAAAAAATTCATCAAAATAGGGTCCATTTATGGCAGCAAAAGTCTTCATGTGGTCTCCTTAGCCTAGACTTTCATTTAATTCCAAAGGACACCTCATGCCATATGAAAGCATGACATTGCTCCTTGACAAAGTTTTGTAATCATGCTTGCAATAATGCATTAAAATAAGTGTATCTTTGAAATCATGCCACCTAGTGTCCCACTAGGATTTGATTCTCTCCTAGTAGCTATTTAAAAAGAAATATAAGAAAAGTATAAAAAATTCATAGAATATATATATATTGGACTTTACCCTAGATATAGGATCTAGCTAGGTGTGAGATGATAATGAAATAGTAGAAATAAAGAATCAATGCTTTTTGCCCCAAGTTAAAGAGGCAGAGCTATTGATGCTTTTCCCATAGTTTTTTCTGATGGTAAAGTAAGGATATGTTACCCTTGAGAAAAATAATAGGATGAGATAGAAGGCTTATTATTATACTTAAATATGCATATGTAGACTATAGGAAATATAATTATGTATCTAAAAAAATACAAGATAGATCTTGTAGCATGCGTTCCCACTATGTACGTGTCACAGCACGACATCCACCCCCTCTAAACCTGCACATCCTCCGGTATGTGCCACATTGTCTCTTTGTAAGATTAGACCTCTTGTACATCTTCCTTTTCTTCTTCTTCACTGGATGATTCCAAAGCTTCATGTTCACTTTGATCTTCACTTGTGTTTTTCTCCTCTTCCTCATCAATATCTTCTAGATCATTGTCTCCTCTTCTCTTAAACATTTTAATCCTTTTTCCTGCAATGGGAATATTTACTTCTGTACCATCTAGTTCAGACAAGCTGTAAGTAGCATTTTCATGCACATGCTTTACAACATACGGTCCAAACCATCTTTTTGAGAACTTACGCATGACTGTGTGCTGGTTATCAAGGCTACTATCATACACTAAAACCCAGTCACCTTTGTCAATTGCTTTGCTCCTGAGTCGATGTCGCTTATCAAAATAGTCCTTGTTTTTCAACCTTGCATTTTTGAGTCGTTCTTTTGCAGCTTCAATGTCTCCAGGTCTTCTCTCTAGCTGCCTTATACACAGTGCAAGGAGATCTTCCCTACTAAGCCCCTCTTGCCAAGGTAGTGAGGCGGTCCGGGGCGGGCAACAAGAAGAGCAACCTCTAGACACCCTTCAAGGCTCCCGTGCTGCTCAATGGGGCTGGGGCACAACACAACACAAACCAAAACAACAAACCCACAGCCGAATCCCAACTACACAAGGGGCACCACCTAGTTTAAGAGCGAACTAGGACGCAAAAGAGGAGAATCGTTAGAGCAACCCACAAACAAGCAAGCAATTTACACTAACCCTAACACCAATGGAACACTCTCACACACTAAAACACGAGAGCGAGAGAGAGAGAGAGAGAGAGAGAGAGAGAGAGAGAGAGAGAGAGAGAGAGAGAGAGAGAGAGAGAGAGAGAGAGAGAGAGAGAGAGAGAGAGAGAGAGAAAGAAAGAGAGAGAGAGAGAGAGATAGTGCTTGGGCTGCTTTGAAACGTATCGGCAATGATCAAGCAAACACAACTATATATTTAAGAAAGAGAGAGAAAGGGGGAGGGGGTGCTTGTTGCATTAATACCTTCTTACAAATCTGTCATGACAAATCAAAGTGAAATTAGTATTTGTTCAACATAGCTTGCATAAATTTCACCACAACACATCACAAGAAAAGCCACCCCAATCACTGTCTTAAAGCCAGGGGAGTCCTCTCCACCCTGTCGCCCTCTTACAGTATGTGGGATTTATGGCTAGATTGATGACAACACCAGAGACAAGCTATCAAGAACTTAACAAAAAACACCAAGACACTTACGCATCATTGTTGTCCATTACTTCACGTTGGAAGGGAGACAAAATATCCAAGCTTAGTCCAAATCCACCCTCCTTGATTCAGCAAATGTTGGGCTTACACTAGTAGGAGAAATGATAGATTTCCTACTCTCAATTGAATGATCACTCTCTCTCTTACAATGGCATAGAGTTCCCTTGCTAATCCCCTATTACAACACATGCACATGCATAAGACAATGAGCTTCCACTCAAGAGCTCCTTCTAGAGAGGTTGAGCTTGGCTTCTCAAGCTATAGCATAGTGCTCTTGCTTATGGCTCCCCATTTTGTGCTAGCTACACCCTCCTTTTATAGCAATTTTGAAGGCTAGGGTTACTCCTCTAACCATGGTTGGGTTAGATTTTCAGCAATTTATCTAATTTCTTTTGCTTGGAATTATCAAGAAGTTGGTGGGGAAAGAGAGAGGAGAGAAATGGAGGTGATAGGACTTTTCATAGTGGGTTAGTGTTAATAGAGTTAGTATTAATTTACAAATGGAATTGGATATTTACAATGGGAGTATCCATGTAGGATACAAATAAGGAAGAAAAACTCTTAAGAGGTAAGAAAAGGTGGATTTCTTACAAGGTTGATGCTCCAAGTGTCTTGAGTAGGGCCAATTTTTGACGCTTGTTGACGGTCCACTAGCTTTGACAGTACATTTTTTCTCCACTCTTGACCTTCCTTGAGAGACAAGGTAATTGAAGCTGAGTAATCAACCACCATGATGCTGTCTTTTAAGAGAAGAGGCTGAATTTTGTGGATTTTTTGATAGATATGGGTAAATTGGAGGAGGAAAAATGAGACTAGGTGGTCAATTTTGGAATGGAATTGTGTGTGGGAGGTATGAGTTCACCATGGTTTCTCTTATTCTTCAAGGTTGAGGAGAGGTGAGTAGGGTGCAGAGAGGAGTGGTGAGAGAGGTGGGGATGATGAGTGGAGAAGTGTGTGTGAAAGAGGAAAATGATAAAGTGGAAGAGAGAGTGTGGCTGCATAGCATGGGAAAACTGGGGTCCACTAATAAAATCATAGCTCACAGCTCGTAGCTCAAAAAAATATGAAAAAATTTAAGGCAAAAGTTCAGTCTACGAGCTACAACTTTTGTTTGTATCACCTTTTCAAATTCGGAGAGCAAGTGAACTTTAAAAATTCAACAAAACCGATCGTTGTTTTCCACTGCACAAGGTCCTTGTGGGGTCCTTCTTTGGATGATTCTTTTGAATACCTCCAAGAGTGAGCCCTCCATAGTGCATGTATGCATGCCACCTACCCTTGACCTTATTTGGTAGGTCTATAATTGAAGATATTGTTGAGATTATGATATAAGTGAATAGTACAATTAAGAAAATGAAATATCGAGGGGTCTAAAAATATGTACATGTCAAATATAAATAATATAAGTGGAAAAAATATAAAGGGGTCAAAAGAAATCTCTCTCATTATGAGGCTACCATAAAAAGATAAATATTTTTGGTGTTCTAATTTTTAGAAAAAAAAAACAAAATAGATGTAGGAAGGGAAAAATCACAATAGTGAAAAAATATACACATAAATAAAACTAGTTTTTTTGGATTTTTGTTGGGGTGGAGTTACACCAAATATAAGAGAAGCTTACATGAAAATATTTCTATATGGAATAAAGAGTATGAAAAATGGTAAGAAAAAATTGTGGTAATGGTGAGGCAATGTACAGAGCATAAATAACACACACCTAGGTAGAAATATTTAAATAAAAACGAAAATAATTATGAAAAAATCTTTTATTTAGGCCCTATATACAAAGAAATATTTACATACGCATGGGTCATAATATACTTTTATTTTTTATTTTTTTTGGCTCAACTAGCCCAATGACTAGCTAATTGAGGGTTTTTTAAGAAGATATGGGAAAAGTCCCGTGACTCACGCACGCCTATGTACAGTGAAATGGTAGGGATAGCCACAGTGTTTGGGTGATTTTGGTAGGGTGAGGTAACTCACTGTGGCAATTACAAAGAGCCGAAAAAACGGCTATCATTAGCCCTCCCCCTGGATGATGGTATATTCATGTACCATCATAGAGCATCTTTTCCAAAGAGAGTGCTTCAGAGTCCTTGACGAGATCTTTATTGTTTGGCCCCTCAGAATTTTGGCTAGAGTTACACTCCTGCTTCATGTAACAATACTTACATGAGACAGTGGCCTTTTGACAGATCTTTGGTAGATCCTTTGGTAGAAGGCGACTCAAATAGGGCTTCAAGCGATACCCGTTTACTTTCCTGGAGTGCTCTTTACCATTCAAGTCCATAAGCTGATAGTAACTTGAATTGAAAGCCTTTTTGACTATGTATGGCCCTTGCCATCTTGTTTCAAATTTGGCATCAAAACGATTATCGAGTCGATTGTCATACCTTAGCACAAGATCTCCTTCATTGATGCCTTGTCCTTCAGTTTCTTGTCAAGCTTCTCCTTTGTCTGTGTGGCTTTCCTCTTATAGCACTCGTATGCTGCTTCTCTTTTCCACTCAAGCTCAGCTAGGGTAAGAAGTCGATCCATCCATGCTTCTTGATCATCTTGTGCTAATTTGCCATGAAGTCGCATTGTTGGAATGTTTAGTTCAATTGGTTGTAAAGCCTCTTGACCATAGACCAAGTGAAATGGTGTGAACTCCGTGGCTTCCCTATATGTGGTTCGATACGCCCACAAGGCACCATCCAAGAAGTCATCCCACAACTTTGTCTTGTTTTTCACCATCTTTCTAATGATGCTTGCAATGACACCATTAGCTTTTTCTACCAAACCATTTGATTGGGGATAGTAGGGTGTACTGTGACGATGTAGAATGTGAAGTTCTTCACAGACTTCTGTGAGCAATCCCTTTCTAAACCCTGGACCATTATCAGAAAAAATCTCCAAAGGTGTGCCAAATCTACAACAAATGTGAGTGTAGACGAATTTGCTCACTGTCTTCTCATTTACCTTTGCCACACTTTGTGCTTCCACCCACCTAGTCATATAGTCTACAGCCACTAGAATGTAGAGTTTACCATTTTTTGTCCTAGGCAGAGGACCCATAGCATCAATGCCCCACTTTTCAAAGGGTCCATTTGCAAGCACAATTTGCCTTGGACCATAAATCAATCTTCTATTCCCATTTACTTGACAATTGTGACAACTTTTACACCAATGTTGGACATCCACATGCAGACTTGGCCAAATATACCCCGCAAGCAAAATCTTCTTCACAGTTAATTCTTGGGCAAAATGACCACCACATGCTTCTTCATGCAAACCTTTTAGAATGGCTGGAATTTCCTCAATAGTTGGTACTCTTCTGCATACTTGATCCCTCCCTCTTTGATAGAGGGAGCCTTCTAGGAAGAGATATGCGCTTGCCTTCTTCATGAGTCTCCTCTTCTGAGCCTTCGTGAAGTCTTGTGGAAACTCGCCCTCCAAAATGTAGCTAATAATGGGAGTCAATGACTCCAATCCCTGGTATCTCGGTTGCTTGACAGTTGCTGCCACCATGATGACTTGCACTTCTTTCTCAACACATGTAAGTACTTGCTGTGCAAGTAAATCGGCATCTTCATTCTGTTTCCTAGGAATATGATATAGTTGCACTTCTTCAAATTGATTAAACAATCTACGAATGGCATGAACTTTTGTCCGTAAGCTTTCATTCTTGCATGCCCAAATACCTAAAATCTGTTTAACAATGAGAAGTGCATCTCCCTTTACCATGAGGCGTTGTATCCCTTGGCCAATGCACATCTTCAAACCATGAAGTAGTGTGTCGTATTCTGCTTCATTGTTGCTAGTTGAACCTGGTAGATTGACCTTCTCTTTCATGACCACCTCTCCACTTGGGTTGAGCAACACTAGCCCTCCCCCTACTTTCCCTGTGGCTCGTTGAAAAGCTCCATCAAAGAACAAGGTAAAAGCATTGGGAATACTTTTTGGTGGTGGCAATGGTAGGGTCTTTACTTGAGGCACCTTAATTTCTTTCTCATGTACCCTATAAGTGAGAATCCCTGCCAATTGTGCACGCACACTATCTTCTACCTTGAAAGAGTATTGAAACTCTTGCAACTCCATAATCCACTTTGAGATCCTAGTACTAAGATTCATTTGAGATGACACCCAAGGGAACAAATTCTCTGCGGTGAGGATTACAAAAGGTTTTGGGAGCAAGTAGGATCTAAACTTTCTCACCGAAAACATGAGAGAAAGCATCATGAGTTCTGCTTTTGTGTAGTCTCTCTCCAAAGCATTCATGACCCTACTAGCAAAGTAGATGGGTCGCATCCTTGTACTGTGGGGATCTTGTTGTAGCAACACAGCACCAATTGTTTCCCTTCCAACACTAGAGCTAACAAAGAATGTGTACTCCCAACAAGGAGGCATGAGTGTTGGTAGCTCTGACAAAATGACTTTAATGTTACAAAAATACTCTTCAAGCTCATCAGACCATGAAAATTCTACTTGTTGTGTCAACTTTTGCAAAGGATGAAGCAACTCCGAAGCTAAGTGAATAAAGCGTGACATATACTTCACTTTTTGAATGAATGATATGACCTCTTTGAGATTCTTGGGTGAGGGGAGCTCAATAAGAGCCTTTGCCTTTGAAGGATCCACCTCAATGCCTTTATAGGAAACCTTGTGACCAAGCAAGATCACTTTATCCTCAGCTATGTGACACTTGTCGGGGTTGAGTTGACCTCCCATGTCATAGAGCTTCTTTAAACCTTCTTCTACCCTTTGTAGATGCAATGATTTTGAGCTATAAATGCAAAAATCATCAATAAAAACCCTAATGGACTTTCCAAAGAATGCTTGAAACACCCTGTTCATGAAGCGTTGGAATGTTGCAGGAGCATTTGTCAGACCAAATGGCATGACTCTAAAAGCATAACAACCCCAAGGAGTGATAAAGGTTGTTTTCAATTGATCTTCCAATGCGATACCTATTTGAAAGTAGCCCGAGTAGCCATCACACACAGTGTACTTCTCATGACCAGCTACTTCATTTAGTATCTCATCCTGAAATGGGAGGGGAAAGTGATCTCTTTTTGTTGCCTCATTAAGTGGACGATAATCCACACACACCCTCCACTTGCCGTTTTTCTTAGGAGTGACAACAACGGGAGAGACCCACTCTGAATTCTCCACTGGATAAATGAAACCTGCTGCTAGAAGCTTTCTTACCTCCTTGAGTAAAGCCTGCTCCTTGATGACTCCTAGCCTTCGTAGCTTCTGAGCCTTAGGTATGGCCTCTGGCTTCAACTCAATTTTGTGTTGAACAACATCTACTCCACGCACATCGGTGTAGTCTTTAGCAAAAAGCCTAGGAAACTTCCTTAGCACACATTTGAACTCCTCTCTTTCATCCTTTGTAAGTGTTGTTGATAGCATACCTTCCAGCATCCCTTCATCTTGAACACCTTCGTTCTCTTGAGGACCTACCTCCTCCAAGCCTTGACAAGAGGTCTCTTGGTTGCTTGGCTTAAACCTTACCCCCATGACTTCGATGGAAGACTCCTCTTCAGTAATGCTGCCGCTACTTTCTTCTTCTGAAGTGCTATCGGTCCAACCTTCTTCCGTCTCACTTTGAGATGATTCTTCATGGAGCTCCTCTTGGCGTTGCTCCTTCATGTCAAAGACAACCTTCTTATGATTGTCATTCCTGCAAATTAATTTCCCACTCTCCCAATCCTGCAAAGCTCGCATTTTCATTAGCCATGGTCTTCATAGGATAAATGGATAACCACTTCCCTTGGTCGACATAACATAAAAATCCACCGCTTTCTTAATGCCAAAGGCCTCTACAAAGACATTTTTACAAATGCCTACACACCTAGCCTTGCTATTGTTTGCCATCTTGACTTTGATTTCAGGTGTCTCATGGATGTGCATGCCTAGTCTTTGCATGAGTCCCTCTGTCATGATGCAAATTTGTGCACCCCCATCCACTAGACCTTTCCTAACCAATCTTCCTTTGATGTAACAGTCTAGCACCGGTGTAATGTCCTCATTCATTTCAGCTTGTGCAATTTTTACAACAGGCACACTCTCTTTTACCTTTCTCCTAGTGCTAACTGCCCTTGTTAAATCCCTCCTTACTTGTGGACATAATGCAAGAAATTGAGGCCATGAAATATCAGGACCCTTACCTCTCATGTCTTCCAACAAGTTGTACGGAGCCATACCATGTCCAAGAGGGAAGTCTTGGAGGTTGATACGACGTCGAGTCCTCTTGGTTTCCTTGGTCTCCTTTGCCTTTTTGCCTTGTCCATGGTCACTCTGTGATGTGACTCCTTCTTTCTCTTTACCTTTTCCTCGGCCACGCTTAATGCCATTGGCTTCCATGTCAACCTCATTTGAATTTGTCACCTCTACCACATGCACATTTGGATCTGGCAAAGGTGGAACTCCTTCTACCCCTTGTGGAGGTGGTCTTGGTCCATTTGGCCTTTGTAGAAGCCTTGGTTATTGACCAGCTCCTTCTCCTGCATTCATCACTGGGTAATTCAAGTTAGGTCTCCCTGGCTCTCCACGGGGCCAAGGACAATTATACATCCCATGTCCAGACTCTCCGCAATTCCAACATTGCAAGACTCTCCTAGTTCGTGGCTCTCTCTCTTCTGACTTCTTTGCTTGTCCCTTTGGACCTACAGCTTGTGCAAGGTGAATTGACAGGCTGCTTAAAGATTCATTTAACTTCTCAATCACTTCAGCCGTTACCTCAGGAAGCTCCCTAGATGTTGATGCTTGTGACTTACCTTTGGGTCTAAGACCTTCTATTGGAACCTCTCCCCTTAAGCACTTGAGTTTCCTATACTTCTCAGCAGCCCTAGTTTCAGCTGCATCAAAAGTAGCAGGTGCACCCGCCTCAACTTTTACCTTAAGGTCAGGAAAGAGTCCGGCTATGAACCTCTCCTTCTTTAAAAATTCAACACCATCACCAGGGTTAGCAACATTTCGTATCCATAGAGCCCAAAGACGTAGAAACTCTTGCTTGTACAAGTAGTAGTCATCTAAGTCTTTTTGCTTATGAGAAACAATGTCTTGCCATAGTTTTTGAGTGTTTTGGGGATCAAAGAAGTATCTCTTAAAACGATTCAAAACTTCTGTGTAATTCCCCTTAACTTCCTCAGGCAAAGAGTCAAACCAAGTACTAGCATCTTTCCTAAGGACCACCTCAAACATTTCTACACGTTCTTGATCGGTTACTATCCTCTTGATATGGCAAGACATCTTGAAATTTGCTAAAAATAATTCTGCATCCTCTCCAGGCTCTCCAAAGAAAAGAGGATATCCAGACATTTGGCGTTGGCTCTTCATTATTATGAAAGATTACAACACGAGTTACAATAAGGGATACAATAGAGATTTAAAACCACTCGCCTGCAAATGAAGAAGTAAGAAAATACCACTCTAGGTTTTCTTCTTTAGCTATCCAAGCTTCAATGAGGTCTCGATTTGTTTGATCAAAACAAAAAGGTAGACTATTGATGAGCTCTAAGAAGGGTTGAAATTCTTCAAAGCTAAGGCGATAAACAGAAATCTCTAGAACTTCATTTTTTGGATCCAAAAGAGCAACCACGTCCCAAGTGATAAATTGCACTTGCTCTACAATTCCCAACGCACGAGCGGTTTGTATAAAAACTAGATCTTCATGCTCGTCGAAGGCCCTGAGAAAGTAGCAATTGACTAGGAGCTCCTTTCCTTCGAGTTCCACACAGTCGGAGTGAGGCAACCTTCTCACAATTTCATAAAGAACATCCTCATCAAGTCCAATCAAGTTTGCAAGATTTAAAGACTCCACTTGTGCTACAAAATTCCTGGACAAAAACTCCTTAGGATTATGGTTAAATCATTCAAAAGCATAAAGAGATTTACAATGTCTCTATGAACAAAGTGTTATAGAAAGTAGAGAAGGATGAGAATTTATACAAATTTGCAATCTTCTCTATGCTCTCTTTATTAAGACAAGCTCTGAATAGCTCCCTATCTCCTTTGTTGAAAGCGAAAGGAAGACTATTAATAAGACGCAAATGAGGGAAAAATTCACCAAATGTGAGTCTATGAAGCATGAACTCTGGCCGCAAGTTTCCTGAAGAGTCTTCCTCAATGGTGAAATGCACTCGCCAAATGCCAAATTTCACTCTATTTACCAATCTTAGGGCACACACTAGTTGGATGAATGCGCGGTCTTCCTTAGTGCCCAACAACAAGAGGAAAATGGAATCCACGCGTAGGACCTTCCGTCTTAACTTCACCACCCTCTTGTTATGAGGGAGACGCCTTACTACTTGCTCCTGCAACTCAATTGGTAATAGAGCTAGATCTCTAAGGATTGAACTTTCACTGCACACACATTCCCAGTTAGAACAAATGATCGTTTTTTTGTTTCTTGTAACAACTTGGACAAAGAAAAAACAAACATACACACTATTTTGCCAGGCTGCACTTCATTTTAAAATAAAATGAACACATGTACATCAAAAGAAGTGTGGTAGTTGATGAGAGGTAGAATGACAGGGTTTGGTGATGCAAGAATTTCTCCTACTCTTTGGGCACCAAACATGAACACCATACGTTGTTGAAAATGGATTTTCCTACTAATTGCAATGTTTATTCTAATGTGTGGAGTGAAATGGAAGGGGAAAAACCTCTATTCCTGGGCCATTATCCATGGTCTATGCATGACCTAATGCTTAAAACAAAACAAAAATATAGACGTCCAAACTAAGGTCGTACCTAATGAGAGGCAAAATAAAAGGATTTACTGAAGCGTTTATCTCGGCCAACCTAAGAGGACCTAAAATTCTACGAATGACACGTTGAAATTGCAACTTAGTACTAACAATTATGTGTACCTTTTGCCTTGCAATGGGAATGAAGGGATCATACAAATTCTCGTGATTCATGCAAGCTAGTTGATTATGCTAAAGGTTGAGCCTTCACAAAACATACACAAGCCTGTCCTCCGTGGGCGCACCAATTTGAGGCGGTCCGGGGCGGGCAACAAGAAGAGCAACCTCTAGACACCCTTCAAGGCTCCCGTGCTGCTCAATGGGGCTGGGGCACAACACAACACAAACCAAAACAACAAACCCACAGCCGAATCCCAACTACACAAGGGGCACCACCTAGTTTAAGAGCGAACTAGGACGCAAAAGAGGAGAATCGTTAGAGCAACCCACAAACAAGCAAGGAATTTACACTAACCCTAACACCAATGGAACACTCTCACACACTAAAACAAGAGAGAGAGAGAGAGAGAGAGAGAGAGAGAGAGAGAGAGAGAGAGAGAGAGAGAGAGAGAGATAGTGCTCGGGCTGCTTTGAAACGTATCGGCAATGATCAAGCAAACACAACTTTATATTTAAGAAAGAGAGAGAAAGGGGGAGGGGGTGCTTGTTGCATTAATACCTTCTTACAAATCTGTCATGACAAATCAAAGTGAAATTAGTATTTGTTCAACATAGCTTGCGTAAATTTCACCACAACACATCACAAGAAAAGCCACCCCAATCACTGTCTTAAAGCCAGGGGAGTCCTCTCCACCCTGTCGCCCTCTTACAGTATGTGGGATTTATGGCTAGATTGATGACAACACCAGAGACAAGCTATCAAGAACTTAACAAAAAACACCAAGACACTTACGCATCATTGTTGTCCATTACTTCACGTTGGAAGGGAGACAAAATATCCAAGCTTAGTCCAAATCCACCCTCCTTGATTCAGCAAATGTTGGGCTTACACTAGTAGGAGAAATGATAGATTTCCTACTCTCAATTGAATGATCACTCTCTCTCTTACAATGGAATAGAGTTCCCTTGCTAATCCCCTATTACAACACATGCACATGCATAAGACAATGAGCTTCCACTCAAGAGCTCCTTCTAGAGAGGTTGAGCTTGGCTTCTCAAGCTATAGCATAGTGCTCTTGCTTATGGCTCCCCATTTTGTGCTAGCTACACCCTCCTTTTATAGCAATTTTGAAGGCTAGGGTTACTCCTCTAACCTTGGTTGGGTTAGATTTTCAGCAATTTATCTAATTTCTTTTGCTTGGAATTATCAAGAAGTTGGTGGGGAAAGAGAGAGGAGAGAAATGGAGGTGATAGGACTTTTCATAGTGGGTTAGTGTTAGTAGAGTTAGTATTAATTTACAAATGGAATTGGATATTTACAATGGGAGTATCCATGTAGGATACAAATAAGGAAGAAAAACTCTTAAGAGGTAAGAAAAGGTGGATTTCTTACAAGGTTGATGCTCCAAGTGTCTTGAGTAGGGCCAATTTTTGACGCTTGTTGACGGTCCACTAGCTTTGACAGTACATTTTTTCTCCACTCTTGACCTTCCTTGAGAGACAAGGTAATTGAAGCTGAGTAATCAACCACCATGATGCTGTCTTTTAAGAGAAGAGGCTGAATTTTGTGGATTTTTTGATAGATATGGGTAAATTGGAGGAGGAAAAATGAGACTAGGTGGTCAATTTTGGAATGGAATTGTGTGTGGGAGGTATGAGTTCACCATGGTTTCTCTTATTCTTCAAGGTTGAGGAGAAGGTGAGTAGGGTGCAGAGAGGAGTGGTGAGAGAGGTGGGGATGATGAGTGGAGAAGTGTGTGTGAAAGAGGAAAATGATAAAGTGGAAGAGAGAGTGTGGCTGCATAGCATGGGAAAACTGGGGTCCACTAATAAAATCATAGCTCACAGCTCGTAGCTCAAAAAAATATGAAAAAATTTGAGGCAAAAGTTCAGCCCACGAGCTACAACTTTTGTTTGTATCACCTTTTCAAATTCGGAGAGCAAGTGAACTTTAAAAATTCAACAAAACCGACCGTTTTTTTCCACTGCACAAGGTCCTTGTGGGGTCCTTCTTTGGATGATTCTTTTGAATACCTCCAAGAGTGAGCCCTCCATAGTGCATGTATGCATGCCACCTACCCTTGAGCTTATTTGGTAGGTCTATAATTGAAGATATTGTTGAGATTATGATATAAGTGAATAGTACAATTAAGAAAATCAAATATCGAAGGGTCTAAAAATATGTACATGTCAAATATAAATAATATAAGTGGAAAAAATATAAAGGGGTCAAAAGAAATTTCTCTCATTATGAGGCTACCATAAAAAGATAAATATTTTTGGTGTTCTAATTTTTTAGAAAAAAAAAAACAAAATAGATGTAGGAAGGGAAAAATCACAATAGTGAAAAAATATACACATAAATAAAACTAGTTTTTTTGGATTTTTGTTGGGGTGGAGTTACACCAAATATAAGAGAAGCTTACATGAAAATATTTCTATATGGAATAAAGAGTATGAAAAATGGTAAGAAAAAATTGTGGTAATGGTGAGGCAATGTACAGAACATAAATAACACACACCTAGGTAGAAATATTTAAATAAATACCAAAATAATTATGAAAAAATCTTTTATTTAGGCCCTATATACAAAGAAATATTTACATACGCATGGGCCATAATATACTTTTATTTTTTATTTTTATTTTATTTTTTTTGGCTCAACTAGCCCAATGACTAGCTAATTGAGGGTTTTTTAAGAAGATATGGGAAAAGTCTTGTGACTCACGCACGCCTATGTACAGTGAAATGGTAGGGATAGCCACAGTGTTTGGGTGATTTTGGTAGGGTGAGGTAACTCACTGTGGCAATTACAAAGAGCCGAAAAAACGGCTATCAGTAGTACATTCCATGTGGGAATTGTATCCTCAATCGGCATCACCTGCTTTTGACCATGCATTAGCTCCGCAGGCATGTAGCCAGTTACTGAGCTATGTGTTGTACGATCAGCCCATAAAGCATATGGTAACAATTTGGGCCACTCACCAACTCTTTCTTCGCAAGCCTTGGCCAAAGCTTTGATGATAGGAGGATGCCCTCTTTCACTCTTTCCATTGCCTTCAGGGTTGTAAGCTGTAGTAAGAGAAAGCTTGATCCCTAATCTAGAAAAGAACTCCCTTGCTTCTTCGGCATCCAGTTCACCTCGATCTGCAGTGATTTTTCCCACACAACCATAACGGCAAATCACCTCATCAAGAAGGAATTTGCATACAGCTTCTGTGGTCTTAGCTCTTAATGCTCTTCCTTCAACCTGGTTAGTTAGGTCCTCTCGTGCAAGAACCAAGTATCTCATCTGCCAGAGTCCTAAAGGCATCGTGACTAGATCCACAACCCATTTATAGTGCATGGCTAGTGGATATGTAGGGTGCAATCCATTACGATGTCGAACATTTGAATACATTTGACAAGTTACACATGACTCTACAAACTGAGATACATCTTTATACATACCCTTCCACCAGTATTTTTCTTTCAACTTGGAGAAGGTTGCCCACACACCCCTGTGTCCAGCCCATAGACTCTCATGAAACTCTTGCATGAGCTTTACTTGAGTCTCTTTTTTACATATAACCCGTTGTGGTGTAGCACCCTTTTGTTTAGGATGCTTTCACAAGTAACCATCCCTTAAAAAGTACCCATATGCTTTCCTGCGTATCCTCTTGAATTCTTGTTCAGACCAATCATCCTGTTTTGTTAGAGTACTCAAGTACCTTCCAATAGAAAGCCAATCACCTTCATAAAGATCTTTCAAGAACAATTCAAGCGAATTAGTCATGCAGACATTATTACCTTTGACATGAGAGATAGAATAGAATTTTGTGCCTACATCATCTCCCTCATCAATCATTTGTGACTCATCTTCATACCTTGCCCTTGATAGCATATTTGCCACTGTATTGTCTTTGCCTGCAATGTGCTTAAACTCGGGATTTAAGGACTTAATGTAGGCAATCCACCGCACCATAGCAATGTCTGGTGTTGAGCAGCTTGTAATCATCCCAAGAAGTGGTAGACAATCTGTTTCTACAACCACACATGCACCAATTAGGTACTCTTTCCCACTTTTCAAGGCTGTAACCATACCCCATAACTCTCTCTTTATCTGTGGATAGTTTCTTTGGCGAGCACTTAGTACCTTTGCTCCAAATCTTACCACATACCTGTGTCCTTCTTTGTCATCTTGCCCTATTGCCCATCCAATCCCTGTAGGACTGGTATCTACTGTCACAATCACTGGCCTTTGACACTCATAGTCTACCTTTCTCAAAGTCGTTGCTGACTGGAGTAACTCCTTTAGCTTTTTCATGGATTTTACATGTGCTTCTGTCCATTTAAACTTTTGATTCTTTCTAAGCAGCTGATAAAGAGGATCAGCTACATGTGCATAATGTGGAATCCAAATAACATAGAAGACACATGCTCCCAGAAACCTTCTAACCTCAGTGATGCTAGTGCATATTTCTTTCATTCTTTGGATGGCATCTACCTTTTATGGACAAGGTTTCCTACCATATGGCCCGCACATGTGCCCCACAATGAGCACTTCTTTGACACCAAACATAGACTTTTTCCCTGACAATGTAAGATTCACTTCTTCCAACCTAGACAAAATTTTATCACAATCATTTATGTGATTTACCACAAACCTGCGATATCCCTTGAGATCCAAAGCTTCATCTTTGTCACTTTCTTCACATCCTTTGATAGGCAAATCATCAATGAAAGGCATTGTGATTTGAGGAATAAAGTCACGTAAGACCTTATTCATCTCATTCATCATATGTGCTACCGAGTTGGTTGCTCCCTGTGGCAAGGTACATATCCTTACCAAACCCAAAGGTGTCCTCATGGTTGTCAAGTCTCTGCTTTCGATTGCAAGCTGAAATTGATCATACCCTGAGTAGAGATCCCCCATTGAGTAGATTGCCCTCCCTGCAAACGCCTCTGCAAATTCATCCACAATTGGACCTGTACCTACATTTCTAATTGTCACCTTGTTCACTGGTTGCATATCTTGGATGAAGCGTAGAGAATCATTCTTCTTTGGAAATGTGAACCACCTGTTTGAGTATGGAGCACAAGAAGGCTCCAAGATTCCCATTTTGATTTTCTCATTCAGTAGCTCTACTAACTTTGGCAAATGAGCCTTTGGAACCGGAATAGGCCGCAGATTCCAAGGCACATGAGGTATTGTGAAAATTACCATAGGAGCTACAATATAAGGATCAACACATCCTATCTCATGTGGCTCAAATGCAAAAGCCTTACCATGCTTTGAAAGCATTTCTTTGAAGCACTTTGTCTCCTCCTGTGTTAGAAACTCCTCGCAACCAATCTGCAACTCTTGAAAAGACTCCTTTGTGAAGGTATGCCCGATCTTTTTAGGATTCCGCAAACTTGGTTGTAAAGAAGCCTGTTCAATCTTTTCCCTGTTGTTGGGTGGTAAGGGTGAAGCTACTGGTTTCACCTTCTTTGCTACACTCTTGTATTTAGTTTCAACATGGACTTCTGGGCCAACTGTTTGGCTTTCTTTAAAGGCTTCTATTACTTGATACATTTACATAGAGCAAACTTCCACAACTTCATTTTCAAGATGCAAACTAGACCTCATTATAGCATCAAGCTCACCCATAGTATCTACAAAAGAAACTTGTTCACACAAACCCAAAACATTTTCAGTAGGCTTTAGCAACCCACTCTTTTTCATGCCTATTTGTACATTATGCACATATTGCCTCTCATATCTCTTCAAATCTTCAAGTTTTGTAAAACATACTGATCCATTCCTTGTTACCAAGGAGCTCATTGAGAAAGTTTCACCTATTTTTGGATCAGGCGAGACCCTTTTTCTTTCTGTACCACTGCAATCCCGCTTTACAATGGTACTTGGCAAAAACCCATCATTTCTCTATGATCATGAAACTCTTTGCTTACCTTTGGTAGAGGATGTTCTCTGAGGTTGTCACGATTTCTTTCATGGTTTACACAAACTGTGAGAAATTGGACAGCACGTTTACCATCTTTGCTACGTATCCTAGCATATGCTGAACCATCGTCCATTACCTTTGTTTCCATTAGAACTCCCACAATGTAGGGTTGTCCAAGGATGAGATGATATGAAGATGTATCCTGAACAAAGAAGTTTTGGTCAATCTTTACATCACCTATTGTCACCTTCACACCTGGACATGCTGCATACAATTCACCGGATGAATTGTTTGCCACTTTTACCATCCAACCATGATCTGTGTCCATTGGCCATTTGCACTTGTTGTAGAGACTCTTTGACATTATGTTTATTTCTGAACCATGGTCAATCAAGGCAAAAAATGGCTCTTCAAGATCACCTACCTTGACCAGAGTTTCTGTAGTAGCCCTTGCCCAATGACTTTGTGAATAGTAACTCCTAGGAATATCTTCAACTTCTTCATCATCATTTGAGAAATACACTTGCTTCACTCTCCCACTAGATTGGTAGCATCCTACCACAGCTCCATCATTCTCCTTATTTTGCAGTTGCATCCCTTGTGTCTTTGAGGTTTCCCCTTCAACCTGTGGACGAGAAACTTCAGCAAGGGTTTGCCTCTTTCTCTTGATGATGTCAATGATCTCCTCATGGAATTCACGCTTTGCAATGCCAAGAACTTCTCCCAGAGTAAACTCAATCTTTCTATTCAAGATCCTTTCCTCCAAGACTTTCTTTAAATCTGTAGCAACCTCAATATCAGATTGTAGTTTATAAGTTGGGCCTTTTGTCTTACCTTTCCTTGGCTCTTTCTTCTTTCCTGTTGTAGACTCCTCCATGAGTACTTCAGGTGGAGATGCTCCTTGTGTTGAGGGTGTTTGAGAAGGCATTGAGTCGCTTCTTCCCCCACTTCTAGAAGCTCTTTTTGATGGTCCTTCATTAGCATTCTCACGTCTACGCTTCTCTTCTACAATTGCCTCATTTTGTTGGCATTTTGTAATGTAGGCATGCACTGACAATGAGTCCACTGGATCATTCCATCCTGTTTCTAGATGTATGCAATCACCTGCTTCATGTAGAATCTCTTTTGTAAGCTTTCCCTTTTTAGCTAATTGCATGACATTTGGCCAAATTTGACCATGATGGTCACTCACCTCTTCATCACAAAAATGTTCAATTTTTACTCCATAAGTAGCTACCTCAACTGAAGAGTTGGCATGCTTGGTTGCCATATCTTCAACTAAGGTTTGCATTCCCCCCTTCCCAAAGTTAGTTCTCAAGGGTAGACCTGTCTCTCTTAAGTGGATTTTACCATCCTTAAAAAAGACAACATCTTTTGACAAAGCATCACTAAAATCATCACAATCCCTTCTTACATGGTCTGTACTATCACACCAAATACATCTATTAACAAACCCTTCTTTGGGCTGTTGTCTTTGCCTAGGAAGTGGCCCTGATGGTTGGCCTTTTTCTTCAAGCTTTGTAAACTTCGCCTTCAAGTCACGCATTCCCTTCACAAGCTCATCTAGCATGGACTCATCAAACTTAGGAGCGATAAAAGTAGGCTTTACCATTTTGTCAGAAGTTGAGGTGGAAGGACTTGTAGTGTTTACTACCATCTTGTCCCTTCTTCTTTGTCGTTTGGCAAGCAGTGAGACAGCACCTTCAACCTCATTCCAGTCGGTCTTTAGTCCTTGCTCAGCATCTTTATCTTCAAGAAGAAGCTCCAAATTTTCTTGAAACTCTTTACCTGCAGCTTGTAAGAAAAGATCTGTCTTCTCTGCATCTAGTGTGGCCCTTTCTGTCCTAGTGAGTTGTGCATAGCGCCGCTCAAATTCCCTAAGTAGCTCTGTTATTGATAGTCCTTGCTTTGGCTTGACTACTCATTCTAAGAATGTCCTTTTGGTCACTCTCTCCGAGTCCTCCATGAAATATTCCTCCTTTAAAGCTACTTTGAGTTCTTCCCAATTTCTCCCATGCCCATCTTTAATTGCCCTAACATGCTCCCTAATTTCTGGAGCAACAACTAGCTCAAAGCTTTGAATCATCTCACCTTCTGACACGCGATGCAGCTCCATCTCCTTCAGATACTCGCGTAAGTACTTGGTTACATCTTTGCCATTGAACTGATCCATTCTGTTGACGACCGCTTGTATGGACTTCGTTGCTGAAATCTCCCTTCTTTCAGTAGCATGTTGTTGTTGCATGAACATTGCAAATGCTTGAAACATTTGCATTGTTGCTGGGTCAAAATGCATACCCTGTTGCTCAACATGATCACCCATGGTTACCCACAAACTCTCACCCTGGCAGTTTCGCGTCGGGTTCACCAAAAATATGTCGAGAAATTTGCGGTCTTGCAAGGAAAGCACCGGGCTTATGGCTGTGAGAGTTTGTGAGAGAACTCAACAAAAACTATATGAAGGAGTTAAACCATAGATGCCATGAAGACTAGGGTTTGGAAAGAAGTGAAATCAAAGAAGACTCACTCTTTCTCTCTTGCACTCACACACACAAAGAAAGAACACAAAAGAGAATGTCAAAACAATACGAAAATGAAAACATCAAGGCTATGGTCATATCGTATCATGGGTAATATGAAAGGGTTAATAGATGAGTTAATGGATTCAATCTTGACTGACCAAATAGGCTACGAATTGTTCTTTGGAATTGTAGTTTTGTGCTTACCATAATATATATATTTTGTCTAGTGATTGGGATTAATTGTGTGTACAAATCCTCTTGGTTCATAGCAAGATAACTACGCTTACGTCACAAGAAAAGTTATAGTCTATGAGAGGTAGTATGATGGGATCCGGTGATAGAAGTATTTCATTAAGCCTTTCTGGGCCAAAGAGAAACACTATACGTTGTTGAAAGTGTATTTTTCGGCTAATCCATACGTTAATTCCAATAGATCGTACAGAGTGAAAGCGATAGAAATGATCATCATGTGGGTTATTCATCTAGGATAGTATGTGAGAAATGTAGATATGAGAGAAGTGAAGAGATGAGAATTTTCCCTCTCAAGCCCTATTCTTGCCCGTAGGCAATAAGGATACTGCGGGGAGAGATGTACCTGTAGCAAAGAGAACCTAAAATTTGTAGAGAGGATGAATTACTAAGAGTGAGAGAGATAGGTTTGGTTAAGGAGATGAAATTAGATATATATATATATATATATGTTGGATTAGAGATGAAAAATAAAACAACAAGAAATCAAGAAAACATCAATGTAGAACACATCTTACTTGACAAACCCTTTGGCACCATTATTGATGAAGAGAGAAGAAGAGGGGAGAAATCCACTTTGATTGATACGCCAAGTGCAAGACCTTCTTTGATTAGAGTTGATCTTCCAAGGATAGCATACAAGAATGGCTAGTCTTCCTCTAGGAGAAAGTGTAGGCTTGGGCTTATGTTAATGACTAAGTACAATTAGGCATTACTACTCACTCCCTCAAGAATTCCTCTCATCAATGGCTTGAATGCTTGAGTTCCTTCCAAGGAAGAAGAGGTCCCCTTTTATAGGTGAAGGGAACCCACAAGGGTTTACACAAGAAGAGAGGAGCCAGTGTGAACAGGAATTGGAAAAGTTGGAAATGAGCTGTCCCTGCATGATGTGGGCAGATTGGGGTCCAGTATTTTGATCATATCTCCTCAACCGTGGCTCCAAATTTTTTTTTAAAAATATGGGCAAAAACTTCAGCTCATTAGCTACGATTTTCATTTTAAAATCGTTTTCCAATTCGAATTGGAACCTTGTGTAAAAAATTCATCAAAATAGGGTCCATTTATGGCAGCAAAAGTCTTCATGTGGTCTCCTTAGCCTAGACTTTCATTTAATTCCAAAGGATACCTCATGCCATATGAAAGCATGACATTGATCCTTGACAAAGTTTTGTAATCATGCTTGCAATAATGCATTAAAATAAGTGTATCTTTGAAATCATGCCACCTAGTGTCCCACTAGGATTTGATTCTCTCCTAGTAGCTATTTAAAAAGAAATATAAGAAAAGTATAAAAAATACATAGAATATATATATATTGGACTTTACCCTAGATATAGGATCTAGCTAGGGTGTGAGATGATAATGAAATAGTAGAAATAAAGAATCAATGCTTTTTGCCCCAAGTTAAAGAGGCGGAGCTATTGATGCTTTTCCCATAGTATTTTCTGATGGTAAAGTAAGGATATGTTACCCTTGAGAAAAATAATAGGATGAGATAGAAGGCTTATTATTATACTTAAATATGCATATGTACACTATAGGAAATATAATTATGTATCTAAAAAAATACAAGATAGATATTGTAGCATGCGTTCCCATTATGTACGTGTCACAGCACGACAACGTGACGCCACGTCGTGATTTGTTTTGCTCTTTCTCTAGTGGGAGACTTGGTTGTGTGCAGTTTGCGGATGGTTCAACATATGACGTAGAGGGTGCTGGAGATGTATGCATGTATTTACCTAGCGGTGCATTGCTTACGCTACGAGATGTACGTTATGTACCAGGACTCAGTCAGAGTCTCATTTCAATGCGTCAGTTTGCAGAGTAGTGGACATTGTGTACTGCTTGGAGAGCGGTCATTTCAGATGCACAGGGGATCACTGGTGGTAGCTAGAGGTGCTAGGAGTGGTCTGGTATACCCTTTGCATATTTCTGACACACGAGGCGGTGTTGTCTCTGTATATTTGCAGCCATGTTTGGAGCGAGAGACGAGGAGTGTCTCTTTTGTAGATGTGCTGCATGGAGAGTAGGTTGTGCATTTGTCTTGTGGTGACGTTTACACATACAGTGGTATCTCTAGGAATGCACAACTTTGTCAGTCATTCATCAGTTGAGTCAGAGATCGATGCATTGTTCTATGATGCGTTTGACATGTTTGAGGGCGACAGTGTCCTTGCGACAACTGTGTGTGATTGCAGTTGTGCTGATTTTTTGATTTTGCAGTCATTCAAAGTAGATATGCCTTTGCCAGAGGATGCTCACATGGTGATGCATAGTCAAGTGGTTCCTGACGAGGATGCATATGGAACTGAGGTTGCTGACAGGGATAGGTTGGCACACATACTGCATGTTTCGCCGGCTTTTGGGTCTCTCATGTCTGACCTTTTAGTCTCTAGACCTGCTCTTGCTTATGCGGTTTGTGCATTTGCAGTGGGAGTTGTCAGTCGTGCAATGACTGACACTGGCATTGTGAAGCCATGCATGTTGTCACTCGATTCCTGCATCATGAGTGTCATCGTAGCTCTAGCCCTAGTGGTATGCATGTTGCATCTACACTAGAGCATGTTTGAAGTGAGCCAGTGGGCATAGGTTGAGAGTCATCTTCTCTCACCTCTTGTATATACTAGTTGTAGGCTAGTCTTCTCGCCACTTATCAGCACACAGCCTTTAGTGGGAGAATGTTAGGTAAAGGTGGTGAGCCTCACCGTGCTTTGTCCGTGTCCGCCGGCTAGTGTCCAACTATACCTATTTATCTCCTTATTCTTTATACATACAAAGAATAAGGAGCTCTCACTCACACTCTCACATGGTACTCAAACAGTGAGATTTGGGAGCTCCACCCACATTCTATGTTGTGCTCTCTCTCTCTCTCTCTCTCTCTCTCTCTCTCTCTCTCTCTCTCTCTCTCTCTCTCTCTCTCTCTCTCTCTTCGCACTCTCTGCGCACGCACACCGCATCCGCGCACTCACATTGTGGTGGCTGGTAGATTAGCGAAATGAACCCAAGTTTTGCTAAGGATAGGTGCCAGAAAGGCTTTGTTAGGTAGAGCCCATAACTGATTGTCCACACCAAAGGATTCAATTTCAATTTGTCTAACCAGTAAAAAAATGAGAAAATGTGGATTCTTTGGGTACCATCTCTAAAAGGTTAGAGTCACTAAGGGAGCAAATATTGTTTTGAAATTCCTTGACGACTTCAAGAGCAACACTATCTCTACAGAAGATGCTTCCTACTTGAGGGATAGCTGGAGTAGCAAGGGTACTGATAAAAGTTGGGTTGAGGACACATAATGTTTTGAGAAAGTTAGATAGCTCAGCTTCAGTTGAAGAGAACTGGGCTAACTCTTGTTGGTATTGTAAAGAAAGTATGGGTAACTGGGCTATATATTGGGTGTTACCATACACATGTGGTAGTGATGTGTGTGAACACATAACTACCACATGTATATTGGGTGTTACCATATACATGTGGTAGTGATGTGTGTGAACACACTAGGACCGCCAGGACATTTTTTTCCTCTTTAGGAGGTTTTTTCCCCCGAGCATTGTATATACACCCATAACTCTAGGGCTATCTATCTTTCCATTGCACACTAAGTAACACACTCTCTATTGTGTGCCTTGAGCTTCCTTCGTCTTCTCCAAGCTGTGTGCGTTTCTCTGCAACCCTAATTCCAACAATTGGTATCAGAGCAGGTTGCATCCTCCTGGGCTTAGTCGCCAGCTGCTCCAGCACACGCCTGCTCACTTTCTTCAATTACAGTGAGGTTTGGCAAGCGTTCGCAGGTCAAAAAATATTTCGGGAAATCTGTAGAGCTTAGTCTGCTCAGATTTTTGATTCGGGCTCATTTTGGCCTCCGTTTTCACTATAAGCAGTGCTGCATATATTTCGTCATTTTGTGCAGAGTTTCTATTAGTGCCATTTTTTGCATAACAGGTGCCTTACAGTCTTCTATGGGTTGTGCTATATAGCACGTGTTGTTCTCGCTCCGTTTCTCCTATTTTCGAGCAATTTTCACATCAGGTGCAACATTTACCATGGCTGACAACAACACAAATGTCTTCACAATGTTTGCTGTTGCGGACAGGTTGGATGGGGACAATTACCCTATGTGGGCTTATATGATGCAACACGTTCTTGTGTCAAAGGGCATTTGGAGTATTGTGCAGGGCATTGATGTACATCTTGGTTATGAGGATGTAGGCAATGTTGAGGATGTTGCAGGTCTTGCTGCAAGGATTGCTGCTATTAGAGTTGTTTTGCCTACTGCAAAACAAGCTCGTTGGGATGTAAAGGATGCGCAGGCTCATGCATTGGTTGTGTTGTCTGTGAAGCGCACCATTGTTCCTCACATCCGTTCACAACAAAATCTGCAAAACAGGCTTGGGATATTTTGGCTAGTCTTTATGCAAGTCGCAATGAGGCTAAAATTGCTTTGTTGCGTAAAGAGCTGAAGTCGAAGATTATGCATGAGGAAGATGATATGGACACTTTCCTTGCTGGTGTCAAGGATATCAATGAGGAGCTTATTTTTGCAGGTGAAGTCATTTTAGACAATTCCCTTGTGCAGACTGTTCTTGATGCCTTACCAGACTTTTGCTAGTACTTGGAGACTTATGATCCAAGGAATTCCAGAAGTTATCAAGTTTGATGCATTATGCACATTGCTGTTGCAAGAGTCACTTTCCAAAAAAAACAAGACTAGACAGCGTGCAATTGAACATACTTTTATTGCTTCTCAAAGAAAGGGTGGTAATACAACCACTTCTTATGGTTCTGCTGTGAGTGGCAAAACTTCTGTTACTAATGCTTTTGCTGGCAGTACTTCGTTTGACAATTCTGGTGATAAGGGAAAAAAGAAGATGCGTTGCCATTATTGTAAAGCCAATGATCACTTGATCAAGCAGTGTCCTAAGTTGAAGACAAAAGAGGCTAAGAAGAAAGAGGGTGGTTCCACTGCAAATGCTGGTTCCACTACAAATGCAGCCATTGTTGAGTCTTCTGTAAAAGGAGACTGTAATGCTGATGTTGATGCAGAATGGGCATTTAGCGCAAAGTGCACTTACAATCTTGCTGTCCATGATGCATGCTTGCAAGATGCTGCAGATTCACATGTATGGTATTTTGACAGTGGTGCTACAAAGCACATTACCTCACATCGTGAATTTTTCACCTCTCTCGAGTCTGTCCCTCATGGAAATTGTGTCACTTGTGCCAACAATACCTCTTATCCAGTTCAAGGAGTTGGAAAGATTGTGCTTACTGCTGCAAATGGTAGTTCCTTCACACTTGTTAATGCACTTTATGTACTCGGGATCAAGAAGAATCTCTTGTCCGGATGGTGAGATTGATCACCATAAGGCTCGACTTGTTGCAAAGGGTTATGCACAACAAAAAGGCATAGATTATGAAGAGACTTTTTCTCCCACTTTTCGTATGACTATTGTGCATTTTCTATGTGCATTGACAGCTCATTTTGGTTGGGATGTACATCGATCAGACATTGTTACTACTTTCTTGAATGGTGACATATTTGAGGATGTTTATGTAACGCAGCCTCGCGGTTTTGTCATAAAAGGACAAGAGGACAAAGTGTGCAGATGTAAGAAGGCTTTGTATGGGTTGAAGCAATCCCTCGTGCTTGGTATGAGAAAGCTGGCACTCATTTTGTTAAATGAGGCTTTCATAACAGTCCAACAGAAAGCACATTGGATGTAAAGCATGAGGGTGATGTACTTCTCATTGTGGTTCTTTATGTCGATGATTTGTTGATCAAATCATTGGACCAAATGAGAGACATATTGATGAATTTAAGGCTGATTTGAATGCTACTTTCAAGATGAAAGAGTTGGGGATGTTGCATCATTACTTGGGTATACAATTTAAGCAGTGTGATGGTTGTATTGCCTTGTTTCAAAAAATTTACATAGAGACATTGCTATGTAAATTTGGACTTGAGGATTGCAATTCTATTGCCACTCCCATGGAAACAGGTTTGTAGTTGACTCTACATGATGCTGGTGATCCTGCTGATGTCACTCTTTATCAAGCTGATGTTGGTTGCCTCATTTATGTATGCAACACAAGGTCGGATATTCAGTTTGCAGTCTCACAGGTCAGCAGATTTATGCATAGCCTAGGGTCTAAGCATTGGCAGGCTGTCAAGAGGATTTTGCGCTACCTTAATGGCACTTTACATCTTGGCTTGTTTTATCCCAAGGGAGGATCATTGCCACCAGAATTACATGCTTTTTTGGACTCAGATTGGGCTAATTGTTTTGACACATGAGTGTCCACAAGTGGTTCTTGTTTCATGCTTGGTAGTTCATGTATATCATGGTTGAGCAAGAAGCAGCCTACTGTGGCCACTTTGAGTTGTGAGGCTGAGTACAGGGCAGTCTTCATAGCTATGAGGCTGAGTATAGGGCAGTCTTCACAGCTACGGTTGAGTGTGTATGGCTCAGATGCCTTATGGCTAATTTGGGTGTTGGAAAGGACACTGCCAACACTATCTACATTGACAGTCAGAGCGCATTGGCAGTTGCGAGGAACCCAGTTTTTCATGCTCGCACAAAGCACATTGAGGTGCATTACCACTATGTCAGGGAGAGGCTCTCAGCAGGAGAGATTAGCTTGGCTTATGTGCCAACACAGGACAACCTTGCAGATCTTTTCACAAAGGCATTGTCTCGTGAGAAGCTTGAAGCTTTTCACAAACCTTTGGGCTTACTCCCCTTTGTGGACTGATCATGTCCTTAGGGCATGGCACTTGCTTTTACTCATGTGCTAGCTCTCGTTCATCGCATCACTCCAGCGAGGATTTGTTACCATATACATGTGGTAGTGATGTGTGTGAACACACTAGGATCGACGGGGCATTTTTTCCCTCTTTAAGAGTATTTTTGCATCGAGCATTGTATATACGCCCATCACTCTAGGACTATCTATCTTTCCATTGCACACTAAATAACACACTCTCTATTGTGTGCCTTGAGCTTCCTTCATCTTCTCCAAGCTGTGTGCATTTCTCTCCAACCCTAATTCCACCATTGGGAAATCATAGCAACCCCATCTTTGGAGTCCTTGTCCAAGGTAGCCAAGATCTTGACTCGATCATTAAAAGAAATCATGTGCAAGATAGAAGACTTTTTATCCGTAGCTAAGGCCAAATCATAAATTAGTTGAGAAGCATCCAAGCTGCTAATACATCTAAGGACAAGGGAGGTTGCCACAGAGAGAGGTTCAGAGGTTAATTCCAGGCCTTGCAAAAGAGAAAGGGTCTGCAATAGACAACATTGTTAGTTAACAAGAGATTACTTAGGGTAAGATGTAACAATGCTTTTGGCATGTCCAACCAAAAAAGGGCTAGTTCTAACAACCATGGCTTTTTTTGGAGGATGGTTGTTCATGTAAAACCTAGTTTTCTCTTAAATCCTTGTATGCTTCTCCAGGTCGTGGATAACTCTCATGCGAGTAGTCAGTTTATAGTGTTTTTCATCCTGAAACTTAATAGAAAATTAAGGTTAGTAATGTAGGATGGACCTGCAACCCTAAAATCGGCAAAGTAAAAAAGACTATGATAGCCGTGAGCAGGTATTTAGAATTATAGTTTAAGAGGAACCACCTAACACCAGCCAACCTAGAAAGTAATTATAGACAGTGGGTCCAGCCTAGCACTATAATTAAATCAAGTTCCTAAAGCCATGTGCGCGTATGTCGCACGTGTCAATGCAAGGGACTTGCCGATACACTGTGTGCGAGCCACAAATGGCTCCAAGCACACAACTAGACTAATCTAGTAAGCTCAAGAGAGCAAGGGTGTGTCACTCACCGCCCTATGCTCGCCTTCGTGGTGGATTCCTTGCCGCAAAGAAGAAAGAGCTACCCTCGTGCCGCGCTCAACCGCCTCGCCGCCGCCGTGCCGTCGTCGCAATGCTCGATCGCACACTCTCTCTCTCTCTCATGCATACACACACACAAGGAGATGATGAAGAAGAAGATGCAGATGGAGCAAGAGCACTCTTCAATTGCACAAATGAGAGGATGAGAGATTTTTAAGTTTAGGTGAATTTTATATGAACTCGCCCCATTCACACTTGGGTGCCCATACTTAGCCAACTAACCCTTGAATGTTTCTGTTAGAGTGTGCCTCTCATTGGCGATCACTCTAACCTTTTTCTATTGAACCAACAAGCCTGGTCCTTGACTCTACTAAATAAATAATATGGCATCTGTAGTAGGTGATAGGGTGTCGGTGAGCTGTGAGGGTTAAACATGCCCCCCTTCTTGATGTAGATTCCTTCCTCGGAAGCTATTGAGTTGAAGCTCGTTCGTCGAGGTGGAAGAGCATTTGAGATGAATGTCCTTAGCCTTGTTCAGTCACTGCAAAATCAAACAACATTGGCACAGTAATTGCATTCTCATATACAATTAAAAATCATATGTAGTTGTAGTCAGACAAATTGATTGGTAATAGAATTTTAAACCATTTGTCAGCAATAAACATTAAATTGTAATATAATCAAATACGTAAATAGTTGTAAAGGTAAAAAACTAAACAAGTTTGGGGTTGCTAATTTAATGATTGAAAGGCACTAAAGATCGACTATTAATACCATGGCTAAGCTTCTCAATTTTCTCTGGTCAATTAAGTTGGTTAATCACGAGAGTCGAGCATTCCATGTTCGATGTGGCTGACTAGAGGCTATACCTAGAAGACCTCGTAGTTATGCTATGATAAAAGGAATTCTAATGAAATCATCAACTGACTTATTTACTTTTCTTTGACCCCCCAAAGTCTTTTCACAATGATTCAATTTTGATGTGCGTGCTTATTTTGTATGCCTTGGGTTTTTTGCTTTTCAAGGAAAAGTGCTCACACTGGGAACCTCTAGGGCTCTAGTACCATAGGTGATACATGTGAGTGGAGTGCCAAATCAAGCTGAGATTTCTCTTCCAGCTTAAGATTTTACACTGTGGCACTTTGATTTTTTTGTTTGTTCGTTTTCAACATTTTAATTTTGTAACTTTGGGGGGTCATATAACACTGTTACCGTCCCCAGGCTCATCACACTAGTAAACTTCCTTTATAATACTTAAGCTAAAGGTCAATAGGGACTAAGCCCACTAGAAAACCCTAGTACATTGCACACAATGCTGCCTAAATCGGATTAAGAACCTAAGTAACCATAGATTATTAGGAAGGCATTCCCCATGGTATTAAGAGAAGATCTCTAACGACTAGCTTGGTCAAACTACCTTAGTTGGACTGCTTGCTTTTTAAACCTAGACAATTGATTATGACAAATAATTGCATTGAATTTAATGTCTGGTACTAAGCAAATGTGTTGAATATTATGCTACCAATCACAATTAAACCAGACAAACATAGATGCAAAAAAGATAAGGGACAATGCTAATGGACAAGAAACACCTGTTTGTGTTGATGATCACGCTTGGTTTGAAGAGTGAATGAGAGAAAGATTCCATGAAGGTCCAAATCCTAACCCCAACAACACGTCCTGTACACACGATGAAACACAAGAATACCTCTAGGAGGCACATCAATGGGAAAAAAGAACTTTGCTAATCACTAAACTCTAAAACAGAAACACTCTTATCGTACTAATCCTACCTACCCTCCATCACTCGAGTGATGAGGATCAAAGGTGTTTGATGACATAGATTTCTATTTCAGTGTACCGGATGTGAATGTGTAGGTCTAGTCAATGTTATGACTTTTATTGTGCATACTCGTTTGCTAATTGCTCTTGCTCTTTATTTTTTTTCTTTTTTGTGAGTATAAGGCTTTATATATACATTCCCTAAGATTGGTGATTGAGAGGTCAAGGAGGAAGGTTGAGATGGAAGCAAGTGAATGATGGATGTCAGCAAACACTCCCTTCTTCCTTGGGTAGATCATACCTTTTGGAATGATGTCGTCACCTTTTGAAACCTATTGTTCCAAGTTGTTATGGGTGAAGGCTTTGACCGCCCTATGCATTTCATCTAGTTGCAAGGGTGGTAAGGTACTCTCCCATGATTTTATTTGCAATGTTGTTGTAGGTGGTGAACTTACAACGGGAGGTGCAAACTCTTCCTTGTTTGTATGGATGTGTACAATGGTGGGTGGAGGTTGTGTCAAAGCCTCTATTTCCGCATAGGAACTACATGAAGAGAAAAAAGCTTCATTTGACTTCCCTGTTCCTGAGCTAGGTGAAACAAATCGTTCTTTCTTTGGTACCCAAACTAGCTCTGGAGTGGGTGTGTAGCATTTTGTGATTTTTTTCTTTCCACGATCGTGAATTCGTTTTGGGGCTACAGGATTGGGCTCACATGGGTCACGTGACAGGTAAGAGCACAATTTTTGTTTTGGTACCCAGATTTGATCATTTCCTTCATAGTAGCCTTGGACCTCCAATAGTTTTTTGGGAATCCACCACCACATTTCCTTACATTTCTTGGAGTGATTGGGATGTTTCTTACAAGGCTTCTATCTTTTAGCACTAGCTATGGTCGCTAAGGAAGCTTTAGGGACCCACTTGTATGTTTTCTTCATTATATTAGGATGAGTCTTTTCAGAAGCTATATGCATTGCTTCTAGTATATTTAAGCGTACGAGTGGTGGAATTTCATACCCCTCAGGTGTTACCCAGGTCGTCCCCCTGTTTCCCTAAGTGTCTATGGTTGCTGCTAGGTGGACCCAATCCACATTGTTCGAATCAGTCATCCCAGGTAGTACATCCATATAAGGAGAATCTTCCCCAACATCAGTGTCCGCTTTACACATGTAACAATACTGCAATGGGGCCGAGTGAACTTTGGTGTCAGATCTATGATCAATTATAAACCTGTTTCCTAGGGGATGTGCTCGACCAGTTACAAGATCACTTGAATGACAAAATCTTGGAACTGTAGGTAGACATGGTTTTTAGACCAGTCATGCACCATTTTTGCTTCCCTCAGGAAAGGACGTCCTAAGATCATCTCAGATGCCATAGTGTGCTTAGAGAAATCCATAACAATGAAGGTAATTCTTATTTTATGTCCAAAGACCTTGATCTTGAGATCTTCTAGCATCCCAATAGGTTTAACAATAGACCAATTGGCCATCTTCACTACTATGGTTGTGGTCGCAAGGTGAGGCCTTCCCATAGTTTCCCATCAATTTTTAGTCACAATGCTAACCCCAGTGCCACCATCAAGGGTTCCCTTCACAGTTAATCCCTTAGTAGTGATTGGTATGGTCGCATTGGATTCATCACCCTCAAAGTATTGTCCCAACTTGCTAACAATTATTTCTATAACAAGGTTCTCATCTAGGTTGGGTTGTGGATCTAAGTGTTCCTCCTCTATTGGCATCTCCCCAACATCCATCTGTGCAAATTGTGGTAGTCCAAACTTTAGTTCTCCATTGAGGAAAGCTTGAAGAGCTAAGACTAGCTCAAGGTCTTTATATAGTTTGGACATGATGGTGGTTCTAACTTCTAAAGACATGAAATCCATCAATTTCGCAATGTTTAACGACACCTTTTGGGCTTCAGTCCCTTGACATGGGGAAGATGGGATCTCTCTTTCTTCGATAGGATCAGGTAGTCCCTCTATAAACATTCTTTCCATCAAGAAGTGAGTACGCCCACTTTCCCATGACTTTAAGTCACTTTCTTCCTAGATGACACTAGGTATGGCTAATGTTCTATGGACTTGGTGGGGTTGTTGTTGAGTAGGGAACACGGTGTCTGTAATCTTGATCTGCTTAGGTGCTGGTTTTAGATCCCTTTAGGTATCTTCTACCAAAATCCTTAATTGCTTGACTCGCTCGATCTCTTCTGTAGGGTTTGGATAAGTTCCTATCTTCTTCTTGGATCCTGGCCATTGTGGCTCATGAAGATCTGCCTTGTTGCTTTTTATCTTAGTGGTGGTCAGTTTGGTCTCCATGGTTTCATCTGAATCAGAATCCTCTTCAGCGTCGTTCATATATACGGGGTCGTCACCAGTCCCTATGTTGGTCTTTGAACTGGGGTTTGACTTCACTGCTTTTTGCAATCTCTTCCTTTGTGTTTTCTTCTTTTTTTGAGATTGGGCAATTGATGCCGTGTCTCTTTCCTCAAGAATATAATTTTGTTTTTGGAGCATCGATCGTGTGAGTACGTTTACTGGTACCACATGTGTACTTTGTGATGGCTCCTTGGTAACCTCAATCAAGTTTAATGGAGTGATCTTCGGTGCGTTTGGATTATTTGGACATTGGGCAATCAAATGATCTATGCCACATTGATTACACATGAGTATCGGCATTGTAGACGTGATCGCTTGATTGGTTTGCATTAGTGTGGCGTTCTTTTGTAGCCTAATAGGACACTCGGCCACATGATGTGGACCTCCTCACTCATAGCAGTGAAGAGGCGGTCTCTTAGCAGTGTAATTGCTATTTTGACCTCTTGCAGCAAGAGCAGCTTGTCTGACTTGTCCCCAATAGTCCTCCATGTAGTATTGTGGACTTTCTTCAAGCGCTTCCATCCCATAGGCAATATTAGGGTCTATATCTTCCTCACAACCTTCCAAACAAGCAATAGATGACTCACAACCCACTTGATTCATAGAAGTGATTCTCGGATGTGGTGGTTGCGGTTCTAGCACTGGAGGTGGTAAGGGTGTTTTTTGAAGAACATTTTGGCCCTAGGGACCATGTGTTGTGATGTTTGTTCAAGAGGTGGGGCCGGCATCAATGTAGGCACTCAAGGTGTGTCTGTCCATGCTAAGGCTGGTCTATTGTCCATCGCACGCTTAAATACTATGCAATCCTTAGCTTGATGACCATACCTCCCACATGCATTGCAGTTCCCATTGAATTTTACTCTAAAAGTAGGGCATTCACTGGTACTATGCGATCCATAACATATTGAGCACCATTTTTGCTCCCTTCTTGGATACAAATGATTGTTTTGCGGAGCACGATTGTCTCTAAGACTCTCTTGAATGGCCTTGGTGAGATCTGCTAAAGTCATCTCTGATATCTTTGGCTCCTTAGCAATAGGCTTTAGGGTCATTGACTGATGCCCCGATGCTTGAGAGCTAATAGATCTAGGCTCAATAGACACTCTTTCTCCTTGAATCATTAAATTATCCTCCAATTGGTTTGCATTGGTGGTGACTACTTCCCAAGTGGTGATACCTCTAATGACTAGGCCATTGTAGATATCCTCATGTAGTAATCCCCTAATGAATCTATCAAGGAATTGATTATTATTGAAGCGCTCATTTGGATTACAAAAAGAATTCAAATGCTTCAAGCGACTAATAAAGTCTCTTACCAACTCTCCTTCCTCTCGTTGGGCTTTCTGGAGCTCAGAGGCTACACCCCAAAGCACTCCCTCTTGTATGCATTCTTTTAAGAACAGTCTCCTAAAAGTAGGGTAATTTGTTTTTTCTTCCACCCTTAGGGTTCTATACCAATCCCTAGCCTTTCCACTTAAGGTTGGGCTTAAAGAATTACTCTTATGTAGGTCATTGTGTTATCCTAGAGAATTGCATATTTGTTCAAACACTTAGATATGCTTTCTCACATCCCCGTCTCCACTAAATTTTTGTGTGAGCTTGGCTATTTGTACTACCTTACTTCTAGGTTCTCTATCAGGCATGTTATGCATATTCTCAGCAAATAGATTGATTGATAGCTTGAGCAAATGTTGCCAAGTCACCTAAGTGAGCAGGAACCGTGGGTGGAGGCGCTCCAGAGACTACATGTGAAATAGGTATTGGCATTGGACTTGGCACATAGGAAGCCCTTGGGTTCCACGCTTGGTACGATGTTGTGCCATGTGGAGGTCCAAAGTTCATATGTGTGGCCCTAGGCATAGCGGACGTTGGATGTGACATGCTAATGCTAACCGATATGGTCCCATGGAAATAAGAGCTTGGGTGTTGTGGTTGTGGAGCACAGGTTGTTGGGAGGGGTAGGAACTACATGAGTACGAGGACCCATAGGTGTATACAATAGGTACACACTTGCAGGTACTGTTGTAGGTACTGTTGCAGGCATTGAGCTACCATGTAGCGGTGCTTTACTAGCAAATGAGGTCTATGAAGTGTTTCTTAGCATGCCCATCATTGGGGTAGGCATGGTAGCCGTGGTGTCATCAAGGGAAAGATGAGCTAAACTTGGAAAGGTAAAGCTATCACTTGTGGGCTCAGATTGCATTGAGACCCCTGGCAAAACCACATACGGAGGATCCATCAGACTTACCGAGGAAGTCTCCATTTGCAATAAGGTTGGTTGTTTAGACTTCCCTGTATCCAAGAATCTCATGAGACCCGTTGAAGGCATGTGGATCCCCTTGTTCTGTCTCTCTAGCTCAATGACTCTATGGATGACCTCACAAACTCTTTGTTGTTGATCCTCCACGCTAGTAGCACCCGTTGTGGATTGTAGGATATCTAGCCAACCCACGTGATAGGTGTGACCTGTGTATAGGTCGGTTAGAGTTTCCATTTGTAGTTCGTACTCCTAGTTCCCATTTAGGAACGCTCCATCTAGGCTTGAGGTGCTAGGGGTGTCCTTTGAGCTAGATGTAATGTTGCTTTCTATGGGTTGGCCCTTAGTGGTTGCTAAGTCAGGAGCACTCGATTGCTCTCCTAGCAATGATATTGACATAGGGGCTTTTGCTTTTAAATCTCTTTGTTGCTCCGCCTTGCGTAAGCTCTCGATTTCCTTTTCCCTAGCCGCAATGATATACCGCTCAACTTCTTGTACTTCGGCAAGGCTTCTACCATCAGGTAATATAACCTCGGAGGGGAATAGCTCTGGAGAGTCAGGGGGTGCAGTGAATGAAGTATTCACGTGCACAATCTCTAAGAGCATCATGTCTACGTTGGTCATGAATGGAGAATTTACTTCCCCACCCCCCTCCTTTACATCATTAGCTCCATGTTTAGAACGAGTGGCTCTACTAAAGGTTTCCTTCAAGCGGCTAAGCATGCTCAGCCCGGACCGTGGACCCATGGCATGCATGTCTTGGCTTGAGCTATCGAGATTAGGCATTGGAAAACCCTCCATGACGTCATAGTCAGAGGAAGAGTCACTAGCCGCTATGTTTGGGTCTTGGTTTGTACCACCTTGGTTTCCCGTCGAGGGCCTGGAACCTAAGGTAGGTGGATATTGAGAACTCGCATAAGTCAAAATGCTCTCTAGTTGCTCGGCCTCTAGCACACGACCAGAGTGCAGATGCATGTGCCTTTGGAACCCTACAAGCGTCAGCAAATAACCTCAAAGATTAACCGCTTACTTTTTGAGGCGTCCGTTTTCACTCGTTTTTTTATGTTTTTTAATGATTGGTTTTTAGATTAGAGCGTGTAATAGCTCAAAACGAGCGTATCGCTCAAGGGGTTGTAGTGTGCTTTACAGCACAACGTTTGGTTACCTGAAGCTTTGTTGGTCCTCAAAAAGGTCGATTTTTACCTATGCGTGAGGCTAAAATACGTTATTTTAAAGAGAGACTGAGGCTTGAGCCTGAGCGTGGGCTTGTGCTTAGGTCTGGGGGATATTTTTGATCCCGGTCTTACCTTTTTGTTTTTGGGAATAAGGTCACCGCGGCCGCGCTGTGCGCGCGAGCACACACACACCTAACCTACCTACTTACAACTAATACAACTACTGTTACACACTAACACACTACTACAACAATTCATTAGCTAACAGAACTACATAATGTACTTTACATAGAACTAACATTATGGATCTACTACCTCAATCCTAACACCTTATCACAAAGAAAACACTTTATGAACAGAAAAAACACAGTACCTTTCAATACCTTATTAACAAAACAATACACAACAGCAAAACAAACTCCTTCTCAACACACACACCTTCCCTCTCTACCTTTCCTATATTTCAAAATGCACCACAAAGTAGCATAGAGTGCTACTCGAGCTTAATGCAGCGCATTCCCCGGCAGCAGCACTAAAAATGTGCTCGTCTATCGCACGTGTCAATGCAAGGGACTTGCCGATACACTGTGTGCGAGCCACAAATGGCTCCAAGCACACAACTAGGCTAATCTAGTAAGCTCAAGAGAGAAAGGGTGTGTCACTCACCGCCTACACTCGCCTTCGTGGAGGATTCCTCACCGCGAAGAAGAAGGAGCTACTGCCGTGCCGCGCTCAACCGCCTCACCGCCGCCGTGCCGTCGTTGCAATGCTCGATCACACACTCTCTCTTTCTCTCTCACGCATACACACACACACACACACACACACACACACACACACACACAAGGAGATGAAGAAGAAGAATATGGAGATGGAGCAAGAGTACTTTTCAATTGCACAAATGAGAGAATGAGAGATTTTTAGGTTTAGGTGACTTTTATATGAACTTGCCACATTCACACTTTGGCACCCATCTTAGCCAACTAACCCTTGAATGTTCCTGTTGGAGTGCGCCTCTCATCGGTAATCACCCTACCCTTTTTCTATTGGACCGACAAGCCCGGTCCCTGACTCTACTAAATAAATAATACGGCGTTTATCGTAGGTGATAGGAATGTGCATGGGAGGGTTAACAAGCCAGCGTCCTGGTTTTCCCAAATAGCTGGGAAAGCCTTATGTATAGAACATGTGTGTAGCTGCTTTACTTATATAATAAAACATAAATGAACTTTGAAGTTCAAAAGACATCTAGATTTAGACAAGTGACAGAGATTAGTACAAAAACAACTCCATCTTAGAAATATTTTTGTACATTGATATAAGAATGAGGTCTCATTCTAGTGTAGAAGTACAATAGATGATCTAAAATGTATGTTCCAAGAAGTGGTAAGAGCCTCGAATGTTAAGGAAAGACATTTTATTCAAGCCAAAATATTTCCAAGAAAGGATAGAGTCCTCACCTTCATCCATTCAAATAAGACAATAGATACGTTAGCCTTGAATGTGTTTTACAGGTGTCAATGGACTATATTAGTTGTTATCCATGTCCAACTTACAACTTTTTTAACTTAAAACAAACATCCAAAGAGCTCATGTAATCTAGAATTATTTTCTTGTTTTGTAAAAAAGTAATTTTCTTTTGATTTATGGAAATAATTATAAATATGGTTTTTATATAGCCCCAAATTTTATTAGACCTTAAATAAATATTATCATACATATTATTTCGATCAAAAGGCCACCACCCCTTCTGATCCAAGTGTCTTAATACCCATATCAGCGCAAAAGAATTAGCCCTTCAATTGCCTTGCAAAAATTGTCTAGTTCTTTCCTTAATTGGTCGAGGAAGTTTAAATTTTTTTAGTGAGTGTTGGAGCCCCATTGGTCCAACTGTTGTAATGAGCCCATCTTGTAAAGCATATCAAATTCCCATTTTATGTCAAAGACATCTTATCATTTTGATCCATTCGTCTGGGTTATGTAAAGATTAATCAGTTAGTCACGACTCAGATTTGCTCCCACTTTGTAATAAGGAGTAAGAGAACCCCATGTACATTTTTGAGCTAAGGTGACTAAAGTATACAAGTCACCTTAGAACCATTTTTGAATAACATTTTGAATATTAATTCTGTGTCGTACGAGTCTGAGAGAGAGAGAGAGAGAGAGAGAGAGAGAGAGAGAGAGAGAGAGAGAGAGAGAGAGAGAGAGAGAGAGAGAGTGTGTCTTATCCTCTTCGTTACGCACTTCTCCCTCACCGGATTCACGACGTGACCACACGATCGCGGTAGTCTCTCCGAGAGCTACGTGCCCACGCCACACATTCACCTTTTCGAGTTGATCGCGATCGATCCTTCCTCGAGCTTGTTTTGCTTGTAAGTAGCACAAACAGTGTCTGTTTTCAATAATCAAGTGCTTTATGGAATGAGAAAGAGATTAGCTACACATAGATACTCATAAACTTAAGTTTCGCCCACTTTTGGATTATGACCTGTTAGTCTATCGCGACTGTATTCGAGATAACTAGGGTTCAAATCTGGTGACATTAGACTTATAGGTAAGTATATCCTAGTGAGAGGATGGTGCCTAGTAAGTTTGATGCGATTCCGAGTTCATTGGAAGTGTAAACGGTGTTGTGAGCGTTTAGGGATAGAGTGGGTTGCATTCTACCAGGGTTAATGATTGATGCATCATAAAAGTGCGTATGTGTAGGTTGGACTCAGCCTGACAAGCTAACGAGATTGCCTACGTGCACCTACGGGTTAGTCGTGTCATCGAATGATAAGTATGTTGTCTGTGTCGTGCTCGTGAGTATAAACAGGGGAGTAGTTTTGCCCTAAAACATTGGCGCCGTTGCCGGGGACACAAAACCTTAAGTAGGGAGATCTACGTCACTCGTGTGATGGTTATCTTACTTTAGTTTTGACTAGAGAGAGCTTAAACTTTTAGAACAAGATCCAGGATAGAGTATCCTGAGGTCTAATGGATAGCCAGGAAGCCTGTGTCTTGCCGAGGGTCTACGACTAGTTAGATTTAGTTAAGTAGGATAATGTGGAGTTATGGTTTTTGGTTTTGAATTCTTGTTATACTTGTGAAGAAATAAAGTAGAAAAACGCTGTAAAAACACAAAAAACAAACAAAAAGAAGAAACAATAAGGCTGTTTGCTTGCCTTGAAAGCAAAACCCACCCCATATACCCTTGAAGGGGGTGAAAAGAGTCGACATTGAAATTTATGATCCAACACTCGACAAAACATAAAAAATTGCAACCAAAACCAACAAAAAAGAAACAGGTGATTGTCATAAGGAAACACTAAGTAAACCTAAAGAGGCCAAGAAGAGATATAACCATTAGCCTAGGGTAAACTGACTGTGTCATGAGGTACGACTGATGTTCACAAGTTTAAGATGAAGTGTCATCAAATTTGCATCACTTCAAGAGCAATGGAGTTGTGAATTGTCAGAGAAAAGTGAAAATTGTGAAGTGCTTGAGTTTAAGGTAAAGATAAATCCAAACTTCATAAAACTTGGGGGATAGACTTATATGGGCACAGGGAACAAGACTATGCAAAAACAGACAAAAAATTAAATCCCCATTGCTCTCTGCCTGGTCTATCGCGATAGACTCATGAAGGTGGTGATTGACTAGCAACAAGGAAAAAACCTTTATACCACAGGTTTAACACATCAATACAAGGGTACTCACAAAAATTGAGTGAATTTGAACACCATCTTGACCACAAAACTTCAAAATTGGTGTTTAGAGTCTGAATTCAGAGACAAGGGCAAGAAGTCTTTGACCAAATGTCCAAACAGTGCCAAAATTGGTCAATGCACTACACAAGGGGAGGCTGAACCAACTGTGGAGAAAACTTGAGAAAAATGCTAAAATTGGAGAAAGTGCCAAGTCTATCGCGATAGACCAAGGAAACTGCTGCTGGGGAACTTTTCTTTCAAATTTCCCCTAAGGAGAGCTTTATCAGGGCCTATATAGCAGACACACCAAAACTCAAGGCATTTAGATCACTGAAGGTCAATCTGAGGGTCAGATAGAGAATCAAGCTCTGACTGAAATACTAAAATGGGACCAAAACCCAACCCAAGTGTCCAAACTTCATAAAAATTGTGGGATAGGCTATAGAGGGTCGTTGGAACTCAAGGGTAAAGTCACAATTTTGAACTTGTGCTGAGCAAATTGTCAGTCTATCGCGATAGACTAAGAAAGTAGTGATTCAGACACTTTTTTCAATTTGTGACTATACTGCTAGGACATACTCTCTATATCGATCCCAACCATCATTTCATATTTGAAATTGGACCACCAGAAGACTGACTAAGGGGTTGCTGTATATACTTGAAAGATTTTTTGGTAATTCAGGGAAAACCCTTGTGAACAGACTAACCATCCTTGTGTAGATCCCAGAAGGAGATCATCACAAAGCCACATAGGAAGAAGGAGTCCAGGTAAGCTTTAAGTTTGCAACCCAACTTTCATTCTTATGTATTTAAGGTCACGAGCCTTTGTTAAGTCGGGAGCTAAAAGTGTCAAAAGTCAAGTAAGCACCACGTCCACTGAAGAGAGTGTAACTCAGACGAGACTAGACCCATTAGCACCAATCATTGAAGAGGGTAGTGATACTGACACTTCGTCGGAAAAGTCCTTCTTCATGATGGGGAGTCAACAGCCAGGAGGTTTCAACGGTGAAGGACCAATGCCAGGGGGGAGCACCTCCCTACATCCCTTATACGAAACCAAGTTCAATATAATCTTCTTGGAAGGAACTAACTACAGGGGAGCCTTAGTTTATTCTGACTATCGGGGATGCAAGTGTATTTGTATTGAAGAAAGACCGGCTCAGAGACTAGAGATAATTCGAGTCTATGATGATGGTGACAGATTTCGAGACGAAAAGGGGAACCACTATCTGATAGTGAGTTACCCTGAGGATTACAACAGATATGGGGATAACGTGGCAAAAGGGAAAATGGTTTCAGAAACCCAAGAACCGCCTCCTAACATTGATCGACCTGAAGCACTTTTGATGTATGATAAGAAAACAACCAGGGTCCCAACCTATAATGAGAATATAGGGATTTACAAGCATGAAAGTGAGGGAATAGTCTCTTACTTTCGATGCAAGGAACCATACCCAAACGAATTAAGCAAAGACAAGGTTCTTTAATTATTTTCTTATGAAACTGCTATGGGGAAGGATATTGTTTTTGTTGACAGATACGGGCGAGAATACAAACGTATCCTCCCAGAAGAGGTTGAAAAGGCAACAGTTCCGGGAGCATCGACCTATGGCCCCGACGAAGTACCAAGAGCCACCTACACCCCTAGCAAGTCGACAAATCCCTTTTCAGAAGAGTATGACGCTACCTCACATTCTACCCGGCAACCGACGTCCAACTACCAGGATGAACCAGCTACTCAGCCATCATTGCAGGCATGGCTTTGACAGAGTGCTACATTAGAACAAGACCGAACCCGAGAGGGTTATCAAACCGCACGAGGGTTAAGGGATTTACAAGAACCACCACTCTATGCACATTATCAAGGAGAGAGTAAGCCAAAGACTCAGGGGTCAACTGAGCCTGGAAGAACACCCCGAGAACGAGTTCGGAGAGATGAACCATCTCTCGCGAGAACTGTTAGAAATTATGGATTAGGAGCACCATTGGGAGAGGAACCTGGCCACTACAGAAGACCAGAGGAGGTATATCGACTAGGACGGGGAGATCCCATGATGAGATTTGTAGACCATCATAGAATTAGACCTTCTCAAGTGCAAAAATGGGTAAACAAGAAATATACGGGAAGCAAGGATCCGAGAGATCATGTAGCAGCCTTTGTGCGTGTAATTAGAGCTGAAGAGGTGTTAGACTTTCCTACCCAATTTGCAGGATTCGGTTTAACATTAGAGGATGATGCTGCTACTTGGTTTGACTCGGTGGAGCGAAGAGACTTTGAGTCGATGGAGGAAGTGTTTGACGATTTTATCGAGGAATTCTCACAAAGGGGAATAGCTCATAATACAGTCTCACAAATCCATAAATTCAAACAGAAAGATGGAGAGTCTATACGAAAGGCAGCCCTCCGATTAAAAAGATATGTTAAGTTCTACCCCGTAGAAGAACTGCCAACTCAGTCCAGACTTATGCTTATATTTATCCAAGGACTAAGGAATGCAGATCTTCAAAAGGACTTACATATGAAAAGGAGCACGACGTTGAATGATTTAACCAAGGAAGCTCTATACCTTGTGGACAATTTTGTGCGGTCTACAAAGAGGATGAGTTCAAGGATCTTGATGATGATTCTTCCTCGCAACAAAGCGGAAGCAAGTCTGCTAAGACAACACTGAAAGGAGAAGTAACGGTAAGCCAAGAGCAGCTTGTAGAGGAAGTGCTTAAAAAGATTAACTTGTATTCCAAACCACAAGCTAAACAACCAAAATGGTGTGCGATTGAACAAAAATGAACAAACCATGGGATGGAGGAGTGTTATTATAACAAGGGATATGTGAGAGAACGACCATATGCTCTGCAAGCTCAGGCGACATCCCCTCAAGTCCCACCAATGCCTAGATATTAAACAAGCAACCTACCAGGACCTGTAGGTGTAGAAAGACCACAACCAGTGTTGGGATAACAACCACCCCTACCAGGATTACAACCGGTCGGCATAAGATACACACCCACAGTAACTGAGTCGGATGAGAAGGCTTTGGTACCTATGCATGCATACTACGACGAGCCCAATGGATATGCGACGAACTCTGTCTATTATCCACCGGAAGAACCCTCTACACCAGAACCATGGAGCATGATAGGAAATACAGGACCACCAACTGCTGCGCAGGCAGCGGAAGAAGGACGATATAGCCTGGATGAAAGAACACTATTGTTCATAGCCAACGGAGGCATGAGCGGGCAAGGAATTGAACACCAACAAAGAGGAGCTCCAGGAGCACCTCAACAACCTAAAGGACCATGCTACAAGTGTGGTGGAGATCATTGGTTGAGGGACTGCCCTCATGACGAAGTCATTAGGGTCAACGCATATTGCACGGAGTGTGGAATTACTCACTTGATCCCTGATTGCTCTAAAAACTCGAGCAAAGGAGCAAAAACTACCTTGAATATGCTGGGAGCGCTACCTTCCAGTGGAGGGTCAGAAAACGAAACTCCAATTCCTGTTAAGGTCTTGACGAGAGCCCAAGCAAGGAAAAATGAAAATCAGCCCAAGAGTAACGATGAAAATCAAGAAGAAATCAAGACTGACAAGTCTAGCATCAGTCGTGATAATCCTTGGAAAGAACGAAGAGCGAAAATGAAAGCTAGACGTTGTCATGAGTTTTTTGGAGCAAGGGATTGCGCATATGTACAAACACATGCATGGTGCATCGAATAAAGGATTGCCCAATTTCCATAGCCAGGTGGTTACGTGGGGCCCACGTGTGTACAGGTAGGACAGGGTGTACATAGTGCATCGATTTTCACTATTACCAGTACCACTGTGTTTTTTCTAAAATAAAGAGAAGTTGTTAGCGCGTAAAACTTCTTGAGGAAGCTATCCACAAGCCGACGACATGAGGTAAGCAGGTGCGTCAGATGGCATCGAGTGGCGTCAGGAGGCCGAACGGGGTCAATATTTGCACGTGGATGAATACGGACACAAAGTGGTGTTTTCTTGTGAGAGTTATGCAAAAAGGTCATCATTAGGACCACTTTTTGGGGCCACTTCACGTGGTTGCGAGACGCATTATTGAAAAGAAATGAGTGCCAGGTGTGCGCATGGATGCAGCAGGGTGACAACTATGCACTGCGAGGTCAATTTTTGGCCTGTTCGGGGTCCGTTTGAGGTCATCTAAAAGGCCAAGGGTGCCCAACTAATAAAGCTAAGTGTGGGAACTGAAAAACGAGAGAGAAGACCAGAAAAAACGTGGAGAAGAGAGGAGGAACAGCCGTAGGTGTGTTTTTGGGGTTTTTGGAGCCTGTTTTGGCCGTAAACTGCTCATCTGAGGTCGGATTTGAGCACTTTGACATTGTAGACTGGGGTTTTGGGCCGTTCCGGACGCGATGGCGCTGTCCATTTTGCCAAATTACTCACTCTTTTTTTGCTATTTTTCTGTGTAATCTTCTCCGGTGAGTGAAGCCTCTGCTTAACTTTGTGGTTGTATCTGGTGTATTTCTTCAATATTGTGTAAACTATTTGCCCCATTGGTGTTGGCCCAAGCTCAATTGTATCTAAACATAAAAAATTCTCCTCTTTTGAGCTGAGTTTCTTGGGTGTGTGCGTGTGTGTGTGTGTCTCTGTGTTGAGTGGACAAGTAGGAAGTCTCTCTCCTCTCACTCCATAGGTGTGTTCCCTGTCTCGGCCAGGTGTGTTGTGTAAGCAGAGTGGTGCCCCATAGTGTGTGTGTGTATCTTCCCAAGAGTGTGTGTCGGGTCATTATAGAGGCGCTGTGTGTGTTTTCATCCCGCTCACATTCTTTTGGCGCTCCCACGGAGGATCGTCTTCGAGTACCTTCTGCTTCGAGCTTCAAGCTTCGAGATTCGGGGCTACAGGTTACAGGTTACAGGTTATAGGTTACAGGTTACAGGTTACAGGTTACAGGGACAGGTACAGGTATAGGTGATTCACACAGGTACAGGTAGCTGGAGTACAGTGATATACTAGCAGTGATGTCACTTGCAGTTGTTGTGGGTATGCATCACTTGGCGCCTATTTGAGCGCATTGTCTGTTGGATTGTACGTTACTTGTGGAAACTGCCATTGTACGCATTTGTGGAGCCATACTTGGTTGTATTTGGCAGTCCCAGCCATTTCTGAGACTTGGTCTGGAAGATAGTCATTTCTGAGACTTGACTATACGCGATTTGCATTAGCCTTCGTGTGAGGGTCGATAGCGTGAGGTTTTTATTGAGCTGGGGGATTCTCAAATGTAGAGATCCTTTCGGTGATACAGGTAGCTGGAGCACCCTTTTTGTGACCTCGCCATAGGCTATGTACTAGTGAGTCCTACTTGATGCTCGGGTTCTATTGTTGACAATTTATGCATACATATACAGTCTATATTTTGGGTTCCTACTGCTCTATTTCTGGGGAAACTCTGCCAAAATTTTTCCAAGTTATGATGGCTGGTTTTTTGGTCTTTTGAGCCATTTATGCTGTTATGCTGCTGAAATTTTGGCAAAATCAGAGGTTAAGTCAGGTGTGCCTTCTTGGGAGCTTCATGGTTGGCTTTAATGGATGATCAAAATGGCCCTCAATTCACTCCATTTCATTTAACTCAAAGAATCCAGATAAATGTTCATGTGTCAAGGAAGATTTTTTTCCAGCAGCGCATAGTCTTTATGTTCGGGCCAAGAAGATTACGAGAGATCTTGGAATGTCCTTTGCCTGTTGTAATTCCAATGATCAACTATAAAAACTCATTTGATGTGCATGTGTTTGTCCTTATCTAAAGTTGAGCTCCATTGAAGTTTCCGGGGATTGGGTAGTCAAAAGTTTTGGTTTCTTGCACGTGTGTTCAAAGGGGTTCTCAAAGCATTGTAAGTTGAGTAGCCATGGCTTTCTCTTATCCGGAGTTTCATGGAAGAAGTGATGAAGATGTGGAAGATTTTTTGGAAAAGATGGAGGTTGCCTGCATTAGCAACCAGATTCATGACCCTGTGTAGATGTTACGCCTTCTCCAAATTTGTTTGAAGAGTGATGCACGAGTTTGGTCTAAAGCATTTGAAGAGGAGTTGCGTGAGGCTGATCCACCTGTAAGGTTGAGTTGGGACAATCTACAACATGGGTTGGAAGTGGAGTTTGTGAAGATAGAAGATCCTGACAAAGTGTGGCAAGAAGTACAGGCTTTGGTGCAAAAGGAAGGTGAGCCAGTAGATGCGTACATACGTAAGTTCTCATTGGCATGGGAGCGGATGTGCAAGGCCTTAGCACCACAGGTACCCCCGCCTGACATGATGAAGAAGGATAGGTTCTTGGCTGGTCTTTGGGAGAATATACGTTGGAGAGTGGAGCTAAAGAAGCCTAGGTTATATGAAGATGCACTAGAGGTAGCAAGGAACAAAGAGTGGAAGTTGAGGAAAATGAGCCAATTAGGGGTGGAGTCTTTGCCCATGAGGTCTGAATTTCAGCCTATAGAGTCTTTACAAGGTCGCATGTGAGGGATTCATCATGAACTAGTGGTTCCTGTTACTACTCAGGTTATGCCAGTAGTGGTCACTACATCGGTGCAATATGATGGGCTAAAGCAAGACATGAGGCAAATGGTAGATTTAATGAAGAATCTCAGCCTAAACATGCTAGGTCAAGTGGGAAATAATCGAGGTCGAGGGAGGTTTGCAAATCAGCCAGGAGGTGAAGAAAGGCCTAGAAATGGTGTTGGACAAAGCAATGGTAGGTTTTGGAGGCAGACGCCCACATGTTACAATTGTGGAGAGTTGGGTCACATCAGCCCGCAATGTGATAAGCCACCAAGGATGGGGGGAGACATGTATCCATTGCCAAAACAGGTGTTAACTAGGTCAAATGATTATGGCATCGAAATTAAGGGAGATTAAGGAACCAGTGGATTAACCCAAGAGGAAAAGGGAAAGACAAAAGTGCTAAGTGTAGTCACATTGGAGAAGGCATCAAAGCTAGAGGATACATTAGTGATGCCTATTGGGAAGAGGACCATAGAGGATAAGGAAGGAAGAAATGCCCCAGGTCCTAGTAAGAAGAAAGGAAAGAGCCATGAAGGCGAGGATGTCAAGGCCAAGAGGAAAAGGAAATCTCGTCGAAAGTTTCATGTTTCAGATTTTCCACTAGGGGATGGGCAATTAAGCTATGACTTGAAGGAGGATCTGACGAGCAGGAAGGCAGATGTTACTTTTGGGTAGCTTATAGAGATGGTGCCTAAGCTAAAGCGACAGTGGAAGAGGATAGTTAACCCAATGGAGAAAGAGCCAGAGAGAGGTTCAGTAAAGGTGTTGGCAATGGATGAGCTACCAGACATTTGTCCAATAGTAGATGTGTGGCATAAAAGGAAAAATTTGGGACAAGGTTATGTGGATGGCGGGGCCCAAATATGCATCATAACACACTCATGCGTTGAGAAGATGGGTCTCACAATGGCTGGGGTGTCAGGTTTTCGGATCAGATTGGCAAACCATCAAAAAGTAAAATTCTTGGGTGTTGTAAAGATCTTAGAAGTGGAGGCATATGATGCAAAGGCAGTGGTTAATTTTCATGTGATGCTAGCAGGGTTGGGAGCATATCCTATTATACGGGGCAGACCATGGTTACGTGCAGTGGGAGCTGTTCAAGATTGGCGACATGGTACGATTAGCCTCTATGGAAAGACAGGTACCAAGAAGCTTTATAATATGGACACAAGGAAATGATTAGAGGAGATTTATGAAGATGAGGATGAGTCTAGTGATGAAGACTCTTCCACGGTGACAGATGAGGACAGTGATAGCACTACCAGCAGTGATGAGGATGCTGATGCTGCATTTCTTTTGATGGACAAAGAAATCCAGGAGTTTGGTTTAGTTGCATTTGCGAATGAGGTTGAAGATGAAAGTGAAGGGTCTTATGAAGTGATTGAAGGGCTGATGCAAACCAAGGTTGAGTTGTCAAAGAAGCAGGAATTGATGACACAAATGATCAGTGGAGACCTCTCAGCTATGGAGAAGGATATATATTTGCACATGCTGGCTAGTTTTCCTAATTTGTTCATTACTTCATATGAAGAGATCAGAGGGTTCAAGGGCGAAGAGATGCATATAGAGCTGAAAGAAGGTGCTAAGCCAGTGCGGCAAAGGCTAAGAAGGATGGGTCAAGATCAAATGGAAGCCTTGAGAGAAGAGGTGGACAAGTTATTGAAGGCAGGGTTCATAGTCCCTGTGGAGACCACATAATGGGTGAGTCCAGTTGTAGTCAGTCCAAAGAAGGATGGGAAGTGGAGAATTTGTGTATATTTTAAACCATTAAATGCAGCCACTAAGAAGAACCCATATCCTCTTCCATTCATCGATCAGATCTTGGATTCAGTGGTTGGTTATGAGAGGTACAGTGTGTGTGATGTTTTTTCAGGCTATTTTCAATTGAAGATTGCTCTTAAAGACCGCACAAAGACAACTTTTATTACGCCATGGGGATGCTATTGCTACACAGTATTGCCATTTGGGTTGTCAAATGGACCTTCCTTCTATCAAGAGAGAGCAAATTGGGTGTTGGAACCATTCATTGGTAGTTGTGTTAAAGCTTTTATGGATGACTTTTGTGTTTATAGCAGTAGGGCTGAACACCATGAGAAGCTGCAGATGGTATTGGCTCGATATGATGAATGTGGAGGAAAACTAAATCCAAAGAAATGTCATCTAGCATAGCCAAGGGTGAAGTTATTGGGCCATATGGTGTCAAAAAATGGCATTGAGGCTGATCCAGATAAGGTTAAATCTATTATTCTTCTTCCATCACCTACGAGTACGAAGCAATTGGCAACTTTTATACACAAAGTGAAGTACATGGCACGGTTTATTCCATTGTCTTAGCAGCTTCTTTATCCATTACAGCAAGTGGCAAAGCATGATCCATTGCAATGGGATGACAAGTGTGAAGAAGTGTTTCAAGAGGTGAAGGAGGTGTTAGGGGGGTTGTCAGCCATGCAGGCTCCTGATTGGGAGAAAGTGTTTTATGTAAATCCATCAGTAGGGGATGATGCCATTGGAGCCATGCTATTACAAAAGGGGAAGGGCAGCCATTATATGAGGCTAGTGTATTGTGCAAGCCGAGTGAAGTTGGTAGTGGAGAGAAAGTTCTCGGAAGTAGAGCTAGTGATGGCCAGTGTAATATTTGCTTGTTGACGATTTCGTCATTACTTGCTACCACGGCCTTTTGTTTTCTTGACGAGTTATGCCTTTTTTCCACGGTTAATTAATGGTACTAACATGTCAAATGTGGTAAAGAAATGGGTAATTGAGCTGTAAGAGTTTGAGTTCTCTTTTCTAGTGGAAGATAGTACAAGGGCTACCCTAGCTGATTTGTTGACCTACAAGGAGAATCCCCTTATTGTTAAGGAAGAGGTGGTGAGAAAGGTAGTTGAAGAAGTTCCACAGATCAACAGTGCACATGTGTTATTCTTTGATGGTTCATACAGAAAGAGCCATGATGCAGCTTCAGGGGGTATAGCACTTTATGATCCAGAGGGGAAGCTAGTATGCAAGAGAGGGTTCAAATTGGATGCTCATAGTAACAATGAGGCTGAATATGCTACTCTGGAAGCCGGATTACACATTTGTTTGAAGCATGGGGTTCGAAGGTTGAGCATAAAAGGTGATGCCTTGTTAGTGGTGAAGCAATTGCTGGGTGTGTGGAAGAGCAAGAACACCTCATTGAAGGAAATGTGCTTCAGAATTAAAGGCCTGTTAAAAAAGTTCGAAGCATGGATCATCAGACACATTGAAAGTGCTCTAAATGGAGAGGCACATGAAGCAGCTCAAGGCATGATTGGGGAGCTATTTGTGTTGAGGACCACTTTACCTCTTTATCATGGCCGGGAAAATTTGGCTCAAGAAGAGGAGTTTTTGCTAACAGGAATCATTCCGAAGGAGATTCAGAAGTCTAAGAAGTATGGCTTTGTGCGTAGAGCATACAGGTACAAATTGATTGGTGATGTCTTATACATGAAAGGGGTTGATCTCGTGTTGAGACGTGTACCTTGGCGGGAGGAGCTTTACAGAGTGTTGGAAGAGAATCATGAAGGCGTATGTGGTGGCCATTTTGCTCTAAAGATCACCTTGCATAAGATTTTGCAAGAGGGGTATGTATGGCCTAGTTTGCACAAGGATGTTCACCATTGGTGTAGGTCTTGCAATAGGTGTCAAGCATTTGGGAAGAGAGTCTTGAAGCTAGAGCTACGAAAAACCATTATGGCGTTTGATGTGTTTGAAAAGTGGGGGATTGATGCAATAGGCCCGTTACCTATCACAAGCAGGGGCAAAAGCTATATCTTGACGGCAGTGGACTATCTCTCTAGATGGACAGAGGCTATAGCAGTAAAACAGATCACTGCAAAGGATGTGGCAAAATTTGTGTATGATGAAATATGTTGCAAGTTTGGGGTGCCATTAGAGCTACTTTCAGATAAGCGGCCAGGATTTAGAGCTAAACTGCTAGACTTCTTATGCACAAAGATGAAGATTAGGCACCAACATAACACTCCTTATTACCCGCAATGTAATGGCTTAAATGAAAGATTCAATGGTGAGTTGGTACAAATTATTTCTAAAGTGACAGAGCACCAAGGAAAGAATTGGGATTTAAAATTGCCTAGTGCATTATGGGCTTACCGTACTTCGGTGAAGACAGGTACAGGGTTTACTCCATTTCATTTGGTGTATGGAAAGGAAGCACTATTGCCTGTGGAGGTAGAGTTGCTTGCAGTCAAGATGTTAGAGAAGTTGCTTGGGCCGCCTAGTGATGCATTCAAAGAGAGGCTCTTGCAATTACAAGAGGTCGAGTTGGATAGGATGAGCGCATTGGAGCATTATGGGCAGATGCAGGATAAGGCTTTGGCAAAGATAAATGAAAAGGTCAAAAGTAAGGGTATCAAGAAACATGACTTGGTTTTGCGCTACAACAGTAAGCTGGACAGCACCTTTCAAAAGAAGTTTCAAATTAAGTGGGAAGGCCCTTTCAAGGTAGTGGAGTGTTTTCCAAATGGCACATATCAGTTGGCTAACCTGGATGGTGTTCTACATAAGTCAAGGGTAAATGGATTGCGTCTTAAATTGTATCATGCTAGATTGATGATGGTGGAGCAAGATGAGCTGTCTGTGGATCAAGCAGTGTTGGTGAGGGATGAGGAGACGTGTGATGCAGCGAGTCTCATATCTCTCTTTGCTGCTGCTGATCATGAATGATCTAGTAGGCTAGGGGATGGGCAAATTATGTCAGTTCCATAGCCAGGTGGTTACGTGGGGCCCACGTGTGTACAGGTAGGACAGGGTGTACATAGTGCATCGATTTTCACTATTACCAGTACCACTGTGTTTTTTCTAAAATAAAGAGGAGTTGTTAGCGCATAAAAATTCTTGAGGAAGCTATCCACGGGCCGACGACATGAGGTAAGCAAGTGCGTCAGATGGCATCGAGTGGCGTCAGGAGGCCGAATGGGGTCAATATTTGCACGTGGATGAATACGGACACAAAGTGGTGTTTTCTTGTGAGAGTTATGCAGAAAGGTCATCATTAGGACCACTTTTTGGGGCCACTTCACGTGGTTGCAAGAAGCATTATTGAAAAGAAATGAGTGCCAGGTGTGCGCATGGATGCAGCAGGGTGACAACTATGCACTGCGAGGTTAGTTTTTGGCCTGTTCGGGGTCCGTTTGAGGTCATCTAAAAGGCCAAGGGTGCCCAACTAATAAAACTAAGTGTGGGAACGGAAAAACGAGAGAGAAGACCATAAAAAACGTGGAGAAGAGAGGAGGAACAGCCGCAGGTGTGTTTTTGGGGTTTTTGGAGCCTGTTTTGGCCGTAAACTGCTCATCTGAGGTCGGATTTGAGGACTTTGACATTGTAGACTGGGGTTTTGGGCCGTTCCGGACGCGATGGCGCTGTCCATTTTGCCAAATTACTCACTCTTTTTTTGCTATTTTTCTGTGTAATCTTCTCCGGTGAGTGAAGCCTCTGCTTAACTTTGTGGTTGTATCTGGTGTATTTCTTCAATATTGTGTAAACTATTTGCCCCATTGGTGTTGGCCCAAGCTCAATTGTATCTAAACATAAAAAATTCTCCTCTTTTGAGCTGAGTTTCTTGGGTGTGTGCGTGTGTGTGTGTGTCTCTGTGTTGAGTGGACAAGTGGGAAGTCTCTCTCCTCTCACTCCATAGGTGTGTTCCCTATCTCGGCCAGGTGTGTTGTGTAAGCAGAGTGGTGCCCCATAGTGTGTGTGTGTATCTTCCCAAGAGTGTGTGTCGGGTCATTATAGAGGCGCTGTGTGTGTTTTTATCCCGCTCACATTCTTTTGGCGCTCCCACGGAGGATCGTCTTCGAGTACCTTCTGCTTCGAACTTCAAGCTTCGAGATTCGGGGCTACAGGTTACAGGTTACAGGTTATAGGTTACAGGTTACAGGTTACAGGGACAGGTACAGGTACAGGTGATTCACACAGGTACAGGTAGCTGGAGTACAGTGATATACTAGCAGTGATGTCACTTGCAGTTGTTGTGGGTATGCATCACTTGGCGCCTATTTGAGCGCATTGTCTGTTGGATTGTACGTTACTTATGGAAACTGCCATTGTACGCATTTGTGGAGCCATACTTGGTTGTATTTGGCAGTCCCAGCCATTTCTGAGACTTGGTCTGGAAGATAGTCATTTCTGAGACTTGACTATACGCGATTTGCATTAGCCTTCGTGTGAGGGTCGATAGCGTGAGGTTTTTATTGAGCTGGGGGATTCTCAAATGTAGAGATCCTTTCGGTGATACAGGTAGCTGGAGCACCCTTTTTGTGACCTCGCCATAGGCTATGTACTAGTGAGTCCTACTTGATGCTCGGGTTCTATTGTTGACAATTTATGCATACATATACAGTCTATATTTTGGGTTCCTACTGCTCTATTTCTGGGGAAACTCTGCCAAAATTTTTCCAAGTTATGATGGCTGGTTTTTTGGTCTTTTGAGCCATTTATGCTGTTATGCTGCTGAAATTTTGGCAAAATCAGAGGTTAAGTCAGGTGTGCCTTCTTGGGAGCTTCATGGTTGGCTTTAATGGATGATCAAAATGGCCCTCAATTCACTCCATTTCATTTAACTCAAAGAATCCAGATAAATGTTCATGTGTCAAGGAAGATTTTTTTCCAGCAGCGCATAGTCTTTATGTTCGGGCCAAGAAGATTACGAGAGATCTTGGAATGTCCTTTGCCTGTTGTAATTCCAATGATCAACTATAAAAACTCATTTGATGTGCATGTGTTTGTCCTTATCTAAAGTTGAGCTCCATTGAAGTTTCCGGGGATTGGGTAGTCAAAAGTTTTGGTTTCTTGCACGTGTGTTCAAAGGGGTTCTCAAAGCATTGTAAGTTGAGTAGCCATGGCTTTCTCTTATCCGGAGTTTCATGGAAGAAGTGATGAAGATGTGGAAGATTTTTTGGAAAAGATGGAGGTTGCCTGCATTAGCAACCAGATTCATGACCCTGTGTAGATGTTACGCCTTCTCCAAATTTGTTTGAAGAGTGATGCACGAGTTTGGTCTAAAGCATTTGAAGAGGAGTTGCGTGAGGCTGATCCACCTGTAAGGTTGAGTTGGGACAATCTACAACATGGGTTGGAAGTGGAGTTTGTGAAGATAGAAGATCCTGACAAAGTGTGGCAAGAAGTACAGGCTTTGGTGCAAAAGGAAGGTGAGCCGAGGTCGGATTTGAGCACTTTGACATTGTAGACTGGGGTTTTTGGGCCGTTCTGGACGCGATGGAGCTGTCCCTTTTGCCAAATTCCTCACTCTTTTTTTGCTATTTTTCTGTGTAATCTTCTCCGGTGAGTGAAGCCTCTGCTTAACTTTGTGGTTGTATCTGGTGTATTTCTTCAATATTGTGTAAACTATTTGCCCCATTGGTGTTGGCCCAAGCTCAATTGTATCTAAACATAAAAAATTCTCCTCTTTTGAGCTGAGTTTTTTGGGTGTGCGCATGTGTGTGTGTGTCTCTGTGTTGAGTGGGCAAGTGGGAAGTCTCTCTCCTCTCACTCCATAGGTGTGTTCCCTGTCTCGGCCAGGTGTGTATTGTAAGCCGAGTGGTGCCCCATAGTGTGTGTGTGTATCTTCCCAAGAGTGTGTGTCGGGTTATTATAGAGGCGCTGTGTGTGTTTTCATCCCGCTCACAACGTGAGCGAAAACAAAAAGATGTAGAAGCTGAGCTAACGATAGCTTGAGAGAAACTTAAACAACAAAGAGAGTCCGACTCTCTAAAATCAACGGAGGGACCAAGAAGTGCAAGCTCAGGAGGGTCGGTATTGGTAGATAAGATCAATGAACCCTTAGATGTAATCTTGCAAGCATATGAAGCAAGATTGAAGAACAGACAGAGTCTAGAGCAAAGGTGGATGACATATCCATATCTAGAGATAGAAAAACAGAGACTAGAGATGTGCAAACATCTGATTGAAACTGCACAAGCTTTACTGGAGCCTCCACCTATGGAAGCGGGAGATAGAGTAATCAAACCACCAAATAATGAAACACCTTACAAAACCGAACAAAGGATACCCGACAAGATAGAAAACATTAAATCCTTGCCAGATGTTGAGGATGCAAAAGACGTGCCTAATAGCACTGATGAATCACTGAAAGATTTTCCACCATATTCCCCTATTGTGGAAAAAATTGGCCTGAAGAGCTATGGGAAATGGTGCGAAAAGCTCAAGAAAAATATGAGACAAAAACAGTCGAGTCGGCGCCTTTCTCGGAGCTGAACTTGAATAAGCCTCCATGGGATTTAGACGTTAAATCATTTCAAGGGGATAATGGTTCAGTTGCATCCGGAGATAGCAGACCAGAATCACTCAGAACTTTGCCATCATATATGGGGAACTATGAGGCAAGGTCAGAAATTCGAAGAGTACCTTCTCAGAGAATAGGCGGGTCAAATCAATTGGACACTAAAATCCTGACAGACTTATTGACCACTCCGGTCAAGTGCACAATCACATTGGCAGAATTGTTAAAAATTAGGCCAATCATGTGGGCGAAAGTGGGCAAATGTCTTGAAAAATTTGGCATAAGGAGACCTCTTAAGTTCTTCGAAACCGAGCTTAATGACACCGAACCGAAGAAAGTCAACACTAGACCAGTGCCACTCAACAAGGTAGGAGAGTATTGTGAAGGTGAAGACGGCAACACAACCCTACCAGTTGAGTATAACGGCATAGAGACTAAGGCAATACTTGATAGTGGAGCTGGCATTGCCATTGCGACCAAAATGCTATGGGAAAAATGGGGAAAACCAGCAATACGAACAACTAGAATGAAATTGCAACTGGCGGATGGGCACATAGAAAGGCCTATAGGATTGCTTGAGGCAATTGTGGTATCTTCCTCTGGCATAGAGTACGAACATACCTTTCCCATAGTAGATTTCGGCAAGAAGAACAACTATGAAATTATCCTTGGTAGGCCGTTCATGAGGCAACTCAAAATGGTGCAGGACTGGGGGTATGATTATTTGTATCTAAGACATGTTGAAACTACTACACGCGTAAACATGAAAAATCATAGCTACCATGATGTCACGAGAACCCCTGTGGAGAATTTGACTCAGCTACCATTAGTGGACCAGAAGTCCCAGCATGGCTTTGTAAGAAAAAGGAGATATGGATGTGCGGGGCATCTCAATGTAGTGAATTTGACCACAATGAAAGGACACTAGAGAGGGTCTTGGAAGACGATGCATATATTCGAGAACCTCTTCCTGAAGAAAAGCTCGAACCCCTAGAATGGTCTCAAATTTTGGCTACATTGGATGTATGCGTCAATGAAGTCACTCCCACCAAATTTTATGATGAGAATGGCTACGATATCATACCATACTACATGTTGAGCAAAATTGTGGAGGAGGACGAGAACGATGGAGATACTGAGAATATGAGGATAAATAAAACAGAAACGAAACTTGAAATTAAGATAGTGGGCTATGTGGACATCCCCACTAAAGAAATCAAGCAGGAGGGAGAAGAATTTTATGATTCTTCTGATCAAAGTGAAAACAAGGATAACGCGGATGACGAGAATTCGGAAAATACAGAGGGAGACGACAATCAAGATCAAGACAATGACGTCTTCTACAATTTCCCAAACCAAAGTGAGAGACGCCAAAAAAGATACAAGAGTAAACGACACCATATCTGTCCACCAACCAGGCTGAGATCCATGCCGGAGTTTAAGGGTAAGACACATTTCCTTATGAACATTCATGCTGTTGATTGTGCTAAGGATAAAGTGTCAGGAAGATTTCTTAAGGTTGTTGAAGACTTAGGATTTAAGTCCAGACTGTTGAAACCTAGGAAAACCAGCAAAGCAAAAAAAAGAGTTGCAACAGAAAAACTGAATGTCTGTGGTAGTCCAATTATGACGAAAATTGAACGGAAAACGAGATACAATGAGTTGAAACAAAAAATTAAAAATGTATGGACAACTGAAATGGAAAGTAGCGATGGAACGAACGCTAGTGATGGGAGTAAAAAGATAGATGTACCTCCTCACTATTGTAAGTACACCATTCAGGAAAGAAGATTGGTGGTTCAACAACCAATGAGGGAGCCTAAATCAAACGAGTCCTACGATGGGCCAGAGAACGCCAAGAAAATAGACTTAGCAGAGCCAGGAGAAAATCCTCGACCTGCTTACATTGCCATAGATCTAGGTCGAGAAGAAGAGGACTTACTAATCGAAACACTTAAGGAATTTCGAGATGTATTTGCATGGTCGTACAAAGATTTGAAGGGAGTGGATCCTAACATTTGTGAACATTCAATCCCTCTGAAGTCTGATGCAAGGCCAAGCAAACAACGTCCATACACGTATAATGAGACATTCGCCAAAAGGATAAAAGAGGAGATAGACAAACTTATGGAGGCTGAATTTATTTATGAGATAGAACATATGGATTGGGTGTCCCTGATAGTGGTGGTACCAAAGAAAAATGGAAAATTACGAGTGTGTGTGAATCTCAAGAAGGTAAACACAGCAACAATAAGGGACAAGTACCCTCTTCCTATCACTGAACACGTCCTGGAACGAGTAGCAAGCAAGCAAGCCTATAGCTTTATGGACGGATTCTCTGGTTATAACCAATTGGGGGTCAAACTAGAAGATCAATACAAAACAACATTTGCAACAGAATGGGGCATATAGGGCATATATGCGTTTAGGGTAATGCCATTTGGCTTGACCAATGCTCCAGCCACATTTCAGAGATTAATGACACACGCTTTTAAAGAATACTTGCGAAAATTCTTGGATATTTACATGGACGACTTGTGTGTCTATTCTCTATTAAGAGAAGACCATATAGATCATCTTAGAAAGGTATTCGAGAAATGCAGAACGTATAGGATTTGCCTCAACCCAGAAAAATGTGTATTCATGGTACGACAAGGTAAAATCTTAGGCCACATAGTGTCGGCTAATGGAATTACCACTGATGAAGACAAGGTAAAGGTGATCATAGAATTGCCAAGACCAAACACTGTACGAGAGGTACAATCATTTATGGGACATTGTGGATACTACCGACGTTTTATCTACATCTACGCTGTAACAGCAAAACCCTTGTATAGTCTAATCACGCTCTTCATTTGGAAAAATGAATGTGAGGAGTCATTCCAGAAACTAAAAGATGCACTGGTATCTGCACCCATTCTAAAAGCACCAGATTGGTCAAAGATCTTCCATGTACATGTAGATGCTTCGGCATTTGCAATAGCCTGTATATTAGCACAACCAGATGAGGGTAAGACGGATTTTCCAATCAGTTATGCTAGTAGACAACTCAACAGTGCAGAAAAGAATTATACTACCACTGAAAGAGAAGGATTGGGTATGATATATGCGGTAAAGAAATTTCGTCATTACTTACTCGCGAACAAATTCACATTCTTTGTGGATCATCAGGCACTCTTGTACTTAGTAAACAAACCTTGTAACACAGGACGAATTGTAAGATGGTTCATTGTGTTGCTGGAGTTTGATTTTACGGTAGTAGTTAAGAAAGGAAAAACTCATCAAAGAGCAGACCACCTTTCTCGATTACTACATGGGGAAAAAGCTACCGGGGTAGATAATGATCTCCCAGACGCATACCTGTTTAATATAGAGATGGTATCGAAATGGTCAGAGCAAATTATTCCGTTGCTGACATATGGAATGAATCTTGACGACAAACACACGGTGGAAGACATTAGACAAGCACGAAATTACACAATGCTTGCGGGAAGAATGTACCATCATGGAAACGATGGGATTCTAAGGTTGTGTATAGGCCCAGAGGAGTACGAAGCGTATCTAGAGGAGGCCCATACACAAACAAGGGGATTCCATAGAGGAAATCAAATGATGTATGAACAATTAAGAAGAATTGGCCAGGAATGGCAGGCGATGTAGCTAATTACATCAAGAAATGCGACTTTTGCACATCCAATACCACTGTGGATTATGCCACATTATACCAAGTGACAGTAGCACCCGCATGGAGTCATGCTATTGTGGAATATTTGACTAATAAGGAGCTCCCAAGAGATTGGTCTAAAGCCAGACAAAAGGCTTTACAAATCGAAGCGAATAGGTATACCCTCATTAGTGACCAGTTGTATAAAAGAGGAACTGATCACCAGCTGAGGTTAGTTCCTCATGAAAATGACTACTTTCCATTATTGGAACAAGCTCATGCAGGCATAGCAGGAGGTCATTTTTCAGCAGAGAGAACCATAAAAATCATTATGGTTGCAGGTATATGGTGGCTGACCATGATTCAAGATGCAGCAGAATTCGTGAAAAGGTGTGATGAATGTAAACGCACTAAGGTACCAGTTAAAAGAGACAAAATGACTTTAAGACCAATGATGAGTGCTCGAGCATTCGCTAAATGGGAATTGGACTTTGTTGGTCCTATCACTCCACCAGCGTATCGTTCACAAGCACAATATATCATAGTGGCTACGGATTACATGACCAAATGGGTGGAAGCAAAAGCCACAACGAAAGCAGACGCTAGAACCACGGCACAATTCTTATATGAATATGTGTTTACACGTTATGGCCTTCCAATCAAGCTGGTGAGTGATAGAGGGACACACTTTGTAAATGAAGTTATCCAACATCTCTTAAATGAGTTTATGGTAATTCATCACAAATCTGCACCCTATCCTCCACAAGCCAATGGCCAAGCGGAAGCGACCAACAAAATATTGTGCGCAGTTCTTACGAAGCTGGTTAGTGAAACAAGAACAGATTGGGATCAGATGCTCTATTCGGCATTGTGGGCTTATCGAGTTGCATATAAAACAACACTCAATGCTACACCATTTAATATGGTATATGGGTTAAATGCAATATTTCCTATTGACTTTTTGATCCCCACACTAAGGGTAGCCACACAATTGGAATGGATGGGGCATGAACTTTCAGAACGGTTAGAGGACCTTGAAAAATTAGATGAGTTACGACTCAATGCTGTAGCGGCCTTATATGCAAAAAAAGACAACAAAAATAGTTTTTTTGACAAACATGTCAAGAACAATGACTTTAAAACGGGCGACTATGTCTTGGTATACACCCTTAAACAGCATGCCAAAAATCTAAAGAAAAGGGGACTGGGGCCTTATTTGATCCAAGAAATATCGTCCAGCGGAGCAGTAAAACTGTCGACACTAGATGGAAAAGAAATGCTGAACTGGATTAGTGGGTGTCATTTAAAAAAATATCATCTACCTTTAACACCGGAAATGTTGTTTCAACTGCATTATGGAAAAACTTATAGACAGGAACAACAAAGAATTCAGGACCAGGCACAACAAGAAGCAAAGGAACGGATTGCTAAACGAAAGAAATTTCTCAGGACAATAAACATAGTCACCCCAATGATGACTGACGAATATCCTCTTTCAACATCCCAACCAATCGAAGTGGATATACAAAGCGACAAATTAGAAAAGACCATGACAGACCTTAGGGCTCAGGACGATAGCATCATTGACGACTTGGAAGATACTTGGTGTAGTCCTTACATAAAAGTTTATGCAGGCACAAAACAAGTTGAAATCTATGCATTGCTTGACACTGGAGCAAAAATGAGTGTCATCAGCTTTGAGCTCTTTCAGAAACTTGGACCAATAAAGACGATCCCAGAGACACACCGGTTTAAAGTAGCATCGGGAGATGAGGTGACCACGTTGTGGTCTATTATAATACCAATCACAGTGCAGGCACACCCGTATACTACAAAATTCCATGTACTGCCACCAAGTAGATCAACAACACCGTGTATCTTAGCAGTGTCATGGATGAAAGCTAACAGGGTATTCATTGATTTGGATACTAATGAAGCACTGTTCAGAAATGAAAAAATTTCAGAACCCTTCTGATCATATAACCAATTCATGTCAAGGAGGAAACAAAAGTCAATACAAACGCAAAGATCTGCCCAACAACAAACAAAGTTTACAAGTCCAGCAACGTCTTATCAAAAATCAACAACCATGCAGGGAACCAAACAAGTTTGGGTACGGCGTACAGAGCTGACCGAGGCACAATTACATCAAGAGAGGAAATAAAAAGTTTGGATAAGGCACGATAGCCTAATTCCTATAAAAAAGGAGTCAGAAGAATAGACAAAACACCGAAATCCAGCAAAACTTCAAAGAACCATAGTCAATCTGTCGAATACGCAACGGACTATATTGGTATGGTGGCCAAAATTGCCAATTCAAAACGGGCCAACAACACAAGAAGTGAGGCCAAAGATGACAATCGAGCAGTTATCTACAACTGTCAAGGTCAAGCCACATCATGCAAATAGCATGAGGAAACAAACAAAATCAACAACCAAAACTACAAGGATCTATAAGACCCAAGTCATCGAACCAGAAAGAAAGAATGTTCCACCGGATACGACAATATCGACTTCAAAGGAACCACATACGCCAATTCAAAACCAGTGGAAAACAATCAAACAAAGAGCGGAAGATTTACAACTACTCCTTGCAAAGAAAATCTGCCAGCCAACTCAAGCTACCACAGGAAGCCTCAATGATAAATGCCAATAAGCGTATCGCTTATACCTTCCTCTTGCACTGCATAAATTCTTTCTACATGCATTGACCGTACATGCATATAGGGCTATATTACAAGGCTTGCATTAGCATGAGTTCAAACCCATGCACAACACATACCCTTGACGATACCCTGTCGTCCAGGAGGACTCCAACTAGGAGGTTGGGAGGCATTCCAAATGCGGACTCATGTCATATATTAGAGGGCAATGTTTGTGAGCAATTTTTCAATCATTTTTGCGTTTTATTGTGTGATTTTGGAAAAAGAATATGCCCTCGTAATTAATCAAAATTGGGGACCAAATCATCATTCATGAGCCCCTAGGGATGTGTATAGACTATAAAGAGAGTCAAATCTGGCCAAAAACTGTCTAAAAACAACAAAAAATAGGCCAAGGTTGACGATAATGAGCGAGAATGTACATAGACGAGAGAAAAGGGAGCTACAAAGTGTTTTGCCTTTCATTGGTATTTTTCTAGGTTAGAATTGCTATTTTCGGGTTATTTTGGGATTTATTTGCTTTATTTTAGCCATTTTCTAGCAAAAATTATAGAAAAAAATCCGTAATCCAGATGGAAACACAGAAGAAGAGACGCCTAATCGGAGCAAGGTAAAGAAGACACAGAAAAAATAGGGACTGCAAAGGTGACAAGGCAAAATGACCACTGTCATGAAGGGACCTCCAACAGGAGAAATCTACAAAAATGGTAAAACTGGAGCAATCGAAGTCCAAATCAAGAAATTTGCGAGCCTAAACCACATCTCGCAAAAAGTTATGGCCACAAGTAAAAGATGGAAAAATTTGGTGTCGGAGTCTCGATTACATATAGAGAGGCTAGGCTAGAAATCCCTCATTTGAGTCATTTTCCATAGTGAGAGAGAGAGAGCTCCCTATAGCAGTTGAGACTTCCAGAAGCTCATCCATCGCGCACGGTCACCAGATATGAGAGGTATGCTCGTCAACACTGATTCTAAGTGTTGTTTACTTCAGTTAGTCGCAAAACCTCGCCGGCATCACAATCACAACCTGTGCACACATACGGTAGACCGGTTGTTAGGGAGACCTAGGGGCCACCAAATGGAACCAAAATTGAAAGGCACAATGCCTATAGCTTAGGGATCGAGCCTATGTCCTCAGAAAGCGCGAAGGAAGCCACTCAGAAAACCCTAATTTCACAGGACCTGCAAAAGGGCAACTAAACCAAGGTGATCGGAAATGAGCCAAAATTCATAGACAGCAAGCCAATAACCTCGACAAACCGACTGAAGGGTTAGACCATGAAAAAGTTCGTCAAAACGGAGCCTAAAGTCCCTATCTGACGAAAACCGCACAAAGCGTCACGATACTCTAACGGGCCGACCAAGCGACAAAATGACACCAAATTTAATAAGGTACATCCAAAAGAGGTCAACTACGAGATGGATAAGTCCACTCAGGAAAAAAACTCTTCCACTAGGGCAAATGCCGGCAACAGGCCAGAAAGATGTCCAAATGGTCGTTCTTGGTGTTGTAAACACCAAAACAACAACTGACTGCTTGGATGGAAGGTCAAAAGGAAATAAAAGACAGCCGGAATCATACAATAACCAAAAGGAACGGCGACCATCACCTAAGTGGTTTACTTCAACTCCAGGACCAGCTAAGTGCTGCAAACAGGGAGTACACTCTTCTAAATTGATTAAAACTTGATGTGTGTGTGTCTAGGAGGGCCTATTAACACCATTGTGGGCAACTAACATAAAAAAAAACTGGTATAACTGACCAAGTACTAGTCTATCGCGATAGGCTTGAATTTACAATTAGACAAGTGAAATTTTGACTTTGGCTTCATGAGGGGTGCTAACAAAGAATATTAACCACCATTATCAAATCAAAGTGCAAGAGGGATCTTTTTTGGTCAAATAACTTAGTCTATCGCGATAGACTTGCTACACCAATAATTGGGGGAAAGACTTTTCAAAATTTTAACAAAATAGACTTGGGGAAGCACAGGAAGGCAGTACACCAAATTTGGTGACAGGATGGACTCATATGGCAAGCTGAGAAAGACATGTTGACAACTCAGAGTTAGAAAAGGAAATCTCAAGGGCAGACAGGTAAAATTCACATGTGAGGGGTCAAGAAACCTTACATCAACTGGGAGAAGGCAGACAGATGATCACAGAGCCAAAAAATGACAAATTGACACTAAGTACCAGTCTATCGCGATGGACTAAGCAAAGGGATACTGGACCATCTTATCAAAATTTTGAATTAACAGTTTTCTTCAACATGATGCAAGAGGACCACCCACTAAGTTTGAGCCCAAAACAACACAAAATGAAGGAGATAGACCAACATCTCCGTGGAAGGAATCTGGAAAAATGGGAGTTGATCCAAAAAGGGGTCACTTGACATTCATTTGAGGTGAAAATGGGATCAGATCATGTGCAAGGTATGGGAAACCAATTGGTGATGGCACAACTGCAAAATAGGTCCCTGATTTTTTTTAAAAAAAAAAAAGTCTAGTTTATCGCGATAGACAGAGAAAAAGTTGCAAATGAACAGATTTTGAGCTTGGGCTTATAGAGTGACCTTACATGCCTTGTGAACATACACCACACAAAATTTCAAGGCATTTGGACTTGTCCACCTTCACCAACAACACTAATTTGAAGCCGTCAAAGTCGCACAATGGAAGAACTTGTCTATCTGCTAACATTTTACCTTAACTAATCTGGGGACTAAGAAGGCTCATCTAGATGCATGATTAAGTGGTAATCAATTTAGAAGAGTAGTACTATGTTTGTGCATTAACTGTTAATTGTGAATACATGATCCATGGATGCTTCTCCGGGAAAAAGAAAAGGCAAGAACCTGGCAACGGAAGGTGCAGTACCCTATGCACTTCTACCCAATTCCCTAAAGCCAGCAGCCACCTGGATACCTGCAGATGTGCAACAGGTAGCACCCTTTCAGATCTATCAAGGTTCATATGTGGATGACAAAAGAAACTTGGTGGATACAGTGATGATCCCCAAGGAGGCAGAGAATTACTTGAAAAGATCACTGCAAAGGTCATGGCTCAAAAAAGTTGGCTTGTGGAACTTTGTATCACTACCACCAGTAGGGATAGATTTCAAGAGGGTACAACACCTAATTGAGACTATCCAAGAAGATGGAACTTGCAGAGTGACAGGCATGGATAATGAAGTGATGGAGATCCAGATCACCAAAGAGATCATCAAAGAGGCATTGAAATTGTCAGATCAAGGAGCAAACATGAGAGAAAGAAGGAAAAACCTCACAGTCTACTTGCAAAAGTCTAAACTACCTTCTTTCAAACTCATAGAAAACCTGGAAGTAAGAGAACTGACACAGATCTACAGTCAGTGTTTGTTGAGCTACAGCAAACGACCGCCAATATACACTACACCACACGGGAGCATCTCAACCACACTGACATGGGCTATGGGAATGACCCATGAGTTCTATATAGATCACGCATCATATCTGTTTGAAGAAATGACAAAGCTAAGGCAGGATAGACCAAATTACATTGCAGGAGGAGAAGTCCTGACCAGAGTAATATACCAGGCTATAGGCACGGCAGATCAGTTGCCACCTGCCCCTCATCAGAACGGCTGGCTGGTATTAAGAGAGAATATCGAAGACAGATCACAAAGGAAAGTACCTGCCTCTATTAACACCATTGGAGGACGCAGGCTGGAAAGAGTAACAAGAAGTACACAAGAAAAGATGGAAGAAGAAAGAAGAACAAAAGAGGAAGATGCCCGACTAAAAAAGCAGAAAGCGGAAATGGAAAACAACACTAGGTTGCAGAAGATAGCAAAAATGGAAAGGATGCTAGAAGGATTTGCTCTAGAGAGATCTCTACGAGGAGATGTAGGCGCCACTTGGAAACCTTCTAGTAGCACTTACACATTGAGAACGAAGAATAGAAACAACCCAGCTTTCAAGTTGGACTGGTTCGAGAGGTACATCCAAGAAAGAAATGCTAGGGACAAACCAGAATTGCGACTAGAAGAGGAGGATCTCCAAACTTTGAGAGATCAGTTGAGGCCAACTTCACGAGATCAGGAAACACCGCCGCCATCTCCAAGGCCAGATGCAAGTGAGAGGCAATCTAGCCCACCTGCTGACTCTACTTCGCATTCAGAAAGCTCACATCGTGATGAGAGAGTTCATACACCTCCCAGTGAAGAAGAAGAAGAAGAAGAAGAAGAAGAAGAAGAAGAAGAAGAAGAAGAAGAAGAAGAAAGAACGGATGGTCACGCGAACACTGGAACCATATCACAAAGTGATAAAGGCAAGCAAAAGGAGGTGGATCAGACAAAAGATAAAGCTTCCTCCTCTCAAGAAATTGAGATGGAAGCTACTATAGATGAAGATTTGCTGTCAATGGCGACAATACTAAACCGAACAAGACTGCACAGTCAATGGCTAGCTGATCAGAACAGGTCCAACAAAATGAGGTTACAACAAACCCATGGAGAAGTTCAAAGACTGCAAGAGCAAAGGGAGGACACTCTAAAGCTGATCAACATCAGATATGTTGAGATCTTGGGGCTCAAAAGCACAGTGAATCTCCTCAAAGACAATTTACAGGAGTCTGAAGACTTCAATGCCATATGTGAAGATACAATCAACGTATTCCTTGAAGATGTCAGTGACAAAGATGAACACATAAATAAGTTGGAAAAAGAAAATCAAGATGCGCTGGACACAGTCAAAAGTTTGCAAGTCGTCATCGATGACTTACAAATTGAAATCAAAGATTTGAGAGCAGTAACAGATATACAAGCAAGGGAAATCGAACGAGCTAGGAAGCAAAAAACGCCGCTACCAACAACACCAGTCCACCCAGAAGAAGAAGTGGCTGCACTGAAGAGGGAGCTGGAGTTGGAAATAAAACAGCGCTTAATGATAGCCGAAAGTGCGCTTAGAGCAGAGGATCAACTACAAAGGCAAATTTCCGACTTACAAAGTGAACAGCAACAAGGACCAGCTCCTGACACTGAAATGGAAAGAATTGTTTCCAAATCACTCAGGGAAGAAAATGAAAACTTGCACATCAGGGTAAAACAGTTAGAGGAGTCTGCAGCTCAAAAAGAAATGGAATTTCAAGCTCTACAAATCAATAGTAGAACAATGGCTACGCAAATCGCAAGTCTACAAACTGCAAGGCAACACCAAGGACAGGTACGAGTGCACCTAGAACAAGCAGCAACGAATTTGGCTGGACTCGCCGAAGCATATGGGGGTCAAGATGAGTACGAGGAAGAATTAGATGAACAGGAGGACCCGAATACACAGATTGATCAGACTGGCTCCAAAGACCAAGAAATAGAAGAAGATTCAGTCACAAGATTGGAAGAGTAGAGGCTGGCCGAGCAGATGGAAAAACAATCAGAGATGATATGGTACAAGGCAATGCAACTAGAAAAGGAGTTGCTACAAGGGCTCTCCAGATCAGGTAAAACAGCAGCAGAGCTACGAAAGGAATGGAATGCCCCTATGTTACCATATGCTCTGCTGAAATTTGAAACTCTAACACATCAACGGTAGCTCGAAAAAGAAGCACAAGTGCCAGTGTTTGAAGGAGAAGTACAGGATCGAGAACAACAAAACAGAATAGTAGACAGCCAACCAAAGTGGAGGTGTCAATGGCTCTTGGATCATCCTAATAACCTGATCCACTTAGTCAACGCACCGTCTGAGCTGAGGAATGACAGAACTTTTTGCCCAACTCCGCGAACATACACCTACAGCCAACATAAAGCACTACAGAGCAGAAATCCGACATGGCTAAATTATCCAGTATTGCTAGGGCTAGCAGAGAGAGAGAGAATATCCGGTTGTTACATGGTGAAAACCCTTCAGGGCGCCATCGTAGAATTCGGAGGCTCTCCTGACCTATCCTGCAAGATGCTATGTAAAATAGCTCGAATCTTTTTGGCCTGTCTCACAGTCTTCTCAGAAAGCTGGACGTCAGAGTATATGAATACCAAAAGAAGCATCTTAGAGTTGTCATACGATCTAAGTGACCACCTACAGAGCGAGTATTGTATGCCTATTTTAGACGGCTAATGTTTCTGCCAAGCTACCATCTACAAACCTTCGAAGAAGCATTTTACACAGGCTTCTTCATGTACAAGTCAAAATTTTTTGGCCCATTAATGGCAAGCGAGTCTATGCGATATGATGCATTTCTACATCAAATCAACCAAGAAAGACGACAACGACAATGAAGACAAAGACGATCATGTCGTGGTAGACATGAATTAGGAGGGGGGGAGTGTTGGAGCCCCATTGGTCCAATTGTTGTAATGAGCCAATCTTGTAAAGCATATCGAATTCCCATTTTATGTCAAAGACGTCTTATCATTTTGATCCATTCATATGAGTTATGTAAAGATTAATCAGGTAGTCAGGACTCAGATTTGTTCCCACTTTGTAATAAGGAGTAAGAGAACCCCATGTACATTTTTGAGTTAAGGTGACTAAAGTATAAAAGTCACCTTAGAACCATTTTTGAATAACATTTTGAATATTAATTCTGTGTCGTACGAGTCTGTGAGAGAGAGAGAGAGAGAGAGAGAGAGAGAGAGAGAGAGAGAGAGAGAGAGAGAGAGAGAGAGAGAGAGAGAGAGAGAGAGAGAGAGAGAGAGAGAGAGAGAGAGAGAGAGAGAGAGTGTCTTATCCTCTTCGTTACGCGCTTCTCCCTCACCGGATTCACGACGTGACCACACCATCGCGGTAGTCTCTCCGAGAGCTACGCGCCCACGCCACGCATTCACCTTTTCGAGCTGATCGCGATCGATCCTTCCTCGAGCTTGTTTTGCTTGTAAGTAGCACAAACAGTGTCTGTTTTCAATAATCAAGTGCTTTATGGAATGAGAAAGAGATTAGCTACACATAGATACTCATAAACTTAAGTTTCGCCCACTTTTGGATTATGACCTGTTAGTCTATCGCGACTGTATTCGAGATAACTAGGGTTCAAATCTGGTGAGATTAGACTTATAGGTAAGTATATCCTAGTGAGAGGATGGTGCCTAGTAAGTTTGATGCGATTCCGAGTTCATTGGAAGTGTAAACGGTGTTGTGAGCGTTTAGGGATAGAGTGGGTTGCATTCTACCAGGGTTAATGATTGATGCATCATAAAAGTGTGTATGTGTAGATTGGTCTCAGCCTGACAAGCTAACGAGATTGCCTAAGTGCACCTACGGGTTAGTCGTGTCATCGGATGATAAGTATGTTGTCTGTGTCGTGCTCGTGAGTATGAACAGGGGAGTAGTTTTGCCCTAAAACAGTGAGGTAATTAAGGCCATTTAAATGTGACCTAATCTTTGGCATCGAATACCTATTAAGAGATATCTTTGCAAGGTTTAGTCATTAGACTTAGCCTAAATAAATCAAGCAAAAAATTGATCTTATAAAGCCGCTCAATTGGGTCAGAGGTATCCATACCTTGGATTGCATCCATAAGTTTATACCAAATGAAGTGATTTTACTATGTCTATTCTACTCAGCCACCATAAGGATTAAAGTAAAAGGCCAACTTCTAGTGAGTTGAAAGGAAAAAAGGTGTCATCTTTATTTCACAAGCAGCCTGACAGTACCTTCTGATCATAATTTCCAATCACCAATTGGTAGTCATACCAACGGGTATCAACACCTTAACAACCTTTAGGCAGTGCTAAATATTGTAAAGAATGCAGTAGAAAAAACCAAATCTTTATGGAGTAGTACCAACTTGTGAAGCTTCCTTATGTTCAACCATCTCCATAGCCACACAGTAAGAAAATGATCAAGCCATCAAGAAACTCTCTTTCACATACACACACTAAAAAACGCAAGAGCCAAGGCTAAGTGAGGGGCATAGAGCAACCCTTACCTGGTATTAAATACCCAGTTTGGTAAATGTTATTCTGAGGAGCCACAATCTTGGCAAATTATCTTTGATTTGTCATCATCACAAGGAATACGCTATCGAACGGCAGCCGGCTTGGTTAATCGAGTAGAGGGGGAGGGAGGGGGGGGGGGGGGGGGGGGGTGTTTTTGTTAGGTTAGGTGTATCTGAAGCGAACAAAAAAAAAGAGCAGAGCTGCAGGGAGTGGGGATTGATGCCAGAGTAGACGCGCATAGAATGGGGAGTGATACAAAAGTAAATGTGGAATTATTCCCCAGCATGGTTTAGAGAGGAAAATAATCATGCTTCGATAAGGGGGGGTTTTTGTGAGGATTAAGTCCAAAGGCAGCCACCAACTAAGGTAGTGTATCCACGTAGGAAGGAAAGAACAAAAAATATTGCCATCTGATGTTTAGGGAGAGGTTTTAAACTATTAATAAGATGTTGGATCCATGCTTAAGTGTGTGTGTGTGTGTGTGAAGATTGGGGAGAGAGAGAGAGAGAGAGAGAGAGAGAGAGAGAGAGAGAGAGAGAGAGAGAGAGAGAGAGAGAGAGAGAGGGAGACAGAAAAAGGAGGTGGACGGAGGGAGAGAGGAGACAAGGAGGACCCTTCCTCATCATTTGTTGACTTTGTCTTCATTATTGGCCACCCCATTTTCAAACTATAGATATTATATTGCTTAAATAAATTAAGAATGGAGCCCCATGGGAAGAAAAGTATGGGAAAGGAAGATGCTCTTGGCCCCACCAATTCTTGACCATAATGCACCCTCTTGACCATCCATTGTATGGAAAGATATCCTAAGATATTTTCCTCCAAGCTTTGAGTCTTCAAGTGGATGTTTATTCGCAAAGCCTTAAAGCCTTGTCGTCGAGTGCATATCAAGGGAGAGGTGGACCAAAATTTGAAAAGCGGCCCTTAGCATGATGGAAGCGAGTCAATATGGACTCAAGTATGATGTTATGGCATGAGGATACATAAGCATGATCATGCAGTTGACCCCATCTACAGGCTGGAGATCTCTACAACAACCACCTAGAAGATTGTTAAAAAAAGTACCCAATATGTAGGAGCAATATCAAGACATTCAACATGCAAAGTTGTAAGAGTGATATCAAACACCTACAAAAGTGATCTTGTGGATCAATAGAAAAAGAAGTTTCGATAATCATTATGGACTACATTTTTTTTAGAGGGTTTATTCTCATTCCACTCTTACCATTTTTGGTGAAGTCACCAAGTTGGCTACCTGTAGAGATGCAGACTTCACAGAGGGGCCAACATATCAACTTGGGAGCTACCTACCAAGAGATACATGCAAGATCTCATCATGTAATGTAAAGAGAATTTTTTCTTCACATCATGGAGGATATATCTACCAAAGGAATCCTTGAAATTCACTTGGAAGAGTAATCTACAACATCTATAAATAGTGAAGCAGGCAGTGGTCCCTTTGTAGAAAGTTTGTACCTAGGAGTACCCTAGTGCCTAGAGCCTAGTATTGGTGCTTAGTTACAGATTGATATTGGGCTAGATCAAGGATGCCACTACACTTTAAGTAGTGAGATTAGCAAGATTGTGATGCTACTAGGAAGCACACTCACACCTTAGCATTGGGAAGACGAAGAGAGCACATTGAGAGACATTGTGAGGCATTGCATAATATTGTATTAAGTGGTGTACCTGGGAAACAAATTGCTTGTATTTGGGTCTATAGCCTTAGCATTGGATTTGGGGATCAACACTTCATTCTTTCTCTTGGTACCAGTACAGTGTATCTGGGTGATTCATGGTGCCCCTGCTTTGGTACTTATAGTACCAAACTTTGGTGATTCTAGAGTACCAAATTATCTATATGGTAATATTAGCTATCTGATATTGCTAGTGTTAAGATTCTATTACAGTAGCAATTTGGGTGCTCTAGACTAATTTTGGTGCTTGAGACTACCAACATTGTATCCAATGTAGTTTGCTTATGGATAAATCTGTTCCTCATTATACCCTTGTCTCTGTTAAACATTTGATTACATATTTCTCCTCTCTCATATATCCTGGCACCAAGTTCCATACACACTTTTACATTTTTTCACATGGTATTAGAGTACATTTTTCACATGGTATCAAAGCGGGGTCTAGTGCCAAGCAGAGAGAGCTTAAGTGATCTTAAGTGAGTATGAATACAAGCTAGTCTTGGAAGGAGCCAAAAAATCTCAAAAATGAAGAACCTCTTATTTTGAATAAAGCATGGAGGACAAGGCAAGCTTGGAGAGATCCACAAGGACTGGAAGGCTCTCAAAAGAAGGACATGGAATCCTAGAGAAGTCTCATATGAAGGAGACAAGGGAAACCTATATTAATTCCCACAAATCAAAGTTGGAGGTCACAACAAGAGAAACTCTCAAAGAAGAGTTCACCTCATTCACAACATGGAATCAACAACTAGCATGATGGAGCTTATAGACTAAGAGAAAGCCCATCATTGGATCAAGGGAAGTCTCATCAAAGATAAGAGGCCTTTCATCATAACTTTGTGTTGTTTAATTTTAGGAATGGTCAAATATTCTACAGGATTTGAGGGAAGGTGTTGGAGATACAAGTTCACACCATCTCTCCTCCTCCTTAACAAAGGCTATTTGGAGATGATGTAGAACTTGAGGTAAGGTGTTGAATATCCAATCTCAGATCATTTCTCCCATTTTACATACTCCTTAGAGAGATTTTTGAATGTGAGGGAAGGTGTTAAATTATGCAAGTTCACATAATTTCTACTAGAGGCGTGAACAAGGGCTAAGGATGAAGGCATGATGTAAGAAAGTCAATATGGACTCATGTATGATGTTATGGCATGAGGATACATGTCCATATTCATGGATTCAAACCCATATACACATTGGATATATCTACAACCACCACCTAGAAGATTGCTAAAAAGTACCAAAAAGGTAGGAGCAATTTTAGGAGGCTCAACATGCAAATTTGTAGGAGTGATATCAACCACCTACATTAGTGATCTCATGGAGCAGTACAAAGAGACATTTCTCTACTCAATATGGAATATAATCTAGTTATAGGGTTTATCTTAATTTTACTCTTACCATTTTTGGTGGTCACAAAATTGGCTGTGTGTACAGCTACAAACTACAGAGAGGAGCCAGCATTTCAACTTGGCAGCTAACTACCAGGAGATACAACCATATATCTCACCATGGACTATGAAAAAAAAGTTTTTTTTTATATCATGAATTATCTAACTACCAAAGAATCCCCAAAATTCACTTGGAGGAGTAATCTACAGCAGCTATTATAAAGAGTGAAGCAGGTAGTGGTCCCCTTGTGAATAGTTTGTAGCTAGGAGAGTGACAAAAAAGACTAGAGACTAGTATTGGTGCCGAGTTCCAAGTTGATATTGGGTAAGAGCAAGGATTCCAATACACTTCAAGTAGTGAGCTTAGCAAGGTTGTCAATTGATGCTACTAGGAAGCACACTCACACCTTAGCATTGGGAAGAAGAAGAGAGCACGGAAGAGGCATTGACTAATCTTGTATTGAGTGTTGTAGGTGAAAAAAAATTGCTTTTACTTTGGGTTTGGGGATTATCCCTTCAATCTCTCTCTCAATACTAGTACTTTGTATCTAGGTGATTCACAGTACTTGATTTGGTACTTACAGTACCAAACTTTCGTACTTCAAGAGTACCAAATTATTTATTTGGTACTATTAGCTCTTTATTATGTGTACTATTAAGATCTGTCTAAGGGGGGAATTTTACAACTCTGTCACATCTCCCCAAGAGACATACCCAAGACTAAAATGTCAATCTAAGGGAGCAGGAGCAAGTGACTTGACTAGGGCATGGAGGCACGCCAAGACGTTGTCAATCTCTTGTTTAAACACAATACACTCCATGGATATGATCTATGAACCCTCTAATTGTGGAAAATTTGATTTCTACCTCTCTAATCCAATCACACATCCACATGCAAAACCAATAAAAAATCAACTCCGATCAACACCAAACTTGGCAAGCATATTCCTTACTAGGTTAGAAACACTTTTGGACTAGCAAACCTAAAATTTGTACACTTCAAAAAATCATGATTTTCTCCAATAATAAAATTATAGGTTGTCAAATCTGGTGTTGAATACATCTACTAGATGCTCCTAAGCATTGGGAGTCATATGCAACTAATAGAATCTCAAAATGATGTTTGAATAGTGAGATATGTCATTTGGAAGGTCCTGAGAGTCAATACTTGGATCTCGCAAAACGCTTGCAATGTAGACATCGACATGTAGAGCTCCTTGAGGCTAATGTGTTGATGCTCTTGGCTTGTTGATACAATACCCATGTAGTGTGGCGCAAAGAGATGAGATCTTGACAGCAAGAGACTGCTCACAACCTACAGAGAAAACCTTATCTTCTTATTAACGCTAATAGAACTTGTCCCCCCAAAACCTTACAAAAAATTCCTTCTATACCTTGGCTAAGGGTTGTATATGTACAAGGGCTAAACTGCTTCAAAAATAAGTGACCTATCCAAAAAACTTGTCTAACTTATGATACAACGGAAGATCATAGCAGAGTGAACAAAGATCTAATGGTTTTTTGATGGAAAACTTACAATCACTTTCTATTACAAGGGCTTTAAAAACCTCTTGAGTGTATCCTTTTCTTGAAAAAGCATCTATTGTTAGAATCTTCCAACACTCCCCCTTCCTACTTCATGTTGTCTATGACATGAGTCAAGGTCTAAAGTAAATGAGTCTTCTATTAAGTTGTCTTCGTCTCCTTGAGGAAAGTGAAGGTCTGTGAGTGCTCCAGCTTGTTTCTTGTGGCTTTACTTCTTGGGCATTCCCTTCATGTTGTTTTGCATGGTTTGTATACAACCATTACACCACATTAGCAAATGTCAAATCTATTCTTGCATTTTCCATGCTCTATGCATCCATTTAGCTTGCTGATTCTCTGAGAGGAATCCCAAATCTCGAGTGAATTTTTTCAAGAAATTACTAAACCGAGAAAAAATTATCAATATATGATTTTGAAAATCCCAAACTAATCAAGATACTTATAATAATTTAATAATCATTCACACATGTGTTTTTATTTAGTTCTTACACTCTAGTCAAGCGAAGATAGAGGTGCTATCTATTAGAGGACATTAAGTTGAGAATGGATGATGCTAGCACATTGCAAAGGAGACAAAGTATTTCACAAATGAACCATTGGAATGTCTTCTCATGTCAAGATGTAGGTAAAAAGGAATGTGTGTGTATAATGTACCTCATAGAAGATGAGGTACAAGCCTTTTAGAGTAGGAGCCCTCATAAACTTTCAAACCCAAGAAGTCACAAGGTGTGGAACTCGGAATTGTTACCATGAAGTTTTGTTGGGCTTGTACAAAGTAGTGTGCCATCTGTGTGTGTGTGTGTGTGCACATGCGCATACCCACGGAGCCCCTTACAAGTTTTAGAGTGAGGATCACATTTGAACATATTCAACCTTTTCTCCTTCACATTTTGAGCTTGGATCTCCCCTGATATTCCTTTCTCTCACAACACCCCATGGACTCTCAATACATCCGTGGTCCTTAAGTATCACATGTCCATATTTGGTTGTATTTAGGCTTTTCTCTCTCAATACATCCACGATACTGAAGCATCAAAGTGCCCATTGATAATCTCAATAAATCATAAGAAATGTTTCTTTGGTCTCATAGTAGGTCATGTTTGACCTTTAATGACAGTAATACAGTCTCTCTCTCTCTCTCTCTCTCTATTTTTCCATTTATGTTGCATGTTTTCTTTTGTTCTGTTTTATCTCTCTTTGCTTATCTGTCTAGAGTTCCTGCACAAAATGTTTGTGGTTCTCATTTACATAAGAATGACAAGTACTACAATATGTCTCACCTTTGTAGAGAACTCGACTTGAAGACTACAAAGAATACAAAAAGTGGTGGATCTTTATTCTACAAAAACGCTTCCAAGTATGCTCCTCGTAAGTCATTCACCCATCAGCAACATGCCAAGATCCGATGGCCGAGAACTCATATAAGTAGGAAAAACATGGAAGCCATAATGTAGCTATATAATGAGACAAAGTCAACTATTGCAAAAAATACAATCAATGCAGTGGCTAGTACAATTATGAAAAGAGCCATTTTTAGGGCATTTTTAAGCCTGAAAATGAAGTTGAATCTTGATGCACTCAACAAAAATATTTTCGTTTTAGCATGAAGTTCTTATCATCTAGAAGGAGTACAAAAATAGTGACTCCACCTTGACTACGCCAACAACCACTTCAACAATAGCCTATTGCATGCCAGTTGTGCCCTACATACTGATAAATACTAGGCTCCACATTCCCTATCTGCAACCTTCATGTATGCATTGTAGGGAACCATGATGGACATATTCTCTCTCTCTCTCTCTCTCTAAAACATAAACAAATGTCTTTGTTTGATTATAGGGTTGAAAATCACGAAGCCATTTGAGGAGTTTCTTGTAACACCACGTGTTGATACATGATGCTATTGGAAGATTCATACGAGGTAATTTAAGCACTTTATGGAGCTGCTTGTAACATCATGTGTCGACACCTGGTGCTCTGGAAAGCTTCAAAGAGGCAAATTCAAGAGCTTTGTGGAGCTTCTTGTAGCACCACATGTCAATACCTAGTGCTAAAGGAAGTTTCAAAGAGGCTAATTTAAGTCCTTTGTGGAGTTGCATATAGCACCACATTGTCGTGCTGTGACACGTACATAGTGGGATCGCATGCTACAAGATCTATCTTGTATTTTTTTAGATACATAATTATATTTCCTATAGTGTACATATGCATATTTAAGTATATTAATAAGCCTTCTATCTCATCCTATTATTTTTCTCAAGGGTAACATATCCTTACTTTACCATCAGAAAATACTATGGGAAAAGCATCAATAGCTCCACCTCTTTAACTTGGGGCAAAAAGCATTGATTCTTTATTTCTACTATTTCATTATCATCTCACACCCTAGCTAGATCCTATATCTAGGGTAAACTCCAATATATATATATTCTATGTATTTTTTATACTTTTCTTATATTTCTTTTTAAATAGCTACTAGGAGAGAATCAAATCCTAGTGGGACACTAGGTGGCATGATTTCAAAGATACACTTATTTTAATGCATTATTGCAAGCATGATTACAAAACTTTGTTAAGGAGCAATGTCATGCTTTCATATGGTATGAGGTGTCCCTTGGAATTAAATGAAAGTCTAGGCTAAGGAGACCACATGAAGACTTTTGCTGCCATAAATGGGCCCTATTTTGATGAATTTTTTACACAAGGTTCCAATCTGAATTCGAAAACAATTCTAAAAAGAAAATCGTAGCTAATGAGCTGAAGTTTTTGCCCATATTTTTACTTTTTTATTTTGAGCCACGGTTGAGGAGATATGATCAAAATACTGGACCCCAGTCGGCCCACATCATGCAGGGACAACTCATTTCCAACTTTTCCAATTCCTGTTCACACTGGCTCCTCTCTTCTTGTGTAAACCCTTGTGGGTTCCCTTCACCTATAAAAGGGGACCTCTTCTTCCTTCGAAGGAACTCAAGCATTCAAGCCATTGATGAGAGGAATTCTCGAGGGAGTGAGTAGTAATGCCTAATTGTACTTAGCCATTAACATAAGCCCAAGCCTACACTTTCTCCTAGAGGGAGACTAGCCATTCTTGCAACAAGCTAACCTTGGAAGATCAACTCTAATCAAAGAAGGTCTTGCACTTGGTGTATCAATCAAAGTGGAATTATCCACTCTTCTTCTCTCTCCCATCAATAATGGTGCCGAAGGGTTTCAAGTAAGATGTGTTCTACATTGATGTTTTCTTGATTTCTTGTTGTTTTCATTTTCATCTCTAATCCAATATATATATATATATATATATATATATATATATATATATATATATATATATATATGTATCCAATCTCATCTCCTTAACCAAACCTATCTCTCTCATTCTTAGTAATTCATCCTCTCTAGGTTCTCCTGCTACAGGTACATCTCTCCTCGCAGTATCCTTATTGCCTACGGGCAAGAATAGGGCTTGGGAGGGAAACTTCTCATCTCTTCACTTCTCTCATATCTACATTTCTCACATACTATCCTATATGAATAACACACATGATGATCATTTCTATCGCTTTCACTCTGTACGATCTATTAGAATTAACGTATGGATTAGCCGTAAAATACACTTTCAACAACGTATAGTGTTTCTCTTCGGCCCTGAAAGGCTCAATGAAATACTTCTATCACCGGATCCCATCATACTACCTCTCATAGACTATAATTTTTCTTTTGATGTAAGCGTAGTTATCTTGCTATGAACCAAGAGGATTTGTACACACAATTAATCCCAATCACTAGACAAAATATATATATTATGGTAAGCACAAAACTACAATTCCAAAGAACAATTCGTAGCCTATTTGGTCAGCCAAGATTGAATGCCATTAACTCATCCATTAACCCTTTCATATTACCCATGATACGATATGACCATAGCCTTGATGTTTTCATCTTCGTATTGTTTTGACATTCTCTTTTGCGTTCTTTCTTTGTGTGTGTGAGTGCAAGAGAGAAAGAGTGAGTCTTCTTTGATTGCACTTCTTTCCAAACCCTATTCTTCATGGCATCTATGGTTTAACTCCTTCATATAGTTTTTGTTGAGTTCTCTCACAAACTCTCACAGCCATAAGCCCGGTGCTTTCCTGGCAAGACCGCAAATTTCTCGACATATTTTTGGTGAACCCGACGCGAAACTGCCAGGGTGAGAGTTTGTGGGTAACCATGGGTGATCATGTTGAGCAACAAGGTATGCATTTTGACCCAGCAACAATGCAAATGTTTCAAGCATTTGCAATGTTCATGCAACAACAACATGCTACTGAAAGAAGGGAGATTTCAGCAACGAAGGCCATACAAGCGGTCGTCAACAGAATGGATCAATTCAATGGCAAAGATGTAACCAAGTACTTATGCGAGTATGTGAAGGAGATGGAGCTGCATCGCGTGTCAGAAGGTGAGATGATTCAAAGCTTTGAGCTAGTTGTTGCTCCAGAAATTAGGGAGCATGTTAGGGCAATTAAAGATGGGCATGGGAGAAATTGGGAAGAACTCAAAGTAGCTTTAAAGGAGGAATATTTCATGGAGGACTCGGAGGGAGTGACCAAAAGGACATTCTTAGAATGGGTAGTCAAGCCAAAGCAAGGACTATCAATAACAGAGCTACTTAGGGAATTTGAGCGGCGCTATGCACAACTCACTAGGACAGAAAGGGCCACACTAGATGCAGAGAAGACAGATCTTTTCTTACAAGATGTAGGTAAAGAGTTTCAAGAAAATTTGGAGCTTCTTCTTGAAGATAAAGATGCTGAGAAAGGACTAAAGACTGACTGGAATGAGGTTGAAGGTGCTGTCTCACTGCTTGCCAAACGACAAAGAAGAAGGGACAAGATGGTAGTAAACACTACAAGTCCTTCCACCTCAACTTCTGACAAAATGGTAAAGCCTACTTTTATCGCTCCTAAGTTTGATGAGTCCATGCTAGATGAGCTTGTGAAGGGAATGCGTGACTTGAAGGTGAAGTTTGCAAAGCTTGAAGAAAAAGGCCAACCATCAGGGCCACTTCCTAGGCAAAGACAACAGCCCAAAGAAGGGTTTGTTAATAGATGTATTTGGTGTGATAGTACAGACCATGTAAAAAGGGATTGTGATGATTTTAGTGATGCTTTGTCAAAAGATGTTGTCTTTTTTAAGGATGGTAAAATCCACTTAAGACAGAGAGGTTTACCCTTGAGAACTAACTTTGGGAAGGGGGGAATGCAAACCTTAGTTGAAGATATGGCAACCAAGCATGCCACCTCTTCAGTTGAGGCAGCTACTTATGGAGTAACAATTGAACATTTTTGTGATGAAGAGGTGAGTGACCATCATGGTCAAATTTGGCCAAATGTCATGCAATTAGCTGAAAAGGGAAAGCTTACAAAAGAGATTCTACATGAAGCAGGTGATTGCATACGTCTAGAAACAGGATGGAATGATCCAGTGGACTCATTGTCAGTGCATGCCTACATTACAAAATGCCAACAAAATGAGGCAATTGTAGAAGAGAAGCGCAAACGTGAGAATGCGGATGAAGGACCATCAAAAAGAGCTTCTAGAAGTGGGGGAAGAAGCGACTCAATGACTTCTCAAACACCCTCAACACAAGGAGCATCTCCACCTGAAGTACTCATGGAGGAGTCTACAACAGGAAAGAAGAAAGAGCCAACGAAAGGTAAGACAAAGGCCCAACTTATAAACTACAATCTGATATTGAGGTTGCTACAGATTTAAAGAAAGTCTTGGAGGAAAGGATCTTGAATAGCAAGATTGAGTTTACTCTGGGAGAAGTTCTTGGCATTGCAAAGCGTGAATTCCATGAGGAGATCATTGACATAATCAAGAGGAAGAGGCAAACCCTTGCAGAAGTTTCTCGTCCACAGGTTGAAGGGGAAACCTCAAAGACACAAGGGATGCAACTGCAAAATAAGGAGAATGATGGAGCTGTGGTAGGATGCTACCAATCTAGTGGGAGAGTGAAGCAAGTGTATTTCTCAAATGATGATGAAGAAGTTGAAGATATTCCTGGGAGTTACTATTCACGAAGTCATTGAGCAAGGGCTACTACAGAAACTTTGGTCAAGGTAGGTGATCTTGAAGAGCCATTTGTTGCCTTGATTGACCATGGTTCAGAAATAAAAGGGTGTGAAAGAGTCTCTACAACAAGTGAAAATGGCCAATGGACACATATCATGGTTGGATGGTAAAAGTGGCAAACAATTCATCCGGTGAATTGTATGCAGCATGTCCAGGTGTGAAGGTGACAATAGGTGATGTAAAGATTGACCAAAACTTCTTTGTTCAGGATACATCTTCATATCATCTCATCCTTGGACAACCCTACATTGTGGGAGTTTGAATGGAAACAAAGGTAATGGACGATGGTTCAGCATATGCTAGGATACGTAGCAAAGATGGTAAACGTGCTGTCCAATTTCTCACAGTTTGTGTAAACCATGAAAGAAATCGTGACAACCTCAGAGAACATCCTCTACCAAAGGTAAGCAAAGAGTTTCATGATCATAGAGAAATGATGGGTTTTTGCCAAGTACCATTGTAAAGCGGGATTGCAGTGGTACAAAAAGAAAAAGGGTCTCGCCTGATCCAAAAATAGGTGAATCTTTCTCAATGAGCTCCTTGGTAACAAGGAATGGATCAGTATGTTTTACAAAACTTGAAGATTTGAAGAGATATGAGAGGCATTATGTGCATAATGTACAAATAGGCATGAAAAAGAGTGGGTTGCTAAAGCCTACTAAAAATGTTTTGGGTTTGTGTGAACAAGTTTCTTTTGTAGATACTATGGGTGAGCTTGATGCTATAATGAGGTCTAGTTTGCATCTTGAAAATGAAGTTGTGGAAGTTTTCTCTATGGAAATGTATCAAGTAATAGAAGCCTTTAAAGAAAACCAAACAGTTGGCCCAGAAGTCCATGTTGAAACTAAATACAAGAGTGTAGCAAAGAAGGTGAAACCAGTAGCTTCACCCTTACCACCCAACAACAGGGAAAAGATTGAACAGGCTTCTTTACAACCAAGTTTGCGGAATCCTAAAAAGATCGGGCATACCTTCACAAAGGAGTCTTTTCAAGAGTTGCAGATTGGTTGCGAGGAGTTTCTAACACAGGAGGAGACAAAGTGCTTCAAAGAAATGCTTTCAAAGCATGGTAAGGCTTTTGCATTTGAGCCACATGAGATAGGATGTGTTGATCCTTATATTGTAGCTCCTATGGTAATTTTCACAATACCTCATGTGCCTTGGAATCTGCGGCCTATTCCGGTTCCAAAGGCTCATTTGCCAAAGTTAGTAGAGCTACTGAATGAGAAAATCAAAATGAGAATCTTGGAGCCTTCTTGTGCTCCATACTCAAACAGGTGGTTCACATTTCCAAAGAAGAATGGTTCTTTACGCTTCATCCAAGATATGCAACCAGTGAACAAGGTGACAATTAGAAATGTAGGTACAGGTCCAATTGTGGATGAATTTGCAGAGGCGTTTGCAGGGAGGGCAATCTACTCAATGGGGGATCTCTACTCAGGGTATGATCAATTTCAGCTTGCAATCGAAAGCAGAGACTTGACAACCATGAGGACACCTTTGGGTTTGGTAAGGATGTGTACCTTGCCACAGGGAGCAACCAACTCGGTTGCACATATGATGAATGGGATGAATAAGGTCTTACGTGACTTTATTCCTCAAATCACAATGCCTTTCATTGATGATTTGCCTATCAAAGGATGTGAAGAAAGTGACAAAGATGAAGCTTTGGATCTCAAGGGATGTCCCAGGTTTGTGGTAAATCACATAAATGATTGTGATAAAATTTTGTCTAGGTTGGAAGAAGTGAATCTTACATTGTCAGGGAAAAAGTCTATGTTTGGTGTCAAAGAAGTGCTCATTGTGGGGCACATGTGCGGGCCATATGGTAGGAAACCTTGTCCATCAAAGGTAGATGCCATCCAAAGAATGAAAGAAACATGCACTAGCATCACTGAGGTTAGAAGGTTTCTGGGAGCATGTGTCTTCTATGTTATTTGGATTCCACATTATGCACATGTAGCTGATCCTTTTTATCAGCTGCTTAGAAAGAATCAAAAGTTTAAATGGACAGAAGCACATGTAAAATCCATGGAAAAGCTAAAGGAGTTACTCCAGTCAGCAACGACTTTGAGAAAGGTAGACTATGAGTGTCAAAGGCCAGTGATTGTGACAGTAGATACCAGTCCTACAGGGATTGGATGGGCAATAGGGCAAGATGACAAAGAAGGACACAGGTATGTGGTAAGATTTGGAGCAAAGGTACTAAGTGCTCGCCAAAGAAACTATCCACAGATAAAGAGAGAGTTATGGGGTGTGGTTACAGCCTTGAAAAGTGGGAAAGAGTACCTAATTGGTGCATGTGTGGTTGTAGAAACAGATTGTCTACCACTTCTTAGGATGATTACAAGCTGCTCAACACCAGACATTGCTATGTTGCGGTGGATTGCCTACATTAAGTCCTTAAATCCCGAGTTTAAGCACATTGCAGGTAAAGACAATACAGTGGTAGATATGCTATCAAGGGCAAGGTATGAAGATGAGTCACAAATGATTGATGAGGGAGATGATGTAGGCACAAAATTCTATTCTATCTCTCATGTCAAAGGTAATAATGTCTGCATGACTAATTCGCTTGAATTGTTCTTGAAAGATCTTTATGAAGGCGATTGGCTTTCTATTGGAAGGTACTTGAGTACTCTAACAAAATAGGATGATTGGTCTGAACAAGAATTCAAGAGGATACGTAGGAAAGCATATGGGTACTTTTTAAGGGATGGTTACTTGTGGAAGCATCCTAAACAAAAGGGTGCTACACCACAACGGGTTATATGTAAAAAAGAGACTCAAGTAAAGCTCATGCAAGAGTTTCATGAGAGTCTATGGGCTGGACACAGGGGTGTGTGGGCAACCTTCTCCAAGTTGAAAGAAAAATACTGGTGGAAGGGTATGTATAAAGATGTATCTCAATTTGTAGAGTCATGTGTAACTTGTCAAATATATTCAAATGTTCGACATCGTGATGGATTGCACCCTACATATCCACTAGCCATGCACTATAAATGGGTTGTGGATCTAGTCACGATGCCTTTAGGACTCTGGCAGATGAGATACTTGGTTCTTGCACGAGAGGACCTAACTAACCAGGTTGAAGGAAGAGCATTAAGAGCTAAGACCACAGAAGCTGTGTGCAAATTCCTTCTTGATGAGGTGATTTGCCGTTATGGTTGTGCGGGAAAAATCACTGTAGATCGAGGTGAATTGGATGCCGAAGAAGCAAGGGAGTTCTTTTCTAGATTAGGGATCAAGATTTCTCTTACTACAGCTTACAACCCTGAAGGCAATGGAAAGAGTGAAAGAGGGCATCCTCCTATCATCAAAGCTTTGGCCAAGGCTTGCGAAGGAAGAGTTGGTGAGTGGCCAAAATTGTTACCATATGCTTTATGGGTTGATCGTACAACACATAGCTCAGTAACTGGCTACATGTCTGCGGAGCTAATGCATGGTCAAAAGCCAGTGATTCCGATTGAGGATACAATTCCCACATGGAATGTACTACCTTGGCAAGAGGGGATTAGTAGGGAAGATCTCCTTGCACTGCGTATAAGGTAGCTAGAGAGAAGACCTGGAGACATTGAAGCTGCAAAAGAACGACTCAAAAATGCAAGGTTGAAAAACAAGGACTATTTTGATAAGCGACATCGACTCAGGAGCAAAGCAATTGACAAAGGTGACTGGGTTTTAGTGTATGATAGTAGCCTTGATAACCAGCACACAGTCATGCGTAAGTTCTCAAAAAGATGGTTTGGACCGTATGTTGTAAAGCATGTGCATGAAAATGCTACTTACAGCTTGTGTGAACTAGATGGTACAGAAGTAAAGATTCCCATTGCAGGAAAAAGGATTAAAATGTTTAAGAGAAGAGGAGACAATGATCTAGAAGATATGGATGGGGAAGAAGAGAAAAACACAGGTGAAGATAAAAGTGAACATGAAGCTCTGGAATCATCCAGTGAAGAAGAAGACAAGGAAGATGTAAAGAGGTCTAATCTTACAAAGGGACAATGTGGCACATACCGGAGGATGTGCAGGTTTAGAGGGGGTGGATGTCGTGCTGTGACACGTACATAGTGGGAACGCATGCTACAAGATCTATCTTGTATTTTTTTAGATACATAATTATATTTCCTATAGTGTACATATGCATATTTAAGTATAATAATAAGCCTTCTATCTCATCCTATTATTTTTCTCAAGGGTAACATATCCTTACTCTACCATCAGAAAATACTATGGGAAAAGCATCAATAGCTCCGCCTCTTTAACTTGGGGCAAAAAGCATTGATTCTTTATTTCTACTATTTCATTATCATCTCACACCCTAGCTAGATCCTATATCTAGGGTAAACTCCAATATATATATATTCTATGTATTTTTTATACTTTTCTTATATTTCTTTTTAAATAGCTACTAGGAGAGAATCAAATCCTAGTGGGACACTAGGTGGCATGATTTCAAAGATACACTTATTTTAATGCATTATTGCAAGCATGATTACAAAACTTTGTCAAGGAGCAATGTCATGCTTTCATATGGCATGAGGTGTCCTTTGGAATTAAATGAAAGTTTAGGCTAAGGAGACCACATGAAGACTTTTGCTGCCATAAATGGACCCTATTTTGATGAATTTTTTACACAAGGTTCCAATCCGAATTCGAAAACAATTCTAAAATGAAAATCGTAGCTAATGAGCTGAAGTTTTTGCCCATATTTTTACTTTTTTATTTGGAGCCACGGTTGAGGAGATATGATCAAAATACTGGACCCCAGTCTGTCCACATCATGCAGGGACAACTCATTTCCAACTTTTCCAATTCCTGTTCACACTGGCTCCTCTCTTCTTGTGTAAACCCTTGTGGGTTCCCTTCACCTATAAAAGGGGACCTCTTCTTCCTTCGAAGGAACTCAAGCATTCAAGCCATTGATGAGAGGAATTCTCGAGGGAGTGAGTAGTAATGCCTAATTGTACTTAGCCATTAACATAAGCCCAAGCCTACACTTTCTCCTAGAGGGAGACTAGCCATTCTTGCAACAAGCTAACCTTGGAAGATCAACTCTAATCAAAGAAGGTCTTGCACTTGGTGTATCAATCAAAGTGGAATTATCCACTCTTCTTCTCTCTCCCATCAATAATGGTGCCGAAGGGTTTCAAGTAAGATGTGTTCTACATTGATGTTTTCTTGATTTCTTGTTGTTTTCATTTTCATCTCTAATCCAATATATATATATATATATATATATATATATATGTATCCAATCTCATCTCCTTAACCAAACCTATCTCTGTCATTCTTAGTAATTCATCCTCTCTAGGTTCTCCTGCTACAGGTACATCTCTCCTCGCAGTATCCTTATTGCCTGCGGGCAAGAATAGGGCTTGGGAGGGAAACTTCTCATCTCTTCACTTCTCTCATATCTACATTTCTCACATACTATCCTAGATGAATAACACACATGATGATCATTTCTATCGCTTTCACTCTGTACGATCTATTAGAATTAACGTATGAATTAGCCGTAAAATACACTTTCAACAACGTATAGTGTTTCTCTTCGGCCCTGAAAGGCTCAATGAAATACTTCTATCACCGGATCCCATCATACTACCTGTCATAGACTATAATTTTTCTTTTGATGTAAGCGTAGTTATCTTGCTATGAACCAAGAGGATTTGTACACACAATTAATCCCAATCACTAGACAAAATATATATATTATGGTAAGCACAAAACTACAATTCCAAAGAACAATTCGTAGCCTATTTGGTCAGCCAAGATTGAATGCCATTAACTCATCCATTAACCCTTTCATATTACCCATGATACGATATGACCATAGCCTTGATGTTTTCATCTTCGTATTGTTTTGACATTCTCTTTTGCGTTCTTTCTTTGTGTGTGTGAGTGCAAGAGAGAAAGAGTGAGTCTTCTTTGATTGCACTTCTTTCCAAACCCTATTCTTCATGGCATCTATGGTTTAACTCCTTCATATAGTTTTTGTTGAGTTCTCTCACAAACTCTCACAGCCATAAGCCCGGTGCTTTCCTGGCAAGACCGCAAATTTCTTGACAACGTGTTGACACATGGTGCTAAAGGAAGTTTCAAAGAGGTTAATTTAATATCTTTGTGGAGTTGTCTATAGCACCATGGGTCTGTAAGTAGTGTTGTATGAGTCTTCATAAGGGCTAATTTTAGCCCTTTATGGAGCTGTATGGAGCACCACATGTCAGTATGTGGTGATATAGGAAGCTTCAAAGAGGCTAACTTAAGAGTTTCGTGGAGACCCATTGTAACACCACATGTCAACACATGGTTTTAAAGAGGCTAATTTAAGCGCTTTTTGGACTTGTGTGTAGCACCACATGTCGACACGTGGTGCTAAAGGAGGTTTCAAAGAGGCTAGTTTAAGCGCTTTATGGAGCTACTTGTAGCACCATGTGTCGACATGTGGTGCTAAAGGAATTTTTAGAGATTAATTTAAGCACTTTGTGGAGTTTCATGTAGCACTATGTGTCGACACGTGGTGCTAAAGAAAGTTTATAAGAGGGCTACTTTAAGCGCTTTGTGGAGTTGCTTGTAGCACCACGTGGGGACACGTGGTGCTAAAGGAATTTTCAAAGAGGATAGTTTAAGCGCTTTGTGGAGCTGCTTGTAGCACCACGTATCAACATGTGGTGCTACAAGAAGTTTCATAGAGGATAATTTAAGCACTTTGTGGAGTTGCATGTAGCACCACGTATCAACATGAGTTGCTAAATAAAGTCTCAAAGAGGCTAATTTAAGCACTTTGTGGAGTTGCTTGTAGCACCACGTGTCGACACGTGGTGCAAAATAAAGTTTCAAAGAGGCTAATTTAAGTGCTTTGGACAGATGCTTGTAGCACCACTACATGTGGTACTACAGGAAGTTTCAAAGAGGCTAATTTAAGCGCTTTGTGGAGCTGCATGTAGCACCACGTGTCGACAGGAGGTGCTAAAGAAAGTTTCAAAGAGGCTAATTTAAGCGCTTTGTGGAGTTTCATGTAGCACCACGTGTTGGCGCGTGGTGCTAAAGGAAGTTTCAAAGAGGCTAATTTAAGCGCTTTGTGGAGTTGCATGTAGCACCATGTGTTGACATGTGGTGCTAAAGGAAGTTTCAAAGAGGCTAGTTTAAGTACTTTGTGGAGCTGCCTGTAGTACCACGTGTCCGCACATGGTGCTATAGGAGTATCCAAAGGGGATTTAAGCCATTTGCAATGTTTCTTGTAGCATCACGTGTTGGCACATGGTGTTATTGGAAGCTTTATAAGGGCTAATTTAAGCACTTTATGAAGTTGCTTATAGCACCACGTGTTGGCACATGCTACTCCAGGAAGCTTCAAGAGGTTAATTTTAGTGCTTTGTGGAGCTGCCTGTAGCACCATGTGTCAACACATGGTGCTAAAGGAAGTTTCAAAGAAGCTAATTTAAGCATTTTTGGAGCTTCTTGTACCATCATGTGTTGATACGTGGTGCTATAGGAATATTTAAAGAGACTTTAAGCCATTTGTAGAGTTTCTTATAGCACCATGTGTTGGCACATGATGCTATTGGAAGATTCATAAGGGGTAATTTAAGCAATTTATGGAGATCTGCTGGTATCACCACGTGTCAGCACATGGTGCTATAAGAAGGTTCAAAGAGGCTAATTCAAGCAATTTATGGAGCTGCCTGTAGCACCACATGTTGACTAAAGCAAGTTTCAAGCAATTAATTTAAGCACTTTGTGAAACTTTCTATACCGAAACATGTTGGCACGTGGTTCTATAGGAACATTCAAAGGGGCTTTATTCCATTTTTGGAGTTGCTTGTAGCATCACGTTGGCACGTGGTGCTATTGGAAGCTTCATAAGAGACATTTTAAGCCCTTTATGGACCTGCTTTAGCACCACGTGTCGGCACGTGGTGCTATAGGAAGCTTCAAAGAGGCTAATTTAAGAGCTTTATGGATCTTCTTGTAGCACCACGTGTCAACACGTGGTACTAAAGAAAATTTCAAAGAGGCTACTTTAAGCGCTTTGTGGAGGTGCCTGTAGCACCACGTGTCAACATGTGGTGCTAAAGGAAGTTTTAAAGAGGATAATTAAGGCACTTTGTGGAGCTTCTTGACACATGGTGCTAAAGGAAGTTTCAAAGAAGCTAATTTAATAGCTTTGTGAAGATTCCTATAGCACCATGTGTCGATACATAGTGCTATAGAAAGCTTCATAATCACAAATTTAAGCCCTTTATGGAGCTGAATGTAGCACCATGTGTCTACATGTGGTGCTATAGGAAGCTTCAAAGAGGCTAATCTATGAGCTTTGTGGACCTACCTGTAGCACCATAAAGACAGTTTCAAAGAGGCTAATTTAAGCACTTTGTGGAGTTGCTTGTAGCACCACGTGTCGACACGTGGTGCTAAAGGAAATTTCAAAGAGGCTAATTTAAGCTCTTTGTGGAGATGCTTGTAGCACTGGTATGTGTCGGAACATGATATTTTAGGAATCTTCAAAGGGGCTTTAAGTCTTTTGCAAATTTTCTTGTAGCACCATGTGTCAACACGTTGTTGTGCAACTCCACTCCTATGCTAAGAAATATGCCAAGAAGATGCAGATCATGCTTATTGAAATCCTACTTGATTAATGGTCAGTGATCATGGCTTGTTAACAGGATAAGCTTAATGATTAATGTATGCCAGATGCGGCTTTAAAGGGCCAATTGACGCCTTAATGATGCCAAAAAGGAGTATGCTTTAAGTGAGCACATATGACAAATTATGATCTAGAACTGCAGTGCTTGAAGTGCTCTACCGGCCTGTCTTTATGGCTCGTCGATTGGAGCGACGGTGAAGAAGTTATTACAGTTTGAAGTTTGAGTCAATTATAGATCCATACCAGATTGGGAAACTGCAGTTGAGGAGACAAAGTAGAGATGAATGCATGGGCTTGAAGTACTCACTTTGTGGAGCACGTCGGTCTTTTTAGATCAGTGATCGGAGCTACGGGTATCGAGATATTGCCAGATTAAATTTCATCGGGGGCGTACGAGTCTGGCCCACTTGCTCGGAGTGCCATTTGGAAATTTTGGACTCCTCAACAGGGTTTGCATGTATTCTATGCAGCTTAAGAGGTCTACAAGGATTTACGGCTCATCAGGTAGAGTCCGACATGATCAAATAATACGGCTTGAGACCGGTGTCAGTTGTCGGTACGGTTGAGCATGATGAATTTTGGAATCCGAATGTGTTCACCTATACTTGCATCTTGAAGAGCATTAAATGCGGGAAATGCTGAAAATGGCAGTGGAGAGTCGGAGGAGAATGCCGTGCTTAGCAATGCCTTGACTGTTATGCATGTTAAATGTGGTGCCACTACAAGGGCCAGCTGCCCAAGGGGGATAGGTTTAGTGGCCGCCCAAGAAGGTGGGAATGCCATTCAAGCAAAAAGGTTTTATTTTAAGTGTGGATGGGAAAAAGAGAGAGGGCAACGACGGCGCCTTCAAAGAAATCTTTAATAGTTTTTTTTTTTAAAGGGGAGCAAGGGAAGAAAGAAGCCATGCAAGCTTAGAAGAAAAAGAAGAGGAAGGGAAAGGAGGCACCTTGGAGAAGAAGAAGAGAAGAAAAGAAAGAAGAAGAAGAAAAGAAAGAAAACGAAGAAGAGAAAGATAAGAAGAAGAAGGAGAAAAGAAAAAGAAGAAGAAAGAAGGAGAAGAAGAAGAGAAAGAAAAGAAGGAGGGGCTTCGAAGGGCAAGCTCGCTCTTGTCTTCGGCTACGAACATCACGAAGCAAGGACTCCCTCTCACTCTCGTTCTTGGCAAGCAAGCAAGGCGAGCTTGGTCGAAGCAAGCAAGGTGAGAAGTGGTCGAAGCAAGCAATCTTGAGAAGAGCTTGGGCGAACCAAGGTCGAAGCTTGAGGGTAAGCTTGTTGAGGTTTGAGTAAACCAAGGCGAGAAGAGGATTACAAGTAAAAGCAGAGCTTGGTTAGAGCAAGCCAGGTTCGAGAAGGATAAGTTTGTTGAGGCATGCAAGCAAGGAAGATGGAGGTCGAAGCAGGAGAGGCGAGCTTGGTCTTGAACCAAAGCAAGAGCAGAAAGCAGGGGAAGGCATGCAAGGTAAACAAAGCAAGGTAAGAAGCAAGAGGAAAGCACGAGGCAGTGCAAAGCACACAAAGCAAGATAATTGGTAACTACTGAAGCTTTATGATTGAGGCATGGAGCAAAGTCGGAGCTTGCAGAATCCGCGAGGTATTTGAAACAAATAAAGCGCATGAGGAAATTTCCATAACCTTCATCTGCTAGAAATTGATTTAACATTTTGTATTTTTGTTGCTATGCTAAGAGAAAGTTTGTGGAGATGCAATATACTTGAAATATGATTTTCTACTACCTTATGACCCAGGAGGCTATCATGCTAGTTATGATTCTTGGAAGTTACTATATATGCCTTATGACCCAGGAGTTTATCATGCTAGCTATGATTGCTGTGAGTTACTTTATAAGCCTTTTGATCCTGGAGGATGGTGCAAAATTTTCAAAGGAATTTTCACAATGGGACAAATGATTGAGTTCCCGTTTGATCCCGAGGGCTACTGAAGTGCAAAGTTGTTGATTTGAAGAGTACCAATTATCTGTTGTAGCAGGTTGCATGGTACAAGGTTTTGTTTTCTAGATTTATGCTGAGTCAGAATAGTTGTGGTTATGCAGTCAATAAGATTACATGGCTGGCTTCCAGTTGATTTCTTTGGACAATTGATGAAGTATCTTCATATCTTTTGAGTTGGTTCTGCTACCAGAACTTGAAGTAAAGGACTTGACGGCCATTCCGTGTGCAGACGGAGTAAGGCATACTTGAGCTTGACAGGGTTCCTTAAAGAGAGCTTAATGATCAAGCCGTGTGCATCATTAACTAGAGCACTTGAGTCTGGCGGGGTTCACTAAACAGGTTATCCATAATTGAATGCTTTGCAGATATGACAGATACAGTTTAGAGATTTTTGATGGGCAGCTACCTAATGATTAAGCTAGAACATTGATGATAGGGTATAAGCCTTATTTCATTTTTTTCATATGTTTACTTGTTACGTGAGTCTGATGATGGGTAAGAAGCTTAAGGTACCTGTAGCAGATGCAAATTGAAGTGTTGTTGGCACAGACCGGAGGCTGTGCAGGTTCAGAGGGGGTGGATTTCGTGCAGCTCCGCTCCTATGCTAAGAAATATGCCAAGAAGATGCAGATCATGCTTATTGAAAGCCTACTTGATTAATGGTCAGTGATCATGGCTTCTTAACAGGCCAAGCTTAATGATTAATGTATGCCAGATGCGGCTTTAAAGGGCCAACTGACGCCGTAATGATGCCAAAAAGGAGTATGCTTGAAGTGAGCACAGATGAAAAATTATGATATAGAACTGCAGTGCTTGAAGTGCTCTACCGGCCTGTCTTTACGGCTTGTCGATTGGAGCGACGGTGAAGAAGTTATTACAGTTTGAAGTTTGAGTTAATTGTAGATCCATACCAGATTGGGCAACTGCAACTGAGGAGACAGAGTAGAAATGAATGCATGGGCTTGAAGTGATCACTTTGTGGAGCGCGTGGGTTTTTTTAGATCAGTGATCGGAGTTACAGGTATCGAGATATTTCCATATTAAATTTCATCGGGGGCCGGTTCCGTACCAATCTGGCCCGCTCGCTCGGAGTGCCATTTGGGAATTTTGGCCTCCTCAGTTGCGTTTGCATGTGTTCTATGCAGCTTAAGAGGTCTACAGGGATTTACGGCTCGTCAGGTAGAGTCCGACATGATCAAATAATACGGCTTGAGGCCGGTGTTAGTTGTCGGTACGGTTGAGCATGATGAATTTTGGAATCCGAATGCATTCACCTATACTTGCAGATTCTTGAAGAGCATTAAATGCGGGAAATGCTCAAGATGGCAGTGGAGAGTCGGAGGAGAATGCCGTGCTTAGCAATGCCTTGACTATTATGCATGTTAAATGTGGTGCCACTACAAGGGCCGGCCGCCCAAGGGGGATAGGTTTAGTGGCCGTCCAAGAAGGTGGGAATGCCATTCAAGCAAAAAGGTTTTATTTTAAGTGTGGAGGGGAAAAAGAGAGAGGGCAAGGACGGTGCCTTCAAAGAAATCTTTAATAGGTTTTTTTTTAGGGGAGCAAGGGAAGAAAGAAGCCATGCAAGCTTAGAAGAGAAAGAAGAGGAAGGGAAAGGAGGCACCTTGGAGAAGAAGAAGAGAAGAAAAGAAAGAAGAAGAAGAAGAGAAGAAAAGAAAGAAAAAGAAGAAGAGAAAGATAATAAGAAGAAGAAGAAGAAAAGAAAAACAAGAAGAAAGAAAGAGAAGAAGAAGAGAAAGAAAAGAAGAAGGAGGGGCTTCGAAGGGCAAGCTCGCTCTCGTCTTTGGCTGCGAACATCACGAAGCAAGGACTCCCTCTCACTCTCGTTCTCGGCAAGCAAGCAAGCAAGGTGAGAAGTGGTCAAAGCAAGCAAGCTTGAGAAGAGCTTGGGCGAACCAAGGTCGAAGCTTGAGGGTAAGCTTGTCGAGGTTTGAGTAAACCAAGGCGAGAAGAGGATTACAAGTAAAAGCAGAGCTTGGTTAGTGCAAGCCAGGTTCTAGAAGGATACGTTTGTCGAGGCATGCAAGCAAGGAAGATGGAGGTCGAAGCAGGAGAGACGAGCTTGGTCTTGAACCAAAGAAAGAGCAGAAAGCAGGAGAAGGCATGCAAGGTAAGAAGCAAGAGGAAAGCACAAGGCTGTGCAAAGCACACAAAGGATGATAATTGGTAACTACTGAAGCTTTATGATTGAGGCAGTGAGCAAAGTCGGAGCTTGCAAAATCCGCGAGGTATTTGAAGCAAATAAAGAGGCATGAGGAAATCTCCATAACCTTCATCTGCTAGAAATTGATTTAACATTTTGTTAAGTTCGGTGTCGTTAGTGGAGCGGTTAATACTGCCAAACGGGAGCTTAAACTCCTAGTTAGCAGATGATCCAAGTGACGGCGTTGTTAACAGCGCGCCTTGGCTAAAGATTAAGTTATACTCAAATGTATTAATCGATCAATTGATGATTACGGCGATTTCCAGTGTCAGTTGCATCAGTGTCTCTTGTTCTCTCTCTTTCACACCTCCCATAGCCAGAGGCCCGGCGCCTTCCTGGCTCACATAGAGAACACATATCCCCCGACAACGTCGTGCCATAGGAAGCTTCATAAGGTCTAATTTAAGCACTTTATGGAGCTGCATGTAGCACCTTGTGCCATCATGTGGTGCTATAGGAAGCTTCAAAGGGACTAATTTAAACGCTTTGTAGAGTTGCCTATATCACCACGTGTCAGCACTTAGTGCTTTTTGAAGCTTGAAAGGGGCTCATTTAAGAAATTTTTGGAGCTTCTTGTGGCACCACGTGCTTGCCCATGGTACTATAGCACCACATGTCATCACATGGTGATGTAGGAATCTTTAGAGGGACTAATTTGTGAGTGTGTGATGCTTGCATTCACTGTGCATAAAGGGAAAGATGAGAGATGACATGGGGAGTGGGTGGGCGACCTCTCAAAAGTAAAGTGAGAGTACTCCTTATTGCTTGTATATGTTCAATCAATATGGTGAAACAATGGGCATCCATATCTAGTGTTCGGATTGGGGTAAGGCACCCGCCTTTACTCCAACATAATAAATCCCTTGCAAAGCTTCATATAGCACCATATGCCGACACACTGTACTACAAGCATCTTTGAAAAGGGTGTAATTTTCTCTTCCAAGATATTTGGCCCTTTTGGACTAGAGAAGAATTGGGCAAAACAAACTCCTATGTAGTTCCATGTATCACCACGTGACAACGCCTGGTGGCAAGGGCTTAATTCTCCCTTTTCAAGGGCTTGATATTGGTTCTTAGACACTTGAGTCATTGTGGACAAGACAAGAATAAGGGAAAAAAGCTCATCCGATGTTACCTATAACCTCACATGTTGACACGAGATTCTACATGCATCTTTGAAAGATAATTTGTTTTCTCACTTTTCTAAAGGATCCCTCCCCCCTTGACAATGCTATGGCATCGTGAATACTCTTACTTCCTAAGTTCTTCCCATTAATCCATTGCATAGTTGCTTCTTGTAGCACTATGTGCTGGCACATGGTGGTACACGTAGCTCTGAGACCTTTTTCTCCCCTGTAGTGTTGCTTCTTTTAGCACCACATGTAGAGTTTCCACTTATAAAATTAAAACCCTATGAAGTTTCTTCTTGTAGTACCTCGTACCAACACGTGTCGCTACTAGTAGCTTCAAAGGAGGTTGTTTTTTCCCTTCTCTAGAGGAGCCATCACCACTTGATAATGCCATGTCATTTTTTGTATTCTTACTTCCTAAGATCTCCTTATGGAATATATAGTCCATGGTATTGATTTTGAAAACTTTCCAAGGCCTTAGAATCCTCTTCTTGAAAGCATCTTAACCATGGCAGTTGACTCACATGACATGGTTTTGGCATTTGAAATGAGGACACGTGAGACTCACTTTTTCTTGGCATGCAAATCTTTACTTTTTTTAAATACTCTATGTAACACAAATTGCAAAAATATCTCACTTAGATAAACAATGTATGTTTCTTTTTTTAATTTTGTTGAAAAGTTTCTAAGTGCATGAGGATTGTTGATTTACACTTTGGTGTCTTCAAACATTGAGGAATCAATTTTTAGCTCATCTACCATTGCATTAGCCTACTAGCAAGAATGCAAAAAACATTTCACCCATCACAATATAGACTGCAACACATAGCACAAATTGGGTTCTAACCATTTAGAAATCTTCTCGGGTTTTAGGTCACTCAAAAAATCTCGCTCGAGCTACGATAGGACTCATTCTCTAAGTGTCATGAAATGACTATATGATTAATGCAGAATGCTCAAAAGACTGTAAAAAAAATTAGTTATGCAAGATTAAGAAAAAATCGTGATTTTTTCCTAGCTAGCATGGATATTGAATTTTTTTGGATCTTGGCTTCAAGGGCTTGATGTACACTGTAAGAATAAGCTCTAGTACAAAAATGGTGAAATTTGGATGAGTGGTTTGGCTTGAGCCAGGGTTTTAGTATTGGTTGCTGATTTTTTGAGCTTTCTGCACAAGATCTAAGACTCTTTTGAGTTTTGAATTGAGAAAGGGGGCTTACCAGCTCTTGCCAAAGTGTATAGCATGTTAAAATTTTTTGAGTGTGTGATCAGTCTCTATGGAAAAGAATCACGATTTTCTCCTCAGATTGGAGATCTCATTTCTGATGAACTTTGAGCTTTGTGGGCATGTTCTCCATAATGTTTTAAGGGTAGTGAACCATCTGTACCATAAATGTGGCCTCCCATGGAAGAGTTTTACCACTTTTGAACTTTTGGCAAGGTGAAACAAGCAAGTTATTGGCATTGTGAAAGTCCAATACATTTAGGACTTCATAGGCATTAGTTTTAGGGTTAGGGTAAAACATTGGATAAAACAAGATCTGGTTGTTGTACAACATGAAGAAGGCAGAGAAATAATCGTGATTTTTTCTTACCGCACAAATATGAAAAAATTCTATTATGTGACTATTCACACATGACCATATACTCCCCTGAGACACACTTGATGTGTCACTCCATATAGTGGATTCCATTATTGCTGTTATTAGCTATTTTTTGTGTGAATAAAGCTCTGAGTGTTGTCCTAGATTGTAGGCTAAAGCCTAGTACTATGTATCTTGCGGGACATATGTTTGCATCACTTTGCAAGTAGAGTTTCTAGTGTGGCTCCTTCACATAATTTAGTAGCTTTGATGCCCTTAGTATGCAAGTTGAGTTTGGTTCTCATCTAATCGAGTTATGCTCATTTTGAATATTGACCAAATGATCTCCAATTAGACTTTTGGAAATTCCTATCACTTGATAGACTCTTCATACTTGTATCCTGCTTTTCTTGCAAATTTTCTTGATTTTGTTTTGTTTTTTAATTATTATTATAGAAAAATAAAGACAATAGAAAATAAAGAAAAATAGCAAACATAAGTAACATTTTCCTAAATATGTACATAAGTTCTCACACCTAAGGGCTCATATCTGACGTTTGTCCATTACTCTTGATATATCATATCTTCTCAAGGCATAAAATCATTTTTTTGTCAAAAGCAAAATCAAATGTAGATAAGTACACCAAAATTGATAAAACAATGCCCTTTTTTTCATTTGCTCAATAGATCCAAATTTAGAATGCCTCCCCCTCCTGCTTGGAGTTCTCTTGAATGAAAGTGAGCCGTTAGGGCTGTGTTGTGCATAGGCGTCAATGAGGTGCCTTATGTAAGGCCTTGTAATGTGGCCCTATGTATGCATACTTAGTCAATGCATGAAAAAGTTAATGGTGTGCAAGAGGTGGGTCTTAAGCTAATCGGTTTTAAGGGCATTTAACGATGAGGTTTACTTAGTCCTACATTAATGAGCATGTATCATGTAGCAAGTATTATAGTTCAAGATCATTCTCTTGAATCCATGAATGTTGAAGCTACTTCTTGGATTGAATCTATGTGAAAATTTTAGGATGCCACACCATTATAATGGGTGTTGACTTTGGCAAGTGTTATAATGTCTTTGAAGCACTTCTTTGGATTTTGGTTGCCATGTGTTGAATATGAATTTTTGGTTGACATGTGTTGAATATGAATTTTTTGGTTTCCACATCTTGTGTGTTAATGTTTGAGCAGTAAAACTGGTTGCTTAGGTACCCATACCGTTTGTATCTGACTACACATGTTTTCTTGACCTTCAGAGTATGGATGATTGGGGGTGGATCACACTTGGTTGCTCATCTTTCTTTTGTAGCTTTCACTGAATATTGTGGTTAACTTTGACTTTGCTAAGAGAAACTTTGCAGTTGGTCTTTGAGAGCCCAAATGAAGATTTCATCAATTCTTGGCGTATTCTTTGATATCCATATTTGTTGCCTTGAGGGTGTTTGGTGTTGTCTTGGTTGACCTTGTCCTCTAGCTTCTTTGGTACCCATATTTGTTTGGGATGGTTGACATGAGTGGTCCGCTTTGATGTTCTTGAGTCTTCAGTCACACCTATCATGCATAATGGAATCAATTCCAAACCTTCCTCATCACAAAATCTTGTAGGGTTGATCTCATTGACAACCACATCTAAGGTGACCAAAATTTGAGTCCACTTTAGGGGTTCCATTCTTTCTTTTGGGAAAGGTCAGGTATATAATTGAGATCTTCAAATGACCTATTCTCTTTACCCTTCTCTTTTGCAAGACTGTCATAATCCAAAGCTCCACACATCGATAGGTGAGCTTTAGAGTCATCCATGTTGGTATTTTAGATTTTGCAGCTGTAGCCGAATCAAATTCTTCTATTGGAGTCCTCCATCCATCTCTATAGATATGGTCTCTTAAATTGATGTGAGTGGTGGTTTGCATGTGGTGCAAGTAGATATAGTCATAGAACGAGTCTTGAAACATCTTTAAATGGTGCATAAATGGTCTTCATAAAATAACATCATAGTTATTCTTAGTACCAAAATCTACTAGTGCAAATGTATGTTCATACTCTATTCCACAAGAAGTCATCACCACCTGCTCTAGTATACCAAAATGCTTTGCAATGTAGCCATGTGCTAACTGCAATTTCATCCGTGTTCGTCTAAGGACAGGTTTTTCCCATTTGTCCCAAATTACTTTAGTGGTAATGGAAAATCTTGCACCATTGTCTAGAATAGCATTTGTTTCTATTCCTTCATGCTCTCTAGGAAATGTGGTGTTCCCCTCCTCACCTTTGCAATAATCACCAACTTTGTTTATAGATATTAGAAACTAGCTTTGCATCCTTGTTTGAGTTGGTTACAGTCCTTCATACTCAACAGCTGATTTTTGATTCCCATTTTCTCAAGACATCTACCGACATCTCTCCACATCTGAGGTTTTACTTTTAACAGCTCAACTACTATTAGTGTGCATGTCAGTGGCGTTGACATAAATTCATGCAATCCTTAAAAATCTATGATTGGCTTATGAGTTATTCTCTGAGATGGTAAAACCATAACATCAGATCTTTCCTCATATGGTCCTAAGTAGGAAGGAAACTCCTTGAGGTTCTCCTCTCTACTATCCTTTTATCTCTCCGTTCCTTGGTCACCATACATGGGTTTCATGTCGACATCCATCATGACTTTGTCGAGGTTGAATTTTGCAATAGATGCCAATTCCCACCGATGATAGTTATTTCTAGCCTTCCTAACTATGTCCCAAACTTCTTCAGGCTAATCACCTTTGACTTATGGAAAGGTAGGAGGTATATGATAAATAGATTCATATGTTGTGTTTACTACCACTCATCTGACTTCTCTTTCTCCACAAGTAATCACGTTCCCAATCCCTTGAGGATGTAGGACCCATGTTTTATCCTCTTTCTATCGCTCTCATTTGCACTCATTTTGTGAGCCTCGTCGTTAGTAATTGAAACCTCAACTTCCTTCATAGGTTCTTTTTCAGCCACATCATTTATGCTCTCTTTCTTTCTCTTGTTTGTTTCATTAGAATGAATAGGTGGTTGAGATATTATCCTAGCATGAGATGGCATGTTTGCTGGAGGTTTCATAAGCCCTTGAGCATTCTCAATCAAATTTTTCCACATCTCCAACCTTAGCTTTTCTATCTTTGCATGAGGACAAGTCATCCACCAATGCTATGTTGCTTCATAAGCCTTTAGAATTGCTTCCAATGGCTCAAAATTCTTATTGACTAAGATTGAACCTCTTGAACTAACATCCTTTGGCTCTAATCTGCTTGGCTTTGGTACTGTTTGGGTATTTCTTCTAGTATCACACTAGATAAATACTTTGTTGATTATTGTAATTGCTCTTGATCTTGTGACAGCTCAATAGTAATAGACTTTATCTTCCTATTGTACTGGGCTCTAACTTTATCTCTTGTAGATTTCTTTGTCGATTTCACACACTCACGAACTTGTTAGAGTTATCACTAATTTTCTCACCTGTCACTTTCTGCTTTGCTTGCGCTCTCATTACCACCTTTATTGGCACTTTTGTGTCTAAATTAGAACCACTTGAAGAGGGTATGACCTTCACAAAGTTCACTCATGTCGCAATCCTTCCTTATTTGGGTTTTGAGTACACTCTTGGTACAAATGTTTAATTCCACACTCATCATAAGTTGCCAAAACACGGTTTAGGAACCTTTTAAAACTCCAAATTGGAACAAAATTGGTGAGTAGGCTATTCATAAGCTAAGGACCCTTGCAAAGTGAAAAACTTTAAAAAAGTTGAAGAGAGAGCATCATGAGAACAAAATTGTGTACTTTTTCCCAAGTACTTTAGATAGATTGGGCTCAGATTTGGTGTGCTTGTAGTACATGAGGTGTTAAGTGCATAATCAAAATTTGGTCATTTGGACATTGGGAGTGCAATATTTATGCAAAATAGCCTTCCATGACATGCTAAAATTGCAATTTTTGGTGTTTTCCTTGACCAAAAAAGATCAAAACTTAACAAAACTTGATACAGATTGTATATTGATAGTGGGGAACCCAGTGAGCTCAGCAAAATTGAAAAAAGTTGCAAAACAATCAGAAAGGGACTCTAAAATTTCCAAAATAGGGTTTGGGGAACCTTTTGAAACTCCAAATTGGACCAAAATTGGTGAGTGGGCTATTCATAAGCTAAGGACCCTTGCCAAAGTGAAAACTTTGAAAACGCTAAAGCGAGTGCATCATGAGAAAAAATCGTGATTTTTTTCCCAAGTACTCCAGATAGATTGGGCTCAAATTTGGTGTGCTTGTAATACATGAGGTGTTAAGGACATAATCAAAATTTGGTTATTTGGGCATTGGGAGTGCAAGATTTATGCAAAATAGTCTTCCATGACATGCTAAAACTGCAAATTTCGGTGTTTTCCTTGACCAAAAAAGATCAAAACTTGATACATATGGTATATAGATAGCGGGGAACCCAACAAACTGAGCAAAATTGAAAAAAGTTGCAAAACAATCAGAAAGAGACTCTGAAATTGCCAAAACAAGGTTTAGGGAACCTTTTGAAACTCCATATTGGACCAAAATTAGTCCCTTTTTGATTGTTTTGCAACTTTTTTCAATTTTGCTGAGTTCATTGGGTTCCCTACTATCAATATACCCTATGTATCAAGTTTTGTCAAGTTTTGATCTTTTTTGGTCAAGGAAAACACCAAAAATTGCAGTTTTAGCATGTCATGGAAGACTGTTTTGCATAAATCTTACATTCCCAATGTCCAAATGACCAAATTTTGATTATGCACTTAACACCTCATTTACTACAAGCACACCAAATTTGAGCCCAATCTATATGGAGTACTTGGGAAAAAAGTCACGATTTTTTTCTCATGATGCTCTCTCTTCAACTTTTTCAAAGTTTCACTTTGGTAAGGCTCCTTAGCTTATGAATAGCCTACTCACCAATTTTGGTCCAATTTGGAGTTTCAAAAGGTTCCCTAAACCGTGTTTTGGCAATTTTAGAGTCCCTTTTTGATTGTTTTGAGCCTAACTTATGATTTAAGTGTCCACATTTGACTTTGAAAAGACTAGTGAGGTCCTCACATCAAGGCCTAGAAGCACACCAAGTTTCAAATGTTTTTAAGGTTTGGTAAAAAATGAGATTCTGTTTCTAAGGTCAACACAAAGTTGTCCAAATGAAGATTTTTCTATTTTGTTGGGTTCCCCATTCTCTGTAGATCTTACCTACCAATTTTGGTTCAGTTTTGACCTCTTTTGAGTGTTCCAAGCCAATTTAATCATTTTTTGGCACTTTATGACTAGGGTTTAGTCTAACCTCATGTGCAAATGTCCAATTTCAATTTTTTCTTGATGACTGTGATCCTTGCATCAAGATTCCCCTCTGCTCCAACGATTGGCAAATTTTGTTTCTTCAAGCAAGTGGTTGGTGTGAAAATCATAATTTTCTCCCTATTCTCCTACTTTTGACAACTTTTTTCAAATTTGACTTGATAGGGGTGATTCTTGCATCAAAGCCTACCATTCTGTAAAGGCCTTCTCCTAGACCTTAGGAAAGACCAACACATCTAAGCCACTGACTTAAAAGATGAAAAAAAAGAATGAAAAAAATGTTCGAGAAAATTCGGGCTCAATTTAAGCATCAAAATATACTCACGAGACACTTCCGGGTTATGCCATGGGAACAAGGACATAACCCATGCATAGTAAATTAGCTTTTCATTTTAAGAAAAATTAGCATAAAGGAAAAGATAAGATAAGAGAAAAGGGGAAAAAAAGATAAAGGAGAAAAAGAGACGGTAAGGATAAGATAAGTAACTTGTTGAGAAAGTTTTGATAAGTAATATAAGTTATCAAAGAGAGAAGTTTTCAAGATAAGGAAGATAAACTATCAAGATAAGTGGAAGCACTTATAAAAAATAAGCATAAAAAGAGGGTTTCTCTTCTCATTTTTCACTTCTCTCCTTCATTTTCTCAAGGTGCAAACTTGAGAGTAAGCTTGAGAAAGCCATAGCCAAACCTCTTTCACACACACACCTCCTACACACACACACACACGCATGCACACACATACACACACACACACATCTCCAAGAGAATCCATGGCCAAAACCCTAATCAAGTTTGTCAAAAACTTGATCTTCTTCTTCATATTAACCTCTCCCTCTCCTCTCTCCTAATTCTCAAACTTTCCATAGCTTGAATTCCTTTTGCCTCATTCCAAGTGGTCTAATTGGTGGTCTGAAAGCAAAGTGAAGAGGGAAAGAGCCAACTACATCAATACACTTCTTCAATACTCTCCCAAAGTGAGGAGAAGACTCTACCACACACACAGTAAGGTAATGTTTTCTTGTTCTCTTTATGCTATTGCATTTTTTTGAAAGTGGTTTACTTCCATGCTTACTTAAATTCATGCTTAAGCTCTCACATTTCCATAAGCAAGCCTTTTTTCTTGGGAAGAAGAAATAACTTCTTAATTTTTTTGTTTCCCTCTAATTATGGTTCATTACTAACTAACCACCTTACAACTAACCACGATGTTATTTCAAGCTCCATTATTTCATGTTTCTTAGACTACCAGACTAATATGGAATAGAGAGAGTAGAAAGCACTCTCTTAACCATAGGTGACTGGAGGTCATAATTATCTAAATATTTCAAGTTTTGTTATGTCAAGTTTCCTAGATTACCAAACTAATATGGCATAGAGAGAGTAGAAAGCACTCTCTTTAACCATAGGTGACTAGAGATCATATTTACCTAAATAGTATGCATGATTTAATTGGGATTAATATCCTTAATCTCCCACATAAACCTTTTTATTGATTTTTAAGTTACTTTTTATTCTCTTACTTAAATTACTCTTATAAAGGTAACGCCATAAACCAAAGAAGGCAACTAAGTAATGGAGTTGTTTTAAGAACTAACCTTATTTCTAAAAGAGGAATTATATTTTTTTCCAAAAAGAAATGCTCTTGACTTTGCATAAATTACGTGTGAAAATTTTTTAGTGACATACTAAGTTAATATCTAATTTTCAAGAGAAAGTTGAGTATTGAAGGGTAAGTTTATAATTCCCAAAGGATTTTTTCTTGAGAAAGAAGATGCCCGTTCCCAAATAAGTTCATTCTCTCTCTTCCCCCTTGCCAATTGAAAAATCCCAACTCTTTAAGCCTCACCTAGCTGTGTGATTAATCCTCTCCATGGAATCAAGAGATAAGCCTAAACTCTATCTTGAGAGGAATTTGTTAATCATTCGTACTTCATTGCATGCGCATTTCTCACTACACTAACAGGAATGTCGCATTTTCACTCTTATACTACCATTCTTTGAAGGGTTCTAGTACTCTTACACAACAAAGCATCGACTCTTGTATAATCAATCAAAAAGAAGGTTACGATAGTAAGTTTGTGCACTCTAAAGTTTTATGTTTGCAATTCATGACCCACTCTAAAGCATGGATCATCATAAAAGACATATGCATTGCTTTTTTCAAGTTCACATTTATTTCAAATTTGTTTTGCAATTGCGATATGAGGGAGAGTAAGGGGATAGCTTCATGGAAGTGATCTCCATGTTGCTTGAACATAAAACTCCCACAGCTTCCATGGGGATTCCCCATGGATGGCACATGATGCAAAGGGACCAAAACTAGACTTTTTAAAATTGGGGTTCACTTGAAACTTGCGTCAAGACGAAACCTTAACTTCCAATAGAATTGTTGTTTTCTTAAGGTCTTCTTTGAGTAGAAATTAAAAGAAAATAGGAACTAAGGGATTATAAATCAAATTAACTTAATCTAAATTTCAACTAGGATTGAAAACTTTATCGGGAAGATTTGACGTGGATAGCCCTAGCATAACATAGAAAATTTAAGTGTGAACTTTGTTTTACATGTTTGGAAAAAGGTCGGTGTAGGTGTTTACCTGTGGGATGCAACAGGGGATGGTCCTTTTTGGCTAGGACTGATAATCGTTGGTCTATGTTTTGAGCTTGGGTTCATTCATTACCCTAGAAATGGGATTGAATGGGAGTGTGTCCTGGTTGGGTGATAGGGACCCGCACATGCGGATAGAAATTGGCTTAGTCCGGGTAGGCCTGATGCCGATGAGAAAAGGAGAAAGTAAAATGGATCCATAAAGGGATCATGATAAGGGAGGAGGATGTGATTTAATTAAGGAAATCTACTAGTTGTTTGGTAAAGAGGAACCTTGGAAAGGCTAGGAACCTAAATGGGCTATTCCGCAATTGTCCTCATCAGTCGACCTTTGCTCTGCTTCTCAGATTATTGACTCAAAAAGAACCTAGAGTAGATTATTTTTATAAGCCTTTCCCACACAAGATAAAGAAAAGTAAGAATTGAAATTGTGTCAAGGCATCGCCTCCACAGGTGGCAGAGGAAACATGATACCCAAGTCCTGGGACGAGGATAGGGATATTCCTAGAGGAGTATATGTGATTGCTTGAAATATAACTAGAAAATTTTACTAATTCTAAAAAAAAAGGAAGTAAAATATTCTATAAAGAAAAAAGATGGGAACGACCTGATAAATGCACACTTGCAAGGGTATGAAACAATTTGCATGTTGTTTTCGATTCTTGAAATGTATTCTTGGTTTGACATGATTGAAATACTGTTTTCTAGTATCATACTACTACCTTGGGAAGGTGCATTTATCAAACGGTTCAGTGGGTGGGTGGATTGCTGAGGGTTAATTTTTTGGCCAAAAAGATAACCCAGTTTTATGTTGTCCATTAAGTTAAGTTGAAAACGGGGAAAGGGATCCCAATCTACAGAGTGGGGATCAAACTTGAGAATGAGGACTTTGTGTAGCTATTAAATACACTCATCTTAAGGGAACACTCTGATGTGGCTGTGTTTTACCCTTTTTCAAGAGTATACTCACCAAATTTCATTATGTTTAAATGATTGATTTGAGTTTAACCCCAATTTTAGCACTTTTTGAGTCTGAAAGTTGGGATTTGACCTCACTCACACACTATGTGTCCAAATTTTGTTTTGGTTGGATGGCTTGCTTTCTTAGGTCAAGTAGAACCCTTGTCCCAACCCTTGTCAAGTGTTGACTCCTATAGCTGGTAGTTGAAAAAAATGCAATTTTATTTCTCTGTTGTTGCTTCTAGCAACTTTTTTCAACTTTGACTTAATAGGGGTGTTCCTTGCATCAAGGCCTACCACTGACCCAAGTCTTGGTCAAAATTTGTTTTTTGACTAGTACTTGGGGAGAAAATTGCGAATTTCTCTTGCTAGTCAATAGAATCATAGTTTTTTTCAGATTTCACTTTTTCACAAGTTCCTACTATCACTTTAGATCCAATGTGTCACAAGAAATCAAAATTTTCACAAAATTTGGATTCCTCCGATGAATTTTCCTCATTCCTCACTCCGTTTTACTGATTTTCACATGATGTACATTCTAACACAAGTCTCAACCAAAATGCGGATAAAACCTTATCCAGAGATACGTCTACTTATTATACTCCTAAAACAAGAGAAAAGAATGCTAAAAAACAACAACTTACTACAAAAACTTTGAAATTTTTGTTTTTTAGTATAGTGCAAACTTCATTGCTCTGATAGCCAACAAATCTATACACCAAGCTCTGAACCTATTTCAACAATTTACTCTATCTACCATTTGCTTTTATGATGAGAAACTCACCACCAAAAATACAATGACCAAGGATGCCTCGATCTCCACTTCTACTCTACTTTGTCTAGCTAGTCTAATCTAAGGTAACTATGCCGGATTCAAATGTGTTCACACTAGTCTACATACTCATTTCTCAGCAATGGTACCAATGTCTGAGGGGGCTTTTACACCTCTGTAACATCTCACCAAGAGACGGTCCCAAGACTAAAATGTCAATTGGAGGGAGAAAGGGACTCGACTAGGGGGCATAGAGGCATCCCAAGAGGTTTTCAATCTCTTGTTTTGAACACAATACACTCCGTGGAAGCAATCTATGAACTCTCTAACTGCAAAAAACCTGATTTCTACTTGGCTGATCCAATCACACATCCACATGCAAAACCAATATCAAATCAACTTTGATCAACACCAAACTTGGCAGGCACATTCCTTACTAGGTCAGAAACACTTTTGGACTAGCAAACCTAAAATTTGCACACTTGCAGAAATCACAATTTTCTCCAACACAAAAAACTTATAGGTCATCAAATTTGGTGTTGGACACACCTACTAGATGCACCTAATCGTTGGGAATCATATGCATATGACAGAATCCCAAAGCATATGACAGAATCCCAAAACGATGCTTGGATAGTGAGATATGTCACCTGGAAGATCATGGGAGTCGATGCTCAAATCTCATGAAATGCTTGCAATGTAGATATCGAAATTTAGAGCTCCTCGAGGCTAATGCACTGATACTGTCGCCTTGTTGAGACGGTACTTGCGCAATGCGGGGCAAATACATGAAATCTTAACAAGAGGGAGATCACAACATATAGAGAAAACCTTATCTTCTTATTAATGATATTAGAACTTGTCCCCTCTAAAACTTACAAAAAAATGCCTTTTATACCCTAGCTAAGGGTCTTATATGTACAAGGGCTTAACTACTTCAAAAATAAGTGACCTATCCAAAAAACATGTCTAACTTATGATACAACTTGGAAGTCCATAGCGTCGAATTTTCATTAATGGAAAGTGAACAAAGATCTAATGGTTTTTTGACAAAAAAATACAATCACTTTCTATTACAAGGGCTTTAAAAACCTCTCGAGCATCTCCTTCTCTGAAAAAATCACATGTTGTTGGAATCTTCCAACAAGATCCTATCTTACTAGCACGCTTGGTGGTTTGTAGTACCAGCTTTGATACCTTAGAGTACCAAAATTGGTACTCTCAAGTACCTCACTCTGAGGGCCATGTCATGGACTATTTGGTTGCACCATCCTCAAATGGTTGCATTGCAAGTCTAGACATCCCTCTCGCTTGAGACCAACAAAAAGATAGGACTCCTCATGCTCTTTGATGCTAGCTTGAGGCGGTGATAACATTCCATTTTTCATATACGGACCCCTTAACCCCAAGAATTTCTTCCTTATCATATCGACCTTTCATTTCAAAGTCATCAGACTAAATTGAATTTGACTTTCCAGATTCAACTAGTGGGAGTTCTCTACTTCATCCTTGGTTCAAAGTCATCGATGCTTTTTTCTTGGGCATGGAGGAGCAACACACCTGTCACTTCATTCCCCTAAGGTGAATGATATTACCAACTATACCTATCCCATGTTCCCAAGTTTGGTCCTTACTCCGTAAATCGGATTCCTTTTTTTGTTCTTAACTTAGCTTAATATACACCATAGAAATTGGGATCAACCTTTTGACCAACTATACAACCCTCCAAAATCCACCCTCCCATTAAACCATTCCGTAAATGCACATTTCCAAGATAATACTATGATACTAAGAAAATAGGATTCCAATCAATTCAAACCAGAGAATACATTTTAGACATTTGAAAGCAACATGCAGACTATTGCATACCCTTAAAAGTGTATATTTATTAGGTCGTTCCCATCTTTTTATATTTTAAATTTATTTTTCTCTTAGTAATATTAAAGTTATCTATTTTTTGGGTTATCTTTCAAGAAATCAAACATATTTCTCTAGGTATATCCCTATCTTGGTCCCAGAACTCAGGTATCCTATCTCCTTTTCCATGTGTGGAGGCAACACATTTTACACCATTTCCAATCCTTATTTTTCTTTTTCTTGTTTGAGAAGGGCTTAAAAAATCAATTTACTTTTATGTTCCTTTTAGAAAAATAATCCTAGAAGCAGAGAAATGTGTTGGCTAGTGTGGACATGCGGAATATCCCACTGTTGGAGGCTCGCCATAGCATAGGCAATCTCCCACAAAAATCTATCAGGGCCGAAAAGTGAGGGCTGTATTATCAAGCCAAAGCAGGGTCGGCTCCATTTGCGCGTGTGTGGGGCCAGCTGCAGCGTGCGCGTGGGTTTCCAGGGCTATAAGACAAAACTACAGTGTTGTGTGCTTGTTTGGCAGTAGCGAGTCAAGGCTGAGCTCCACGGAATCAACGGGGTCAGCGGGCCGGGCCAGCAATATGCGCTATCAAAAAATTGTGTGTGTGTGTGTGGAGTCAGGCCACGTTGTGGGGTCACGAACCTCCAAAGATGCCAGGCTTTTAGCTGGAAAAAAAAGGTGTGTGTGTGAGTGTGAGTTTTGATGCGCCACTGGGCAGCAGGCCTTGGCTTGGCTTCTTGTGGAAAAAGGGTGTGTGTGTGAGTGTGTGAGTTTTGATGCACCACATAGCCTCTTTTATCTTTTTTTTTTTTGAAAAATTACAATTAGGAGGCATTCCTGCACTCGGACATGACAACGAATGTGTGTCCATGAGAAATTGGCAAGGGACGCACAAAGAATGTAGTATAATAAAGTTCGAGATCGAAATTGCACTTCAAAAAATTCTCGCAATCTATAATCAAACTCACTCGGCTTGCAAACATAGAACGAGTTTCGAATTCCTCCTTTCACTCGATCTTTTTACAAGAAGTGCATGCATCCAAATTATAATAACTCCTTTAACACACATTGGAGTGCACAAAGCATTTTTTTGATTTGGATTCAAAATTGAATCAATTTGTAATCAACAGGAAATTCACATATGCTTGATTAATGCACGATTTTCTCACAAAAGCAACTTCAACCCCATGTATCAATCGCTGCACCTTGAGTTGTTCATATCATTATCCTCAATTGCGCAAACCAAATTGGCACAAAACATTGGTCAATTTAAGCCGGTTTTTAATCATTGCAAATTTAATTGCTCATATCTCAAACCCTTAATCATACAAATCAAATCGGATTTGTGACTTGGTTTGTACGGTTACACAAATTTGATTATGGCACTTGCACATGCACAAATCATTGAATTTTTTAACCTTTCCAATCAAATTGGCACACCGATCATAATGGTAATCAAATAAATCCTCTTCAATTGAGTACCAATTGAATCATCCAAAGTCAATCAATCACATACACACCGATTCTTTTAGGTCTTTTAATAATCATAATTGGCAACCAAGACCAATTTTTCATCCCCAATTTAGGATAATTGGCCATTAATTAGGCACACACACCTAAATTTAGGCCGTCGATTTGTACAAAAATTTCATTAAACACTCATTGCATTTCATCAATTGCACACTTAATCACACATTCATGAGTATATACATGCTAAATTAACTCAGTTTTAATAAAAAATCGATCCAATGTTAACTCAATTTAGCATTGCACACACACACAAATTAGGTGCACAAATCTAATTTTTTGCTCACTTGACAACAAAATTAGGCCAATTCCTAATGTTTGCACACACATTTCTTGCAAAATCATCAATCTACAAGCATTTAGGTGTTCAATTTGATTATAATTTCATTCCAATTTCATCAAATTAAGCATAAATTCCATCAATTAGGCACACACACCTAATTTTAGAAATGATTTAGCAACTCCATGGGATCAACTTAATCAATCAAAAATTGAACGGAGTAGGTCAATCCACTTACAATTGATTGTTTGCTCGCTTAGTCCTTGCTCCTCGCGTAGACACTCCATTGCACACACATGTGTGCAACTCTGATTCGGTCCAAAATTGATCAAAAAATTAACCAACATCAACACTCAATCACATGATTAGGCATAGATTAGAGCAATTAAGAGTGATGATTCTCCTCAATTAAGGGGATTTAGCATACATTCCAAATCAAAATTACTGGTTAGGTTAGCATAATTAGCATGAAATTAGCATGGAATTAGTACAATTAGTACGAAATTAGCATGAATGGGATGCAAAATTAGTGAAGGTTAGTGGAAAATTAGCAAAATGAAAAGAGAATTTAGGGGTTTTTGGGGTGAAATGACTCTATACACATCTAATTAAACCTAATTACACTACACACAAACCAAATCCTACCTAATTACAAGAAATCGATAATCAAATTACTCTTATCTTTTGCAACCTCAACTCCACTAGCATAGGCAACCCGTCCCCGGCAACAGCACCAATGTTGGAGGCTCGCCATAGCATAGGCAATCTCCCACAAAATCTATCAATCCGGAGAGAGAGAGAGAGAGAGAGAGAGAGAGAGAGAGAGAGAGAGAGAGAGAGAGAGAGAGAGAGAGAGACCCGGCTAGGGCTTGGAGGCATCACACAAAGAATGTGCGAGAGCGTCATTGGATGCAAAGATTGAGAGGATTCAAGAGCGTGCATCCTCCAATGCAAATAGAAATCATCCCAAATCAACTAATGCTAATCGTACATCAAGCATCAATTTCAAGCAATCATCTACACACATCAAGCAACGAAGTGAAACACACTAATCTTGGAATCTCTCAAGCACAACTCTAATTACATGCATTGACGATTAAGCACACAAGGTCGCATTCAAGTCGGCCACCCCAACCATGCCAATCATGGTGTCCAAATCAAATCACACATATTCAAATTAATCTCAAGGCTTCTCAAACCTACACACACACAAGCACACCATTAGAGGACAACTCTAATCCCTCAATCACGAGTACACCCACTCCGCTTAATCGAGAGAGTTAGATAAGGACACTAATCGGAGTAGCTTAGCGTAAGGAAGAGTTAGATTAGAGAAGATCAACATTTCAAAACAATGAAGGAAAGTAGATAAACATGATTGACAACATAATGAAGACTAGATTAATTAAGAGAGGATAACACTAATTACATGTGATTAGCACTAGCTTTCTAAGCATGGGCATTAAGCTCAAAGGCTAGGCCATCAAGACCTCCTCTAGGGAGAGAGTTCTCAAAAGGACCACTCAAGAATGACCTCTCATTAAGCATAGGGCTCTTTTATAGCTTTGGGCCTCAAACCCTTCAACTATGGGATAAAGTGAGCTCTCTAGCCTAGACTCATACAACTTTGGAACTCCTAAATGAGCCCAAGCCCTATACAATGAAAAGTAAATATTGTGCACTATGGAACATTTCCATAGCTTGGTGCATAATTGGTGTAGCCGTTAGCCGCTTCTAACACTCCCCCCTTCCTAATTTGGCGCACGTCCTCGTGTGCCGGTGAATCAAGACACAGTGACATGGTAGAAAGAAAGTCCAAGGAAGAAATGTTGAGCTGCAAAACATAAGAACAAGTAATGAGCATCAAAGGCCACCAATAATGAATAAAACATGAAGCATAAATGAACAATCATGCAAAGTGATTTTTTGCTTCTAAAAGATGGGTTAATCATAGTCAAAAACTAGACAACATAAAGCAAAAAAATACTCACACTATTGTGAAGATTAAACCACTTGATATTTCAGTTTTATGCATGAAACACAAGCAATCAATTATGACCCTAGCCTAATGCAAGTTCATAAACCTACTAGCCTAAAAACTATGTGAGCACTCTTAATAAATCATTCAAGTCTATCATGTCTATGGGCTATAAAAAAGCTCCTAATCTATTAGTACATTGTCAAAGCTTTTTGAAGCTCATGGAAGTTTTGATTTAGCCATTCATTAAAAAATTAAAGCACAATCACAAGGCTACCACCCCAAGGCAAGTCTAGGTGTGACTCTCAGCTCCTTGAACCCTCAAGAAGGTGTTCGAAAAGCCTACTAGCTTACCAAGGCGACAACTAACCCCTATCAACCTAGGGCATCGTTTAGGACCTTGACCAAGCGAGCCAAGGTGATTCCCCTCACCTACCAAGTGCCAATAAGGCGCTAGGCCTCACACAGACACAAAATAACATAGAATTTTTATTATCATGTGCCTTAGTAGCATTTTTGCTACTTTTTTGGACACTTCTTTGCTTTATGGTTCATTTTTTAGCACATTTTTATTGCTTCCTTTATGAGATACTAATGGCAATTGGACTAAAAAAGAATAAAGCCTAATCATAGCCCTAGGTCATGTTAAAAGAGAATGTAGTATTAAGACTATCACCACTAAGATTCTAGGACTAGCAAGAAATGAACCTACATTAACCTAAGGTCAAGGCCAATTACCTATGATTTACACACCTAAAACCTAATTTTTTGATGAGTTTAATTGTCACAAAGCAAAGTGTTGAAACTTTACGATGCCTAGCTTTCAACCATGAAAAACCCATAGCTTAGAAGTAGATTCACTTAAGCCAAGCAAGAGAATGAAGAGATGAACAAAGAGCCAAATCATGGAAGGATTACACCTATTCATGCTCTTTGAGCATCCTTTGTGTAGAGAAGTCTCTTGATCCGTTTTATTTGCAAAAAGAAGCCTTTTGAAGCTAAGTGTGAACACAAGCTACAAAAGCCACTTATTGAAATCCAAAAGCACACCAAAAACATTCATGAAAAACAATGTAATTCTTCTAAGATAATTAGGTAAACCAATTATCTAAGGTTAAGATAATTATCACGGGTTTCCCAAGATGTGTTTTTACCTTTGGTAATTATTTCAAAGCATTTTGGATCAATTTGCTATTTTTCCCCTTTTAATTTCTCGTAAAAACATTGTAATTATGCTGAGATAATTAGTGAAACTAATTATCTGAGATAAAGATAATTATGAGGGGTTTGTTAATATATGTTCTACCTTTGATAATTATCTCAAGGAGTTTTCGATCAATTTGCTATTTTTCTTCTATTAATTTTTCCTAAAAATAGTGTAATTATGCTGAGATAAATAGTTAAACTAATTTCCTGAGATTAAGATAATTATCACGGGTTCCATACAATGTGATTTACCTCTGATAGTTATCTCAAAGCATTTTTGATCAATTTGCTATTTTCCAACGTTTAATTTGTCCTAAAACCAGTGTAATTTTGCTAAGATATCTAGGTAGACTAATTATCTAAGGTTAAAATAATTATCACGAGTTTCCTGAGATGTGATTTACCACTGATAAATATCTCAAAGCATTTTGGGTTAGTTTGATCATTTTCCCCTTTACTTTTCTCTAAAAAATAGTGTAATTCTGCTCAATTAATTATCAAAATTACTCAGAAAATTACAAGATAATTTTTCTAGCATAATGATAGTCTAACACAGCTCTGATAATTATCTCATCTTAATCTAAACTTAATTAGTATAATTATCATTGATTTATGGTTAAAATGAATAATTTCAGGCCTAATATGATATAATAATTAATTAGCTTAGTATCCCTAAGCTTAATCACAATAATCAACAGAGAATTTTTAATTAAGAGAGGATTTTGAGTATACATAAGATTAATCTTCAATGAATTGTAAATAGGTTAACATAGCTTTACTAATTAAGAAAGGTTAGTGCTAATTATCGTTGATTAACCAACTAGAGCTTTGCTCTCTAGTGATTTCTGCGTAGAGGTCTCTCTAGATGAGAGAGGGATCTGAGTCTAATTTTTTGGGAAGGAAGGGGATATTTTTATAGTTTTTTTGGATCCCTGGCTGTTCTTGGCAGGTTCTGGCACCTCAAGCAAGGCCCCAGCTTCTAGGTAGCACCACCTACTGCTAAAACTGTCCCGGGTAGGTTCCCCACAACTCCACACAGCCCCCTCAGCTTCCAGAATCTATTTTGACTAATTTCATTGATTTTTAATGATGAAAATTGGAAATATCAGTAAATTCTAGAACCTTAGGGTAAGAAAGTCTTTGTTAATAATAATTACTGAAAGCATCCAATTTTACTTAACTAATTGAAATCCTAATGTAACCTTTCAGGACCCGTAACTTTTCCAGATTTTATCGGAATCTGATTATGAAAAATACTAACCATAGTAAAGCTCTGGTTATGATTCCAAAAACACCAATATCAGCCATGCTTGAATCATTCTATAGTGTTTTCAAGTTAAATTTACAGCTTTGTACAATTTCTAAGGTTTCAGAAATTGGAAACCTTATAGTGTCCCCAACTTAAGGAATTGAGATGTCCTCATTTCAACCGAAATTGGGAAAATCTTTACGAAGTCAGCATATCCACTACCACCATAATGGAGTCGTAACCCCCTTGAACAGTGGGAAGGCATGTTACAAAGTCCATGCTAATGAGTTCCCACTTCATTTGAGGAATGTCGAGAGGTTGAAGTTTTCCTAGCATCATTACTCGTTCAGTCTTAATCCTTTGACAGGAAAGACATTGTTTGATGTAGCGAAGTATATCTCCTTTCATTCCTGGCTAGAAATAGCTTTTCCTTATGGCATTAAGGGTCTTTGCATAGCCAGGATGGCCAGCAAACTGGAGCATTGTGTCCTTCATAAAGGATTAACTCCTTTAATGTTGGATTCTTAGGAATGTAAAGCCGATACTTATGATAGAGAAGCCCATCCTCAAGTGAATAATCCTTGATTCTGTCTTTCTCTTTCTCTTTTAGCTCCTGTTGATTAATAACCTGTGGAAGTTTTTGATAATCCTCATCTTCCAGGGAAGCTTCCTTAACTTTGTTTAGGATTGGATTGTCGACTGTGGAAATAGCCCCAAGAAAAACCTTACGGCTAAGAGCATCAGCAACCACATTCTCTTTCCTTGGTGTGCGCGTATGTCGCATGTGTCAATGCAAGGAACTTGCCAATACACTGTGTGAGAGCCACAAATGGCTCCAAGCACACAATGGTGTGTCACTTATAGCTCTACGCTTGCTGTCGTGGAGGATTCCTCACCGCGATAATTAATTACACTAATTATTGGAGGTTGACATAATTATTACAGGTTTCATAAGATGTGATTTACGTCTAATAATTATCTCAAAGCATTTTGGATCAATTTGTTATTTTCCCCCTTTTAATTTGCCATGAAAACAGTGTAATTCTGGTAAGATAATTAGATAGACTAATTATCTAAAGTTAAGATAAATATCATGGGTTTCCTAAGATGTGTTTTAACTCTGATAATTATCTCAAAGCTTTTTGGGTCAATTTGCTATTTTTCCCCTTTTAATTTGCCCTAAATATAGTGTAATTATGATGAGATAATTAGTTAAAATAAACTAATTATCTGAGGTTAAGATAATTATCACGAGTTTCCTAAGATGTATTTTACATCTGATAATTATCTCAAAGAATTTTGGATCAATTTGCTATCTTCCTCCTTTGCTAAAAATAGTGTAATTATGCTGAGATAATTAGTTAAACTAATTATCTAAGGTTAAGATAATTATCACGGGTTCCATAAGATGTGATTTACCTCTGATAAGTATCTCAAAGCATTTTGGATCAATTTTCTATTTTTCTCATTTTAATTTTTTCTAAAAATAGTGTAATTCTACCAAGATAATTAGGTACACTAATTATCTAAGGTTAAGATAATTATCATGGGTTTTCTAAGATGTGATTTAGCTTTGATTAATATATCAAAGCATTTGTGGTTAGTTTGATCATTTCCCCCTTTACTTTTCTCTCAAAAACAATGTAATTCTGCTTAATTAATTATAAAAATTACTCAAAAAACTACAAGGTAATTTACTAGCATAATGACAGTCTAACACAGCTCTGATAATTATCTCATCTTAATCTAAACTTAATTAGTATAATTATCATTAATTTATGGTTAAAATGGATAATTTCAGTCCTAATATGATATAATAATTAATTAGCTTAGTATCCCTAGGCTTAATCACAATAATCAGCAAAGAATTTTTAATTTAGAGAGAATTTTTGAGTATACATAGGATTAATCTTCAATTAATTGTAAATAGGTTAACCTAGCTTTGCTAATTAAGAAAGGTTAGTGCTAATTACTGTTGATTAACCAACTAGAGATTTTCTCTCTAGTGATTTCTGCGTAGAGGTCTCTCTAGATGAGAGAGAATGTACCAAGGCTCCGAGTCTAATTTTCTGTGAAAGAAGGGGATCTTTTTATAGTTTTTCTGGCATCCTGGCTGTTCTTGGCAGGTTCTGGCACCTCAAGCAAGGCCCCAGCTTCCGGGTAGCGCCACTTGCTGCTAAAACTGTCCCAGGCAGGCTCCCCACAGCTCCACACAGCCCCCTTAGCTTCCAGAATTGATTTTGACTAATTCGCTGATTTTTAATGACGAAAATTGGAAATATCAATAAATTCTAGAACCTAGGATAAGAAAGTCTTTGTTAATAATAATTACTGAAACCATTCAATTTAACTAATTGAAATCCTAATGTAACCTTTCAGAGCCCGTAACTTTTCTAGATTTTATTGGAATCTGATTCTGAAAAATACTAACCATAGTAAAGCTCTGGTTATGATTCCAAAAATATCAATATCAGCCATGATTGAATCATTCTACAGTGTTTTCAAGTTAAATTTACAACTTTGTACAATTTCTAAGGTTTCAGAAACTAGAAACCTTACAACAAACCACACCGTGGTGGAGCTAGTGAGGGACTTCATAGGTCTACACTGTTCCACCGATGACACCTCCTTCTACCCTTCCTTTTGATCGACCCACCCCCCTTCCACCGTAGGGACACACCCCCCTTGCATCAGAGGGCCCCACACCATTCCATTTGACTCATGCTTCACCCAAGCCTCATGAATAGTCCACAGGTGGTCGGTGAGCATCTTCTAAGAGCGCACAACAACGTTTGTCTCATGATAACGAGAGCCGTGAGAGGCGGAGCGATGGGGCCTGCTATTGAGACACTTGTTTTGGTGGTGGAGGGGGAACATACTCACCTATTTTGGAGCATGTTTCTCCCACAAAGGACTAGGACACTGACGTGACCATGCTAGACATGCATGGGTGCTACTATAGGGGAAAGCATGGTAGTGAGGTTGACTTTGGTCTACAAGGCAGAGCATTTTGATGCCATCTGTAGATTCTTATACACTCGATGTATAAGAATTGTTTTACAAAGACCAAGTGCGAGATCATGCACGCTACATCAAGGAAGCATTGCATGCTTGATTTTTAAATGTCCCCAATCAATATTTCTCGACACAGTGGTAAGAGGGGTATATCAAAACATTTTCTAAAAAATAAGGAATCAAGTGTACGATGTGCAAAGACCAACCAAGTCCAAAGTCTAGATAGGAGCTATTGTGATGGCAACATGCCAGATGCAGAGTGGGAGTGTAAAATTCAAGAAAAGAGCAAGCAAGCAGCAATGGGCTCATCCCACGATCAACAACGCGAAGCTCAAGCCAAGCAAACTCCCACACACTATGGTTCGGGAGGAAAAGCAACTTGGAAAGATAAATATGTAAGTTATTTTTTATTGTGCAAGTTTGGATAAGAAGTTATTTTAGCTTATTAAACTTTTTAGTTATTGTTCACTTAGGAAAATATCACTCTGACCCATCCTACTAGCTAGATGGTCAAGCATTAAGAGAGACACACAGAGTTCGATACTTGGAGATGGTTGTTGGAAAACCATCATATCTCTTGCAAGAAATTGAACTCAGCTGTCGGAACTCTACAAGTAGTAAGTGTCAATATTATATTGAAAGTTCATTTGGGTTATTGATTTTAATATGGCAAATTATGTGAACCTTGAAGAGTATAATAAGTAGTTCTAGGTTGCACTATTTTTTGTAAGCTCTTATAGGCTTGTGTCATTGTTAGAACAAATATAGAAGTATTCTTGTGAATTTCCCAAGGAAATGAGGAACTACTGCACAAAGACTAATGTCAAAAATATGGTGTAGTTGATTGAAACTGTGACAGTGGCCAATAATTTATCGAAAGGAAATTCTGGTGGATTTAATGCAAACAAGCAAGAGTCCTAGGGTAAGCAATTTTCAACTAAGGACAAATGCTATAGAAATGCCTTCTATACCTTTGACAAAGAAACCCTCCACCATTGATGTAGCTGACAAGTCCAAGAAGAAGTTTAAACCTTCTTCTGGGCAAGGTGAAGGATAGAGCACTATAGAGGAAAATTCAAGAACCGATGCTATTGCCACGGATTAAAAAGGGAAAATACAAAGAGAAAAAATTGTGTGAGCAGCAATACCTGTGGCAAAGGATGCGGTAGTGGTCCAACAACAATATACGTGGTAATAGCTTGTATTACCATTACACGGCTTTTCAAAAATAAAGATGCTCATTTGGACCATCCAATTTGGGTGGCCCAAATGAGCATCTTTAATTTTGACCCGCATTAAACATTTCAAATATCAATTTCATTTTGAAAAGTGTACAAAATAATAAAAAATTTAAAATTAATATGCAATCCTCGTCAACACGGGTCCACAGTTCATGTAGGTCTTGTTTCTATCACTGTTCTTGAGATTTGCTTTTCTACTATGTACGTGCCTAGATCGCAGCGAATCATCCTTTGCTTTGATAGTCCGATGGCCATCACTACGGCAGTGTGATGGTTAGGCTCGGTGTATCTAGGTGGCTTTTGGACTTTTAGATGCTGCTATATGAAACACAATGGCAATTATGTCTCTGAGTACACCAAATCCTTGTATGTAAACTTGTCCCCTTGCTTGACGACAACTTTGTCATTGTCTGCAGCTTTGGTCTTTAGCAACAAGTTGTGGTTTCTTGGTGGAAAGTGTAGTGCTTGATTAATCTAGCGTGCGGTGATCCGCACTTTCACAACTTTGCCATCTTTGTCGATCAGCATAGCTTCTCCGCTGGATTGAATTGATGACAAAGTTCGTGTGCTCTTTGGAAGTATGTTCCCTATGGCTGTAGATGGAAATATTTTCTCATGTGAAGACACCTTGATCCTTTAATCACTTCGTGTTGTTGATGTAGAGTCCAAAGTTCCCTTGGGAATATTGTGGTCTTTACTTTAGTGCCATCTGCTGCTTTGAATCTACCAATGAATATATTTGCTGGAATTTGAGCAAGCTTCTCCTATGATATGTGAGCTTTCTTGTTCGATGAGATGTCCACCACTTGGTAGGTTGGGGCTTCCCATTTCTCCCTCGATCATGTGCAATGCATTTTGTGATCAAACATTCTATAGATTAGATCCAAAAATTGGCCAACAAGTTCTCGAGAAAAGTCAAAAAACAAAAAGTTTGACCATAAAATGAAAAATGAGCATAACTTGATCAAAACAAGCCCAAATTTGTCCAAACTTCACCAATGCATCTAGGATAGCTACAGGCACCAGGTCAGATGGTTGCATATCAAATTTGGATCAAGGGGTCATGGATTGCGATCCATGTTGGACAACATTTTCAACTTTTGGTGGTATTATCTGATTAAGCATAAGTTAGGATGCTGTGGTTCACTTCTTTTTGAATTTGGATCACTCGTTGGGATTTCATGCCAAATTTTGGAAGTTTTCTCAGACTTAAAGATTTTTGGCATTTTGGCAAGGATTTTGAAATTGAAATAATTTGAAACTCTAGGGTTAGGTTATCCTTAATATTTGGGACTAGGTGGTATGGTTTTTGCTTGGAAAACCTGCAGGGGGTCATGGATTGTAATCCATGTTGGATAGCCTTTTTGGATGAAACTTGGGGAACTTGTTTGTATAGCATATCCTAACACACTGGTGAATTTATTTTCAAATTTGGATTAGTTTATCTTTAGTTTCCCCAGTTTCCCAATTTATGGTCTGATTTGGTCCGACTTTGCCATATGTGGTTTTGGTTGGTACTTTAGATCCTTGATTGTGATCAATCTGGTTGGCAACTTGCAATTTTGATGGTTTGGGGTTGGAGTAATGCCCAAGTCTTAGGTAACAGCTGATTTTTGGCCCAATTGGACTCTGTTTGAGCTCATCAAGTTATCTGGCAATTTTTGGTCATTTGGTGAGCATTCCTTGGATCTCTTTTGTACTTATTCAAGTTGACAATTTACTTTATCTTTGCATGTGAGCGGGTGCTCCAAAAACTGAGGTATTGATCTGTGAAAAATTCAAGAGTTAAAGGAGCAGGGAATTGAAAAGGAAGGACAACCAGATTCTATGAACAAAATATCATTGGATACGAGGGTGACAGTCAATACGATAGATGGAATGTATTTGCAAGCACCTTTGCCAATTCTGAAAGTGGAAGAACAATGGCCTCAGGATCTATGGGAGTAGACCACGAATAGAAAAGATGATAGTGCTACACTTCTGTCAGTCCCTACTACAGAGATGCACTTAGAACATGAACTCTACCCAAATGATATCAGATCATTGTATGGTGATACAGGTACGGCAATATTGGAAGACACCAAAACACAATTGTTGAAGAATTTACCTTCATTTGTTGGTAACCATGAAACCCGATCGGAGGTGAAGAAAGGACCATCCCAAGGGAAGGCCATTCCTAAGATGACGGATACCAGAACCCTTCATGAGCTGATGTCATCCCCTATCCGTTGTACGCTAACTCTATCAAAGTTACTGCAGATAAGACCTCATCTTGGGAGGAGGTCGGATTCTTTTTTGCAAATAATAGGGTTGGTAATTCCACCACCCAATGCTTCTCCAAAAACAATGAAGACCCAAACCTCGGAACAAGCTAAACATGAGCCAGTACTAGTGAACAAGATAGGAGATTATTGTGAAGGAGAAGAAGGAAATACTACCCTGCCGATGGAGTACAAAGAGGTTAAGTCAGTAGCAATATTGGATAGTGGGACCGGAATAGCCATATCCACCAAAGAAATGTGGAAAACTTGCTCTCCAAAATGCTAGAACGAAACTTCAATTAGCAGATGGGTATCTGGAGAGACTAATTGGAATCCTCGAGAAGATTGTAGTAACCTCTTGTGGACTTGCATATGAATAGACATTTGCTATTATGAATTTTGCTGAGAGCAGCAGTTTCGATATCAATTGGGTAGACCATTCATGCATCAGCTCAAAATGGTACAAGATTGGGGGTTACAACTATATCTATCTAAGAAACAAGGATGTCACTATGAAAATTAGTATCATAGATCATAGCTATAGAGATGTAGAACGAACCCCAGGAGAAGAGATAAACTCCACAAGTGACCAAGAAGGGGGAATACCAGCTTGGCTGCAAAACAAGCTTCCGAGGGTGGTAGTTTAAAAAAGAAAGAATGCATTCTTGATAGGTTAACACAAGATGAGGCATATGTACCAGAGCCTTTTCCAAAGGAGATGTTCAAACCTTTTGGATGGCAACAGACACTGGCCACTCTTGATGTGTGTGTAAACGAGGTGACCATCACCAAATTCTGCAATGAGGAATCATATGATATCATTCCATTCTAGATGTTGGGTGTCAGTCTAAATCCGAAATTGGAATTAGAAGTCTCTGGCGAGGAAGGGGTTGCCGATTGCTGACGCATAGTGGATGAGATCTCAGTAAGAGACCTTGACCAAACAGACAAAGAAGCTTTCCAGGACTTCGCAGATAAGCTGTTGCAGGACAACGGAGATGACGAGCTTTCTAGTAGCTCAAGTCGAAACATCAAATGGAAGGATTGACGGGTAATCTACTATGATTTTTGTAACAAAAATCCTCGAAGATAGCATAGGTATCGGGATAAACACATAAACAACAGAAACAAAACAAAAGAATACTCAAAACCTATATTAACTGACAAAACGCAGTACTTGAGGTTAGTAGAAGCAATTGATTGCCTCAAAGATGGGATATCAAAGAGGTACATGAAACCTAACTCAACCAAAACAAAAATGAAAAAGAAGAACACACGAAATCCACAAACGGAGCATTTTTGAGAAAGCAACGAAGTTGTCCAAAATGGAGCGCAAAAACAAGTAAAATGAATTGAAACGAGATTTGAAGGAAGTTTGGACAACAAAAATGGAAATTGATGAGGAATCAAACGATGAGAAATTTGATGCACCTTCCCATTATAAGAAGTATACTATTCAAGATAGGAAAATTGTGGTGCAGAAACCCAAACAAGATCCTAAAGAACCAGGAACTTCATATGATGGGCCTGAAAAATCCAAAAGCATGAACTTAGTAGAACCAAGCGAGGAACCTAAACTGGCATACATTGCCACAGACCTCACTGATGAAGAAGAGCGACTTCTGATAGATACGATCAGACAATACAAAGATGTATTTGCATGGTCATACGAAGATCTAAAGGGGATAGATCTTGAGATCTGTCAGCACATGATACCCCTTAAAAGTGATGCCAGACCACGCAGACAACGTCGTAACACATACAATGAGACATTTGCCAAGAAAATTAAGAAAGAGATAAAAAAACTGAAAGATGCAAAGTTTATCTACGAGATTGAACACACTGATTGGGCGTCCCCTATTGTGGTAGTACCCAAAAAAAATGGCAACTTGCATGTCTGTGTAAACTTCATACAGGTAAATGCTACCACCATCAGGGACAACTACCAACTGCCAATAGCGGATCATGTTATTGAGAGGATAGCAGGGAAAGAGGCCTATAGTTTTCTGGATGGGTTCTCAAGCTACAACCAGTCAACAATTAAAGCAGAAGATCAACATAACACAACTTTTGCAACAGAGCCGGGTATATATGCATACAAGGTAATGCCTTTTGGCCTGACCAATGCCCCTTCTACGTTCCAAAGACTAATGAGTCATGCATTCAAAGAATATCTCATACAGTTTCTAGATATATACATGGATGATCTTTGTGCTCTTTCTCATCTGAGAAGTGACCACATAACACATCTAGGGAAAGTATTCCAAAAGTGCACAATATATCATATTTGCTTTAAAACCCTGAAAAATACATCTTCATGGTAAGAGAAGGCAAAATTTTGGGCCACATTGTGTCCAAGAATGGAATTTCCACTGATCAAGAAAAGGTACAAATAATTGCTGCACTACCGAGACCAACGAAAATGAAATAAGTGCAGGCATTTATGGGGCATTGTGGGTATTGTAGGCGTTTCATATATATGTATGCTGTAATAGCTAATCCATTGTATTCCTTCATTGATAAGTTTGAATGAACAGAAGAATGCAAGCACGATTTCCACAAATAGAGGCAGCAACTAAATTTTGCTCCAATTTTGTAAGCCCTTGATTGGAGCAAAATCTTTTATGTTCATGTTGATGCATCAGCCTATGCCATAGGATGCATACTAGCCCTGCCAAGAGAGAAGAAAATGGATTTTCCCATTTTCTACTCTACTCGACAGCTAAGCAACGCAGAAAAAAATTATACCACTACGGAAGGAGAAGGTCTAGGAATGATATATGCTGTCAAAAATTTTAGACACTACCTTCTTGCAAACAAGTTTATTTTCTTCGTTGATCACCAAGCACTGTTATATCTAGTAAACAAACCTTGCAATAGTGGAAGATTTGTTCGTTGTTTAATACTATTGCTTTAGTTTATCTTCACGATAGTCGTAAAAAGGGGACTACACACACAAGCGCGCACACACACACACACACACACACACACACACACACACACACACACACACACACACGAGCATATCATATTTCAAGACTGTTTCATGGGGAAGCACCTGAAGGTTTCAACGATAATCTTTGAGATTTGTATCTGTTTAACATTGAAATGGTTCCAAGGTGGAGTGAAGAGGTCATTCCTCTACTCACAACTGGGTCATTACAAGTAGAAAGACAACCATCAATTATACATCAAACACAAAATCTCTAGCTTTTAGCAAGACGATTGTACAAGCACGGTAAAGATGGGATTTTGAGACTATGTGTACAGCTCGAAGAATCTGACTACCACCTCAAACAGGCTCATACAAAACGTATGGGGTTTCACAATGGAGAAATGAAAACATGCCAATGGCTAAAGATACTGGGAGTCTACTGGAAAAACATGGAACACAGTGTCCATACATATGTAAAATCATGTAATATTTGTACAAAACAACCATTGGAATATGCCACCTTGTTTTGAGTAGTACAAGCACCCATATGGAGTACTCACATAACTGCATACTTAAGAAACAAGACCTTCTGTCAGAGATGGGTAAAAGCAAGAATGAAAACTGTAGAAGAAGAGGCCAAACACTATCTCCTAATTGCCAGCCAAAAGTATAGGCAGGAAAAAGATGCACAACTACGATTGTGTGCTACAAAAAGTGAATATTACCCTATCCTAGAACAAGTGCATTCAGGTCAGCCAGGGGGACATTTCTCTATGGATAAAACGGAAAAGCTAGTGCTACACTCAGGCACATTGTGACCAACCCTGTTTAGGGATGCAAAGAACTATGTCAATGATGCGATAAATATCAACGCAGTAAACCACCCCTACGGAGAGATGAAATCCCATTAAGGCCAATGATGGGGGAAAGTGCCAAATGGGGCATTGACTTTATTGGTCCCATCATACCTCCGGGATATAGGTCGCACACACAATACATCATAGTAGTAACATACTACATGACAAAATGGGCAGAAGCGAAGGCAACACAAAAAAATGATGCATGAACTACAACTCAATTTCTTTTCAAACATATCTATATAAGATATGGTCTACCCATAGAAATAGTGAGCAATAGGGTAACACACTTTCTAAACAATGTCATTGGAAGCCTCCTTGATGAACTCGTGGTGGTCCATTGCAAATCAGCACCCTATCACCCGCAAGCTAACGGGTAAGCAGAGAGTACCAAAACAATCTTATGCACTATACTCACCAAAATAGTCAGTGACTCAAGAAATGATTGGAATCAAAAGTTGCACACAACATTATGGGCTTACAGAGTAGCTTTTAAAAATTCCATTGGGTCGACTCCCTTTAACGTGGTGTTCGGGATTAATGCGATTCTACCCGTGGAATTCTTAATCAAAACCCTACGAGTCGCAACACAATTAGGGTGGGTGGGTCACGAGCTATTGAAAAGCCTAGAAACCCTGGAGCAATTAGATGAAACTAGAATGAGGGTGATAGCTGGGATATATGCTTAGAAAAAACAAATGAAGGCTTTCCATGATCAACATGTGGTTGGCAACGGGTTCCAAAAAGGGGATTCTGTTTTAATGTATAACCATAAACAACACTCCAAAAAACTCAAAAAGCAAGGAATGGGGCCTTTTGTAATACATGATATATCACAAAGCGACGCCATTAAGCTTGCAACATTAGCAAGCTTGATGAGAAAATGCCTAATTGGACGAGTGGCTGTAGGTTAAAGAAATATCTTCTTCCGTTGACACTAGAGGAACTCAAAGCAATACATGCAGCTGATCAGTGTAGAAGTCAAGCATATGACATTCGGTGACAGGCACAACAGGAAGCCAAAATTAGAATATTAAAGCACAAGGAGCAAGCCAAATTTCAAAGAAATGCATAGCAGGATGATTGTATCAGAGCTAGGGCCTTGCATGCCCGAATTTGCCAAAGGGAAAAAAACCCAAGGAAAAAAAATGCCTTTGGTTATGCACATGATGCTCTAATGTGGAAAATTTATGCATACATAACAACCATGAGAGAGATAAAATGCTTCCACATAAGCAAATTTTTCAATTTTTACCATCTCTCATGCATGATTCAAAAGTCTATTAATTTCTAGCTCAATGAGATATGGAATTTAAACAAGCCAAGAGCTGAAAATAATGCAACTTTTGAATGAAGTGAAGTGGCTCTCAATAGCCAAATTTTACAATTTAAGCTTTTCAAAAAGTTGGCTAACAACTAGCTCACATGAAATTTTACATTTTAAGAGCAATCTATAAGTTGATGACTTCAACATGATGGAATGAAAATGAATGGCTCTCACTAGCCAAATTATGTACTTGAAAGCTCAAAAAGTTTGGGTAAATACTAGCTCAAATGGAAAAAAAAAAAACTTTTGACCAAGCTATGAGCTAGCATTACAACTTTAATCCAAACAATTGAAATGGCTTTAATTATCCAAATTTTGCAATATTGCAATGATGAACCCTTCTTGGATCATTTGGAATCACACACGGACTGCCACATCCCTTCAAAATGAAGCTCAATTGTTAGTGCATGAAAGCTTTTGATAATCCAATACAAGCACTAAATACATGCTAAATCACAAGCCCAAAAGTTTTGGTGCTCTCCTTTGTCCGTCAAAAATAAGATCAAGGTTAGTGTTATGCAAGGATTTTCCATTCAAATCAAACACTAAAAATGTAAAATCAATGCCAAGCCCAACTTTCAATGCACACCCTCGATGATCACATCCAACTAGCACTCATACGGCATGCATAGCAAAGGAAAAAGAGATCATAAGATGAAGTGAATTGAAGCTCCCTCGAGGCATAAAAACCTTGTTTTGTATCATTGGCCATCATCCCTTCAAAAAAGATCATTGATTAGTGCTATACATTCATATGGTCAACACAACACAAGCACTAAAAATATGCACAATCAACCACATCCCCAAAGTTAAATGCTCACGCTTTTCCATCAAACAAGCTCAAATTTAGTGCTTTGCAATGATTTCATTCAATTCAAGCACCAAAATGTATAAGCAATGTTAAGTTTAAGCACAAAGTCCCAACGAAGCATCCAATGTAATTCTCACATGAAGCTCACATGAAATGTGTCTACTAGTGCTATGCAAATTGAACCAAGATTTAAAATACACAATCAATGCTCTTCTTGCTTGCTTTCATATGGCATACATAGTAAAAGGAAAGAGAGAGCATACGATGAATTGAAATGTCAGCTTCCCCGAGACATCAAAACCCAATTTTGTGTCTTTGGCCAATACCTTGGTAAACATGGCTCAATAATTAGTGCAATAAAGATTTTGGCTTTCAAGATAAGCACTAAAGATGTCAAGCTCAAGTGAAATTCCCAGCGCAATCTTGCAAAAACATTCAATGAGCAGACATAAAAACTATATCCCATGCTCCCTTCTAAAATATTTTTCATTTATGAAGCAAGAAGGTTGAGAAAGTGAGATATAGAATGACGATCACTAAATTCACATAAGTCCATTTAAAGCTCTATTTAGTGCTAATAGGCAGTTTTGTAAGGCACAACATTAATCATCATTTATTGCAATGAGGCTCATTCTCTACTAAGAAGCATTTTTTTTTCTTTTTGGGATTATCTCAACGGGCTTTCCTTATTCTTTCTTAAATCTAGCTGCCTCACTTTGTCAAGTTCCTGCATTACTTGATCACGTTCCGGTTCCCCGATTAGTTCAAGGAGGTTGTAAAGTAAAAACTACCTCGATTTTCATTTCTTTTTCATTATTTTTTTTTGCTTTTGTCGTCCTAATTTCTACTACGCTCGTCGACAGAGAGGTGGGAACTACCTCACAGAAGAACAACCTCGCAACGGGGAAGATTGACACAGTGTGTGTGTGTGTGTGTGAGAGAGAGAGAGAGAGAGAGAGAGAGAGAATGTGCACGAGTTGAGTTGCACGTCTGGCCTTTATGTAGGTCCTCAGCACTCACGCCACTCCTCAAGCTTCCAGGTCCTTTCCTCTCCAAGAATACCGGTTTATGGCTTTTCTTCACTCGCTTGGATCTCCGCTACCCATGCTCGGGTAGGTTCAGGTATGTACGTGAGTAGAAAACAAGAACACCGCATGCAGGGGGTTTCTGTGCGAGCGCGGAGGTGTGTGTGTGTGTGTGTAGTGCTCGTGTAATTTGTGGGCGAGCGCAGAGCAGCTACAACCAGAGTTAGTTGATCCAAGCCTTAAAGGCTCATGGAAATGCCTTGAAGCAGTAAGGTAGTGAGGTAATGTGCATGCAGCAGGACATTGCAGGGCAGGTGAGCTCATAGTCGATCCGACCGTCCAAGGCCAAATGTGTTTGAAGCTAGGCGGGCCTGCAGTCAACCAGAGCGGGAGTCGTGAGTCATCTGCACATGGAACTGTGTGTGTGTATAATTAGTGCGAGTTCTGGTAGACTCGGTAGACAACAGATGCGCATCTCATGTTTGCCAACCAACAGTAGTAGGGGTTGTGAGAGCGCAACCTGGTGAGCTTCAACACGCAGCACAAACGGGCACACAAAGAGATAAACGACGCATTGTATGTCACTCATCAAACAAGTTCCTGGCTTGATCAATTTGAAGCCGAGATATATAGAGCTGATGGGTCCCTAATTGATGGGCATGATTATGGATTGGCTCTTGCTGCGACGACAGAACTGCGAGAGTGTTTCTTTGTGCTTGCATGATCCACAGTAGTAGCAGGGATGCGTGAAGGCTTAAATAGCCTCTAGACTGTATGTGTAGGCTGGCGTGCCATTAATGGTAGCAATATGGGCATTGGGCAATTGGGTTGGTGTGTGTGTGCGTATGAAGACTTACTAGCTTCCACTCCTGGCGACAACACTATGGAGGGACTCGGGAGCCAACATGTGCCAGTGCGAGGGATTACAAGCGGAATAAATCCCGGCACAGCTGCGAACGAAATCAGGGCCGAAAAGTGAGGGCTGTATTATCAAGCCAAAGTAGGGTCGGCTCCGTTTGCGCGTGTGTGGGGCCAGCTGCAGCGTGCGCGTGGGTTTCCAGGGCTACAAGACAAAACTACCATTCGGAAGTGTTGTGTGCTTGTTTGGCAGTAGCGAGTCAAGGCTGAGCTCCACGGAATCAGCGGGGTCAGCGGGCCGGGCCAGCAAAATATGCGCTATCGAAAAATAGTGTGTGTAAGATGCCTAATCATTGTTCCCTTACTGTACGACAACCAAAGGTACCAGATGAGGGCAATGAATATCACCCTTTCATAACCAATAAAAAACAACATAATTGATTACGCATGTATTTGCAAGGTAATGTAGCGGCTACAATAGAGCCCGAAAAAACTGTAGCAAAAAAAATGTTGTATGCAGGTGTTTAACTAATACAGTCGAAAGAAACCCCAATCAATCGCCTTTTATGCATACGAAATCTCAAGGGCCAAATTGTACACATGCCCAGGTGTAGCAGCAGTTATGTTATCAAGCCAAACTAACCAAAAATGTTTTAAACAAATAATTTCTAATCACGCTAATCATGCATAGTGTTAGTCTGTTTATACTGCAATAGAAATAGAGTAGAAATGGTACTGTCAGTAAGGTGAAAAAAAATGTGGCACCTGAGAGGTTTGAGCGGCAAGCTCCATTGCTCAGCAAGTTCAAACAGTAACGACACAAAGTAGAAAGAAACCTAACCCAAGGCTAAGTGAGGGCCAAGGGGCGCCCTCACCTTTGTTTAAATAGGTTGGTGTGCACGCATCCAAAGATTATGAGATGAATGGGCCAGCCGCCCTCCACTGTGTGAGTCCCTTAAGTGGCAGGTGGATATCATCGACTTGGGAGGTCCATAGCTAGAGAGTAGAAGGGGCCGCCTTCTCAGTATAATGATAGCAGGGGATTTTCACGCTTCGATAAGCAAGCATAAATATTTTTTATGCAAGGGCCATGTCCCATTATAAGGATACCTCTTGCAGTTTGCAAAGCAAAAAGCCCTATAATGCCAATTGGGCAGGAGGGGGGGGGGGGGGGGGGGGGGGGGGGGGGGGGTGTAGGGGGTGTGTGTGGGGGGGAAGTGAAAAAAAGAAGAAGGGGTAATAAATTAAATTGTAGCAAGCATTCTCTAGTACCTTAGTGTGTGTGTATGTGTGTGTAGTATGTGTAGTTGCTTTACTTATATAATAAAACATAAATGACATTTTAAGTTCCAAAACAGTTGGATTTAGACAAGTGACAATGATTAGTACAAAAACAACTCACTCTTAGAATTATTCTTGTACATTGCTATAAGAATGAGGTCTCATTCTAGTGTAGAATTACAATAGGTGATCCAAAATGTATGTTCCAAGAAGTGGTAAGAGCATGGAATATCAAGGACAGACATTTGCTTCAAGCCAAAAAAATTCCAAGAAAGGATAGAGTCCTCACTTGCATCCATTCAAACAAGACAACAGATATGTTAGCCTTGAATGCATTTCACAAGTGTCAATGGACTATATCAATTGTTATCCATGGTCAACTTACAAAACTTTTAACTTAAAACAAATGTGCAAAGAGCTCATGTAATCCAAATTTATTTTATTATTTTGTAAAAAAATATTTTTCTTTTGATTTTTGAAATTAAGAATAAATATGGTTTCTATATAGCCCCAAATTTTATTTATCCTTAAATAAATATTATCATACATAACATTTTGATCAGAAGGCAACCACCCCTTCTGATCCAAGTGTCTTAATACCCATATCGGCACAAACGAATTAGCCATTCATGAACATCCCTACTAGAGTACATCATCAAGATGCAAAGACCGGCTTCAAGGTAGAAAAGTATATGCTTAGAGTTTGGCTCTTAGCCCCAAATCTATAGAAATGCTCTCCCACCCAAGAAACATACGCACACTTCCTCTCTCTTCTCTCTCTCTCTCTCTCTCTCTCTCTCTCTCATATGACCATAGCCATGCACACGTACAAATGAAAGGACTATGCTATGACACACGAGAAATGGGCATGGAAGCCATCCTCATCCTTGTCCTCTCCTTCACTCTCCATGAATATTGCAAGAAAGCACACGAAAGAAAGAACAAGAAGCAGGAAGAGAGTTGTGTCAGAGAAAGAGGAAAATGAACTGTGAAAGAGGTAGATAGAGGCATGGAGAGGTGGTTGCAACCTCTCAACTTCCCAACCTTCCAAATCACACAACCCACTCCCCCTTTCTTTTCTTTATTCCAAAGTTAAAGGTTAAAAGTCTTTAAAAGTTAGGCATAGACTTTCATTTGGTGTGATGGCATTGGCTTTATTTTTTCAGCACAAGAGAGAGGTTTTATGCTTTGGCTTTGGAATTGCGGACCCGCTAATACACCAAAAGCATTTACAAAATATTTTAGGTTGAAATCTCATAGTAACAAGAATACACATAGGCCCTGATTCCATTAAAAAATGGGTAAAAGATAGATCAATTTTGGGAAAATCCGCATCTTCTTAGCCTTTTTGATGACGAAATTGGAGGCTATCATTTAGTCTAGTGACTTTGAAATGAAAGGTCCAATTGATAAAGAATAAATTATGAGGGTTAAAGGATCCGTATATGAAAAATGGAATGTGATACCCTTGAGCTGGCATCAAAGAGCAGGAGGAGTCATGTCTTGGTGTTGGTCTCAAGTGAGAGGGAAGTCAAGAATTGCAATGTAACCATTTGAGGATGGTGCAGGCCATAGTCCTTGATATGGCCCTCCCAAGTGGTATTAGATTACAATTTCTATCCTTGGCTAGATAGAGGTTTCATGATGAGATTTTGTAGGAAGAGGGTAAGGTTCTAACAAAATGGCATGGAACTCTTGATAAGAAGAAGTTCTTAAATTTCTACAAACAAGAGCAAACGGAAGTAGCAACTCTAGGAAATAAAAAGGGGCCCTGCTACAACACTTTGTCCACCTCATCTCTCCTACCAAAAGGACAATTGAAGCTCAAAAAATGTGGAAGACCCAATGCAACATAACTTGGAAAATGCATTGGCGGCACATGACTATGTTTGGATGATTTCCAAATGGCAATGGTGATAGAAAAAAATTGGGACTTCATTCCAAGTGTAATTGTATTGTTGGATCTCATGACACCAACCTATAATAGCAAGCTTCTTTTATCAATAAACCATCTTGACTATGAGAATATGTTTATCTAACCACAAATGGATGTGCTTAATGGACCCTCAAGCCATACCCTTTGGAATTGTTTTCTGGTGATTCTATATGTGCTCACAACTCAATTCCCACCTAAATCTATAATAGAATATTTTTCATCATTAGGAGCCTTAGGATTTTAAGGGCATTTCTATCAAAACATAAAATGGAAGAACTTAGCATGTAATAAATACTATTATTCCCTTGAATGGTTTTTTTTGAACTTGATAAAGAGAGTTCACCATTTGAAATGTCTATCTTTTAAAAAGATTTAAATCTAGCATTGCGTATTTGTAAGATTTATGAGCCTATTGCTAAGAGAAAGTGGTTTTTTTTCACATCCATAAAATATTCCACATAAATTTCCAAGAGATAGAGCTGTCTGAGGTTTGCCTATAGCAAACATCTCAGATCCCATGCTTCTTAATGCACAAGCCCCATCAGCACCTCAAATTGTCCCTATGTCATGTCCAAACTAGATGCCTCTTACTATTGCAACCCCCATACAATATTTTGGGCAATACTTGATCAAATGTGTGCAACCATATCCATTTTTAGGGATAGGCAATAATGTACCTACTTAGTTAGAAGAATGGATAATTCAGATGGATGACTACTTCATTCTTGTTGTTGCAGGCTATAATGCAGTTACTCAAGGGGGATAATGGGGAGAGCTTAGTTGGAAATACTAGTAAAGATATGGTCAAAGATTCATCACCACTCTTTCCAAGTAGCAAAAGTAACCCAAAGCTAGGATAACCTAAAGCATCATCTCAAAGAACGGTATGTTTCCCTAGATTACTCCACCACAAAGATGAATTTCTTTCTTGTGAGCTGGGAAACAAGTTGGAATTGGAGCTGATCTCTTTAGATAGCTTATTCCAGTGTTAGAGTTTACAGCTACTGGTGATTCATTAGTTCAATCAGTAAAACTGGAGAAAAAGATAGAAACTGATCTAGGACAGTTACATGAACTGGAATACATGGGTGAAAAGAGCCAAAAACAGTTCAAGGTGAAATCCCTAAAACAGACCTAGGGATTGACTTTTGGTTGACCTAAAGTGATCCAGATCGCACAAAAACCATAAAGCAGGGATCAGTGGACCAAGGGGAAGCTGTGTGCCTGGTTTTAGTGCAATCTGACACACAGGTACATGGATCATGATCCATGTTCCTTTGTCACTGACTGATACCATATTTGCACCATAGCTAGAGGACATCACAAGGAGTCTAGTGGTCTTCTCAAAAGTGAATTTGGATATCAAAAACCAAGTCAAAAGCCTTGAACTGCCAAGTACTTTGACAAAGTGCCAGAATCGACCTAATTTTCAACCTAGTGGTCCATTTTCAAAAACAAAAATGATACCATAGGACCTCCTAATCATGCCGATTCTGATGGTACCAAAAAAAGTCAATTTGGGCTCCAAACATGGATCACGATCCATGTAACCATGGTGACAGCTTAACCTAAAACTTTCCAAATCAATAGTGCATACACAAGGAAACATATCCCCAAGTTCAATTTTAGAAAAAATTGAGCAAATTTGGGTCAAAATGGAGCAAAACAAGTGACAGACAAAAAACCACAGTGCAGACCTTGTACTGGCTATTTGACCTATCAAACCAAGTCCAAATCCAAAAGATTTTAGATTTAGCTTGTGGACATAGTCAGTAACAAACTCCTAAGAGTTCAAGTGCAGATGTGGTTGAACATGGATCACAATCCATGTACCTCAATCTCAGAATTTGATGAAAATTGATGTATAGTCTGCATATGACCTTGTCTACACACAGTCAAAATTTGGGGAAAAAATTTGACAGAGGAGCATGGATCGCGATCGTGTACCTCAGCATAGTGGGGGTATTTGACTTGATGATCTTGTAGACATACTTGAGGACATCCCAAATCTCAAGTTTTGAGCTAAAAATACCTTCTGGAAACCAACATACAAGCTAAAGTTCCCGTGTTCTCGTCCTAGGACTGTTTTGAGTGTTGTTTTAAGTGCAGTTCACTAAAAGTGCTCTAACTTTTGATAGACAACTCCAAATTGAGTCAGGTATAGCCAGGAAAAAAGCTTGCGGGAAATAACACACACCTGAAACTGAGTTTTGGTTTAAGAGCTGATTTTTTTTAGGTTTCCTAAATCCAAACTTTAAGGGTACCCCAAGACCAGTTTCCAGAGACCAAAAAGTCACAAACTCGTGACTTTTGAGAGACCTTAGCAGGGGCAAAAAGGGATGAGTTGCATTATGCCAAGGTGAGCTTGTCAAGGACTATCTTGAGAGTTTTAAGTGAGTCTTGACCATGAAAAGTCATCCACTACTAGGGTTCTCTACTCCACTCAGAGACATGAACAACAGGGGGATCGAGGGAATACCTAGAGGAGAGGCATCCTCTGATCAACAAACTGAACGTGAGATTCATTAGAACCAATGAAGTTCTTATAGATTCTGCTCATGAGGGCTTGTATAGGTTCACAAATGGAGATCCATACATGTTTTACAGGTGTGTAGAACCCTACGCTAGAGAATTGACCACCCATAAGAAGCTCTATGCCTTCACATATACAGATGCCCATGGAGTGCAAGTTTTGATGGTAGATAAGTATGGAAGAGAGTACAAACGTGTCAATCCAACTGACTTAGAATGATACACATACAAGGGTACTCCGATTCCTACTTACTTTCAATCAAAAACAATGTTAGAGTACACATCAGAGAGGATTTCACCGGGATTCTCTCTTAGACGAGAGGAGAGAGCGAGAGATATCGTTCCACGAGACCACAAATTGGTTAGATTAGTGATTGAACCACAATTATTGAGACCATATCAAGTGTCTCAATGTGTCAAGACAAAGTACAATGGGTCAGGAGATCCATATGCTCATGTCTCACTCTTCAAACAAGTTTTGAGAGCTAAATGAATTGCAAATTTCCATACTCAGTATGAGGGATTTGGGTTAACATTAGAAGGGATGGCTGTGATTTGGTTCCAACCACTAAATAGAGAAGATTTTCCCAACATAGCACAACTCTTACAAAAATTCACGAAGGAGTTCTTGAAAAGGGGAATCAAACACAACATAGTGTCCCAGATCTACGCTTTCAAACAGAAAAAGGAGGAAAGAGTGAAGGAAGCTCTACTTCGCTTCAAACAATACATCAAGAGATGTCCCGTGAGAGAGCTACCACAAGATGAGAGGTTATCAATTCTCTTCTTCATAGAGGGCTTGAGGAATGAAAGTCTAAAAAAGGACCTACATTTAAAAGGATGCACAACATTTGAGCAAGCCACTAGAGAAGCTCTATATTTAGCTGATAATTGTAAGGCATACGAAGAGGTGATTGAAGATATAGACAACGCGATTAGTAGTGCCTCATATCCGAAGAGAAAATCAACAAGAAGGAGAGATGTTTACACTCCTTGGGATCCAATCATTGATCAAGTGGTCGAGGGGGTGATTAGAAGAATAAACGAAGGCTACAAACATAACTTGAATGTACGACAGCCTCAATTGAGGAGATGTAGTACTTGTGGAGGGGATCATCCCACTCCATAGTGTAACATTCAACCAAAGGAGCAACAAATGGTAGGGCAGCAACTGCATCTTTTGAATGATGGTAGAGTTGTATTCAACTACTCTCAGCCAACACATGTGTCACAACCTGCAAGAAATCAATACTCCATGGATGTGAATACGCTCATGTTCATAGCCAATCAAGAGTATGGTTCAAAGAACATTCTTACCAAGGAAGAACAACCATTGGCTATATCACCAACTAGGAAACAAGAAGGTTCATTCTATGAGTGTGGATGTGACCATTGGGCACGAAGTTGTCAAAACAAGGGTCCATAAATCGAATTATTTTTATTTTGTGAACGTTGTAGGAGAGACCACCTACGCCAACATTGTGCTAAAAATCTAGACTACAGGGGGAAAGCAACAATGAATGTTGTATGTGTGATGACTTCCTCAAGCGGATCAAAGGTAGAGCCTGCAATTCCTTTAAAGGTCATGACTCGAGCTCAAGCTCAAGAAGCAGCCAAAAATGCAGTTGTTGAGGAGGAAGCCACATTGCCTGTCCAAACATAAATAAAAAACTTATCGGTGAGAATAGGATGAAAATCATAAATGAGACAAAATGAAAGCGAAGATTCTGGAGGAGAAAAAAGCTTTAGAAACTAAATTGAATCAAACAAGAGAATAGCTTAGACAAGAGCAAGAAAGGAACAAAAACGCAAAGGGACCTAAAGAGTCAAAGACTAACTCGAGAGGTTCAGTCTTGGTCGACAAAGTCTTTGAACCTTTGGATGCAATCTTGAAAGCTTATGATGCTAGGTTAAAGACCAAACAAACCCAGGAGGATAGATGGCTAACGTACCCTCACCCAGGGTATGACAAGAGAGGTTGCAAATGTGCAAGGAGCTCATCCAAAAGGCCCAAGCTCTTATGGAACCACATGTTCCAGATGCTCCAAAAATGGAGGTGCTAATCCACGAAAAAAATCATGAAATTGAGAGCCATGGTATTGTAGACGAAGACCAGGAAGAGTCGAGAGTTGAGGCACCTTTAGATAGAAGGGAAGTAGCCAATACCACAGTGGGCTCACAAGTAGTGATTCCTATTCCGGAGGTAGAAGAACCATGGACACAATCCTTATGGGAATCGATCAGAAACCAAAAAGATAGTAGTGCTACTTTACAGTCAACACCTATCCCTGAAATAAACATGGACCACAAATTTTTCCCAGGAGATATAAGATCTTTATATAGAGATGTCGAGTCTGTCACATCTGAAGAGAGCAAACCACACTCTCTAAAGACTTTGCCATCTTTCATAGGAGAACTTGAAACAAAATCGGAGGTTAAAATGGTACCTTCTCAATGTAAAGCCACACCAAAAATGATGGATACCAAGAGCTTGCATGAATTGATGTCTTCTCCTACACAATGCACACTTTATCTCTCAGAGCTACTAAACTTTAGACCGCATCTATGGGGCCAAATGGGCAAAACCTGGAGAACATGGGGTTGAAAATCCCTTCATGTGACCATCTTGTGGACAAAAACATGAATGATACCTCGCCTAAGAAGCCACAGACAAAGCCAGTACCAATAAATAAGGTGGGTGACTATTGTGAAGGAGAAGAAGGAAACACCACCTTACCACTTGAGTACAAAGGAGTAAAGACGGTTGCTATATTATATAGTGGGGCAGGAATTTCCCATTGAAACCAAAGAAATATGGGAAAAACGGGGAAAGCCTGCTCTTACAAAAACTCGAATGAAACTGCAGTTAGTAGATGGATACCTGGAGAGACCGATAGGAATATTCTAACAAATCATTGTATCCTCGTGTGGCATAGAGTATGAGCATACCTTTGCCATGATGAATTTTGATGAGAGCAGCAACTTTGATATCATATTGGGCAAATCATTCATGTGTTAGCTCAAAATGGTACAAGATTGGGGATATGAATATATCTACTTGAGACACTAAGAGATCACGATGAAAATTAGTGTCAAAGATCATAGTTATAGAGACGTAGAACGAACCCCGGGGGAAGAATTAAACTCCACAACTAATTTGGAAAGAAAAGCGCATATTTGGATGTACAGAGCTCGTGAGAGTGTAAGTCTGAGGAAGGAGGATTGTATCCTTGATTGACCTATGCATGACACACACTATATTCTAGAACCATTTCCAGAGGAGTTATTTAAAACCTTTTGATGGGATCAAATACTGGCCACTCTTGATGTGTGTGTGAATGAGGTGACACTGACTAAATTTTGCGATGAAGATCGGTATGATATAACTCCCTTATTTATGATAAAGGTGTTAAAGGAAGCTAATGAAGTTTGTGAGTGTGAAAGCAAAAAAGGTGAGACAGATAGCTATGTCATGGAGCATGAAGCAAAAGTGAAAATGAAGGAAGCAGAGCAACCACAAAAATATGTCATCATTTACATACCTGAAGAATCGAGAAAAGATGTTTCAAGGAAGCTGACTCCAGAAAAAGTGCAAATGAAAGAAAATGAAGGAGAAAAGTCTCCAAGTTCAACGTTGGTGCAGCCAAAGTTGGTCCAAGCTAGAAGATGGTCAATGCCAGGCAGAGGCAGCATGTGAGTGCATTGCAGAAGGCTAGGGCAGGTACCAAAGCCCTAGGCAGCCCAAGGATAGCGGATGTGTATGTTCAAAGTGGTTTTTTAGGCCAAAGGTGTTCTACAAAGAGCCAAGCAGGTTGGTGGTCTTCTGTGCCTGAGGTGTGGGTTTTATGTGCTAGATTGTGGTGCTCAGTGTGCTTTCCAAGCCCGTCTAAACGGCTCGTCAAACGGAGCACCGATGCTCAAGATATTGCGCTTTAAAGTTGAAGTGTGTAGCAGATCCGCGACGGATAGGGCAACTAGGGACAGGTGGCCCGTGCTGGTGTCAGTGCATACATGTGTAGAGCTCGAGTTGTGGAGCATGCCTGTCTTCTCGGACCGCAAATCGGAGCTCTGAATGGCAAGTTATGGCCATTACAAGATTTTCCGGGGACCGAGTCTGTGCTCACTTGACCGCATTGGAGGATGTGCCATTTGGCAGTTTTTGGGCCTCGCCAAGATTCCCGGTGGAAGGATGTACCATGTGAAGTTAGCACGAGTCGACGGTACGTCAACAATCGGATACTCGGTCAGCTAGATGTAGCAGGACGAAGACGGAAGGTGATGCTGAGGAAAGTATTGGCAGATGGTTTTTATCGTTTTTGCGGCCTCGAATGGCAGTCCTAAAAACCTCAGAAGGCGGCAGGGTTTTTATGGTCTGGGCCTGGCATGGCAAAGAGTCGGCATAGCTTAGCGGCACGAAGTTCCAACCAAGGAGTAGGATTTGAGGGCCTGGAGAAGGAGGCCATAAAAACATGGTGATTCTAGATACTTTTTGGGGGGTATTTTTGGTGAGCCCAAGTCCACGGAGCCAGGGGCTGCCACGTGGCGCAACAGTAAACTCACATGCTGTGGCAAAGCGGCAGAAGGCGGAGTATATGGGCCAGGGCGCTAGCCTTTGTTAAAGCATGGAAGCAAGCTCTTTGGAGCTCCGTGAGCTCGTGGGGCTATGGCGCGCTGAGTTGAGCACTGCGCGTGGCGGTAGGCAGCCCGTGGGCGCTAGTGGATGGCAGTGGCCGACGAGGCAGGGCGGCGCAACGGCACGCCCACGTGGCAGTGAGACCCAGTGATGATGTGGTAGGGGCAGTTCCCACGGCCCAAGGGGCCCCGAAATTTTTAGAAGGAGAGAGGGGGAAATAGAGACATCGCTATTGCCTCCCCCCCTCAGGTAAGAGGTGAGTCCCACAGCAAAGAGAGAGAGAGAATCCGGAGGCCTCCAAATGGTGTAAAGCAAAGCCAAGGCCGTCAAGTGGACAAGGCAAATGCAAGGGCAAGAGGGCCGTTTCCATGCTGGCCAAGGTGAAGGCCGTCAAGTGGACAAGGCAAATGCAAGGGCAAGAGGGCCGTTTCCAAGCCGGCCAAGTAGAAAAAGAGGGTAAGGTTGAAGGCAAATTAAAGAGAGGCCAAATGGAGTGGGGAAAAAAAAGAAAGAAGTGGAGGAGGAGTCGGATAGGGGAGTGAAGGTCAAAGTCAAAATTGAGCAGTATAAGGCTAAGCCCAAAGAGGGTGAAAATTGAAGGATAAAGGTAAAAAATAAAAAAATTATAAGATAAAGGTAAAGGATAAAGGTAAAAAATCCCCCCCCCCAAGAGCAAAAGAGAGAAAGAGAGCAGATGGCAAAGGTGGTGCCCCTCTTCCCAAGAGATGCCAAAAAAAGGGTGCCCCATGGACCAATCAAAGGGCAGTTTCCCAAATTGAACCCCCCACCCTATAAAAGTCAAAAATGAATAAATTAGGGGCTTTTTTTTTTGGCTTGTGGAGCCCGTTGAAAGCCTGCAAAGTGGAGCTTTTAGACAGAGGAGTGTGCCTGTCAAGCCCCTTGCATTTTTCTTGTGTAAATGGCCATGGTGATGGCAATGTGAGTTTGTAGAAGTGTTTGGTGGAGTGTAATCGAGCCCTTGTTGCTTCCCTTGCTGTTGTTTCCCCCTCCCCCCTTCTCTTTCTCCTGCTTTCATGGTTCTCTCTGGTGCCGGTTGTGTGGAAGTGTGTGCCCCCCCAGACCGATGGTGTTTGGTGTGAGAGAGTGAGATTGAGTGGCTGTGTGTGTGCGTAAGGGTGGAGACAGGCAGTGGTAGCAAGTGTGCATCGGGTGCCGGTTGTGTGGAAGTGTGTGCCCCCCTGGACCGATGGTGTTTGGTGTGAGAGAGTGAGATTGAGTGGGTGCGTGCGTAAGGGTGGAGACATGCAGTGGTAGCAAGTGTGCATCGTGTGGTGGTTTTGTGGAGTGTGTGAGCAGTGATAACAATGATAATCGAGTAGGCGGTGGTCTGCTAGTGTAGAGTTGTGTGTTTGAAAGTGTTTTTTGAGAGGATAGGGGTGTTGTGAATACCTTGAGCTATAGAGAGGCCCTTTTGTTTGTGTTGGGCGTGTCCCCCATTCCCCCTCTCCATCTTCTGGGGCCCCCATGGAGGAGTATGATGATGCTCCTAGTTAAAGTCAAAGCGGTGATTTTGGTGATGCCAAAGGTGCGGCCTTTGAAGAGCAGGTGTTGTTAGTGATGGCTTGGGCAGGATTTCCCATTTTCACTGGGGTTGAAGATGCGGAAACTTGGCTTCAAGACTACGGATTGTTCGTGTTGGAAAGCGGTTTATCGAGAGAGGATGGTGCGGTACAGGTGTTCCCGCTCCTGGTTCGTGGTAAAGCAAAGCTATGGTTCGTTAGCCTGGGTGAAGAAGAAAAAGAAGATTACGAAGCCCTAGAGGCGGCTTTTCGAAGGAGATTTGTTGCGGATGCGCAGCTAGATGAAGTAAAGCGGAAGCTGGACGGATTGAAGCAAAGCTTTGAGGTGGATTTTGAAGCATTCAAGTGGGAGTTCGAAGCCCTTTGGGGAAAATTAATCAAGGTAACTGCAAAAAATGCCAGTTTTTTGAAATTGTGTAAGTTTATGGATTGCCTGCATGAGGAAGTGCGAGATAAGGTGGAAATAGATGACCCAATGTCGTATGAAGAGGCGGTAGCTCTAGCGAGAGGGCGAACCAAGAAGATTTTGAAGAAGCGCGAGGCTAGGCAGGGTTTGCCAAATGCTGTGAAGCCAAAGCAGTGTGAGACGGTGGTAGCCAAGCCACAGGTGGTGCAAAGAGAACTACAGATGCGAGAAGAACCAAGGGTTCTTTGGCTACAAAGAGACAGGATGGTTCCTATGCCGAAGATGCCGGCTAGAGAAATTCCAATTATGGAGGAAGTGCAGGTGGTTCCAGAGTGGAAAAAGGAAGTGCTTCCAAGTTCGAGTGAAGATGTTGAAGCTTCATTAAAGTGCGGTAAAGAGCAAGGAGTGCGGTTTGCAGACGAGGTTGAAGCGGTGAAGCTAGAGAAGATTCCTGAGCTTGAAACTGAAGAGGAGACTGGATCAAGTGATAGCTCTATGGACGCAGATACGAGTTGGGAGACGGAATCATCCCAATCCAGGTATGATGAGTTCGACCTCTTAAATGTGAGTAGAGAGGCAGTGAATATGTGTGAGGAACATCATGAAGTTCAAGCCGAAGTGCTTAGTGAAGACCAAATGGAGCGGTCTAGGCCTACGAGTGATGAGGAGCAGGTAAAACTGGTGTGCGGTGCCATGCTAATGGCCATGTTGATGAAGATAGTAGTAGAGTATGCCATAGTGGTGCATCAAGTGCAAAATTTTGCCAAAAGGGTTAGAGCAGCGGTACCTATGGAATAGGACGAAGAGGATGCGGTAGAGAACGAGTTTCTCTCTTCCTTGGCAGAGATTGAGGATGCAGTAGTAGAAGAGCAGGTGGTTGAAGTCGACAAGCAAGCGGTGCTTATTGACCTTGAAGGGCCAATTGATGAGGAGGAGCTCGACGATGCTGGAATTGAGTTTATGGCAGGTGAGAAGGGTAGAGCAGAGTTAAAGAAGGAGGTGCTTCCTATGCAGTTGGTGCCCTCTAACACAGGTGATGCGAATTCCAAGGTGGTGTCCAAGCTTTGTAAGGAGGTCTGTGAGTGGTGGATGAAGGGAATGCTAATCAAGGCAGCTGTGCAGTATGCAGTTGAGCAGGTGCAGGATCTTCTAGACGAGGATCTAGCTTTATATGGATGGGAGGGTGGGTCAGGTATGTCGCGAGTGTTGATTGAGCAGAATGGTGAGCACGAGGGTGCTCTATTTGGTGTTCTTAAAGGAGCTTTGCTGCGAGTGGGCAATTTGCCAAGGAGTGCTGGGAGTAGTAGAAGCATGTTGATGGAAGTTTGGATATGCAGTTGGGTGTGTGCCTTGGTGTGGCACTATACAAGAGTGTTGTAGGTGGATGGAAGAGTCCAATGCAAAGTGTTTGACCCAGGTGGTTGATTACAGGTAAAGCAGGGGGTTGGGCAACCCGCATGAACAAAGACGGCGGGTAGCAGGTGCGAGTTATGTACATATACTAGGTGGTTTTGCAGTGTACAGAGAGTATGTTTTGGATGTGCAATTTTTTAGTGCAATAAGACCATGTGTGGTTGAACATAAATTTTCAATGAGGGGGTGGGCAATGATGGTGCAGCCAAAGTTGGTCCAAGCTAGAAGATGGTCAATGCCAGGCAGAGGTAGCATGTGAGTGCATTGCAGAAGGCTAGGGCAGGTACCAAAGCCCTAGGCAGCCCAAGGATAGCGGATGTGTATGTTCAAAGTGGTTTTTTAGGCCAAAGGTGTTCTACAAAGAGCCAAGCAGGTTGGTGGTCTTCTGTGCCCGAGGTGTGGGTTTTATGTGCTAGATTGTGGTGCTCAGTGTGCTTTCCAAGCCCGTCTAAACGGCTCGTCAAACGGAGCACCGATGCTCAAGATATTGCGCTTTAAAGTTGAAGTGTGTAGCAGATCCGCGACGGACAGGGCAATTGGGGACAGGTGGCCCGGGTTGGTGTCAGTGCATAGATGTGTAGAGCTCGAGTTGTGGAGCATGCCTCTCTTCTCGGATCGCAAATCGGGGCTCTGAATGGCAAGTTATGGCCATTAGAAGATTTTCCGGGGGCCGAGTCTGTGCTCACTTGACCGCATTGGAGGATGTGCCATTTGGCAGTTGTTGGGCCTTGCCAAGATTCCCGGTGGAAGGATGTACCATGTGAAGTTAGCACGAGTCGACGGTACGTCAAGAATCGGATACTCGGTCAGCTAGATGCAGCAGGACAAAGACGGAAGGTGATGCTGAGGAAAGTATTGGCAGATGTTTTTTATCGTTTTTGCGGCCTCGAATGGCAGTCCTAAAAACCTCAGAAGGCCCATGGCAAAGAGTCGGCATAGCTTAGCGGCACGAAGTTCCAACCAAGGAGTAGGATTTGAAGGCCAGGAGAAGGAGTCCATCAAAACATGGTGATTCTAGATACTTTTTTGGGGGTAGTTTTGGTGAGCCCAAGTCCACGGAGCCAGGGGCTGCCATGTGGCGCAACAGTAAACCCACATGCTGTGGCAAAGTGGCAGAAAGCGGAGTATATGGGCCAGGGTGCTAGCCTTTGGTAAAGCATGGAAGCGAGCTCTTTGGAGCTCCGTGAGCTCGTGGGGCTATGGCTTGCGCTGAGTTGAGCACTGCACGTGGCGGCAGGCGGCCCGTGGGCGCTAGTGGATGGCAGTGGCCGGTGAGGCGGGGCGGCACAATGGCATGCCCGCGTGGCGGTGAGACCCAGTGATGACATGGATGGGGCAGTTCCCACGGCCCAAGGGGCCCCGAAATTTTGAGAAGGAGAGAGGGGGCAATAGCGACATTGCTATTGCCTCCCCCCCTCAGGTAAGAGGTGAGTCCCACATCAAAGAGAGAGAGAATCCGGAGGCCTCCAAATGGTGTAAAGCAAAGCCAAGGCCAACCAAGGTGAAGGCCGTCAAGTGGACAAGGCAAATGCAAGGGCAAGAGGTCCGTTTCCATGCCGGCCAAGTAGAAAAAGAGGGTAAGGTTGAAGGCGAACTAAAGAGAGGCCAAATGGAGTGGGGAAAAAAAAGAAAGAAGTGGAGGAGGAGTCGGATAGGGGAGTGAAGGTCAAAGTCAAAATTGAGCAGTATAAGGCTAAGCCCAAAGAGGGTGAAACTTGAAGGATAAAGGTAAAAAATAAAAAAATTCTAGGGGGCAATAGCGATGTCGCTAATGCCCCCCAAGAGCAAAAGAGAGAAAGAGAGTAGATGGAAAAAGGCGGTGCCTCTCTTCCCAAGAGATGCCAAAAAAAAGGTGTCCCATGGACCAATCAAAGGGCAGTTTCACAAATTGAACCCCCCACCCTATAAAAGTAAAAAATGAAGCAAATTAGGGGCTTTTTTTCTTGGCTTGTGGAGCCCGTTGAAAGCCTGCAAAGTGGAGTTTTTAGACAGAGGAGTGTGCCTGTCAAGCCCCTTGCATTTTCCTTGTGTAAATGGCCATGGTGATGGCAGTGTGAGTTTGTAGAAGTGTTAATCGAGCCGTTGTTGCTTCCCTTGATGTTGTTTCCCCTTCCCCCCTTCTCTTTCTCCTGCTTTCATGGTTCTCTCTGGTGCCGGTTGTGTGGAAGTGTGTGCCCCCCCGGATCGATGGTGTTTGGTGTGAGAGACTGAGATTGAGTGGCTGTGTGCGCGCGTAAGGGTGGAGATAGGCAGTGGTAGCAGGTGTGCATCGGGTGCCGGTTGTGTGGAAGTGTGTGCCCCCCCGGACCGATGGTGTTTGGTGTGAGAGAGTGATATTGAGTGGCTACGATGCGTGCATAAGGGTGAAGACAGGCAGTGGTAGTAGGTGTGCATCGTGTGGTGGTTTTGTGGAGTGTGTGAGCAGTGATGATCGAGGAGGCGGTGGTCTGCTAGTGTAGAGTTGTGTGTTTGAAGGTGTTTTCCGAGAGGATAGGGGTGTTGTGAATACCCTGAGCTATAGAGAGGCCCTTTTGTTTGTGTTGGGCGTGTCCCCCATTCCCCCTCTCCAATGTCAAATGTTCAACAAACACAAGATCAAGACAAGAACATGGATAGGGAAGAAGATAGACTGTCTCCTAGGAGGGTCAACTTCAGTATATGCGGAGAAACAGGACTCAAAATCACATGTTCAGAAGTGATAGATCAAAAAGCGACAAAGAATCTAATGACTTATGGAACGTGGATCATGATGGGAAATCCATCAATCAAAGAGCTAGAAGAGATAGTGTACACAAGTTCAAAAATTCCAATTCCTAGCTTTGGCATGACAGAAGCCGTACTCGAGCTGAGTACCGGGAGTACAAGGATATTTTCTACATAATTGAATCCCATCACATCAAGGAGAATCTAGTCCTGCCAAAACGCTGGAGAAATATCTTCTTTTAACAACAATCAAAAGCTTCAACAACGACAACTGTAAGAGTCAATGAAGCTTCTCAAATCCATGCGAAGAAGAAACCGCCAAACATCGTGGAAAAAGGTAAAACAAAGGTAAAAACTGAAGTATATCAACCTCGCAAGACGACTTTACCTTCAACGTGTTAAGTATGGAGCCTGATTTAACCCTTTTAATTTTTTGTGGTAAAAATGCACATTTGTAAGGCCCCCATTATGAGGAGAAGACATCATGTGTGAAGAAAAATCACTCGTCGGAAAATAAAATCACTCGCCGAAAACCAAAATTTTCACGCCCATCTCGAGCCTAAGCCGGAAGAAAAATCACTCGTCGGAATGTTATGGCTGGACGGCGACCGGAAAGTGGTCGGAAAACGATCAATTGGTTGGCGGGTTGGTCGGTGGCCTGTAGTCAATGGCCGGTGGCCAGTGGTCGGAAGTCAATGATCGATGGCCGAGGGCCGAATTCCATGGCTGGTGGCTGAAGTCAAAAGCAGACTTGTCTTCTCAAGGGCGGCCACACATGGTCGGATTGGAGGGTCCGATTTGGACTTATCTACACAAGGGTGGTGACACATGGCTGCCTCTCATGAGAGAGGGCAACCCTTCTAGCCTATAAAAGGAGGCCATTTCTACACACATTTCATAGTGTGAAGTTGATGCAACAAGTGGGTGTGAGGTGGTGAGAGTGAAGCAAGGTGGGAGCTCTATTAAGGGTATAATCCCTTTGTAACCTACTTCTTGTTTGAAGTACTAAAGCCAATAAGTGGTTGCTTTCCCGTGGATGTAGCCCACATTGGGTGAACCACGTATATGGTGTGTATTCTCTCTCTCTCTCTCTATAATCTCTTGTGTGTGAAAATTATCTCTCTCCACTAATGAATCTACTCAATTATCTACTTAGTTACATCATATTTCCTAACACAACGACCCTACGTCAAACTTCCAACAAATCTTCTACATCAAGATCCAAACCATCAACAATGCAATGGAAACCAAAAGAAAAATTATATCAACCAAAGTGTCCATTACAAAAAGACATCAAGAAGAAGCCAAAGGGAATCAAGCAAGTGTTAGTATCCAAAGAGCACATTAAAGTCAAAGACCTAGTTTGGATAAATGAAGCTCAAGTTCAACATCAACAACCAAAAGTGACAGGATGGGTAGCATCAAACGAGTCAATCACTGCTCAGGGCTACTTCCAAGGAAACGCTAATGTTTGGGCCAAAATTCCTAAAGTAATAGCTTGGACCTACCCACCTCAACCAACGTGTTCTACACAAAACAAGATGCGCTATAAACACAAGACAAACAACTCAAATAGAAGAAAGAAAAACCGCAAAAGGCAAAAGAAAAGACCTTCCAAACAAGAAATGCGACAAGTTTGGGTTCCAAAGTCAGACTTCAACAAAGCTACCCAACAGAAAGTGGTGAATTAGTGGATGATTCCAGTTAAGCTACTCAAAGCACAAGGATTTTATGAAGGTAACACTCAAATATTGTTACCAAAAATTATAGCTCAACCTGGAAAAATGACGATCAATCAATAAGCACAAGACTCCACCCAAAGGCACACAATCTATAGGAAGACCCAACAACCAGCCACCACCAAGGCTGCTGCAATCTACAGATGGATACCTTGTCATCAACTACAAAATCAAGGCTTCTACAGTAGAAACAATCAGTTATGGATATCAAAGTATAGAGTCCATCAAACCAAAGAAGCAGAGAAAATTCCAAAGACGGTCACACACGGACCAAAGACAAGGTGGGTTCCAAAATCGCTAGTAGAAACTCAATCACAAAGAACCCACACCTCTTGACAACCGCTTCTCATGGAAAATAACGGAAAGGCTACATCAATCCCTACCAAAGCTAAAGGACTTGCTTCACAAAGCAGTGTGAACATACAACAAGCAAGTCAAGAGGAGCCAAAATATTCCAACCTACTCGAAAAAATGGTGGCATCCAATGACCAAAACAATGGAAGAGGCCTAAATTTCCAGAACTTATGGAATTGGGTTTCTGGCCTTGAATAGGTAAGTTTAAGTCGCCATTAAAAATACATGGCATAAAAATGAGAGTCGGGCATCTAAGCCACTAAATGAGTGATGCGTTGGATGGGGGGAAAGGGGAACACACATGGAAACAAATTGCAAGCCTCTCTATAGCCTAGGATAATCACTACACCCCAACCCAATGGAGTTCGCCTTCACAACTCACACAATTCGTCTACAAACCTTGCACACAATTGTGTAAGCACAGCCTTCACCCTTAGCACAATCTGTTGTCAGCTCTCACTCAACTCAAACCACTATCTCTCTCTCTGTGTCTCTCCCAACAACACAGGTCCGGAGAGGCACATACTTCTCAACCGACACCACACAATAGGGATAGAGCAAAGATGAGAAGAGAAAAAAAAGAGGCAAAGAGATGACACCAACTGTGGCTATGGTTTTCTCGATTAATGACAAAAAAGATGACTACAACTCTGATAATCTCTTGCTAACACGTGATGTAGCAAACTCCGATACGTCGAACAACAAGAAGCTTGGGAAAACGTTGATGCCGCCTTGTCCCGGCCTTCTTCTTGGAGATGCAAACGAAAAGCCCCACCCTTCTGTATTCTGCAAAAGCGCCTTCCTTCTTCCCTTCAAGCACTCCACCTGCCTCCTTCTTCTTCAAGCAATACTCACGTTCATGCAAAAAAAAGCCCCCCCAAACTGCCAAAAATCGGGCTCCTTGATGCCCCTAAGCCGCCCACTTTCTCTCTCTATTTTAAGCCGCCCTTTTTTTGCATGTGATAGCACCCTTTATAGATTTACCTTGAGCCCCATACCCTCGTGAGAACCCACTTTTTTCCAAGTGGGGCACCGACGGCACCGTCAGTGCACCCCCGCTTTGCTTTCAAAAGCTTTGGGCCCGGTCGGGTGCGGGAACGCCTCGCATGTAGCCCCACCCAGGGCCACCAACGGATGCCAGAAGCGCCACCACAGCAGCGCCCCCCGCTCGGCCGCCATGACCAGTGCTCCACGAGCTCCCATCCAACTCGATGTCCTCAGTGGGTGCACCTTACAGCCCTTATAACCCGCATGGCCAGCACCTTCACGTGCATATGGGCTGATTCATGGCCATGTGGCACTGCTTGGGTAGCATACCCCTGAAGGGCTCCTAAGATCCCCAAAAATTCCATCAAAAACACCCATTTTTTTCGCCCACCTTCTTAGACCTGCCCCAATTGGTGTAGATCTCCTCTCCTCGAGCCGTGAACTTCTCTAGAAACTACATGTTCTCGGCTCCGATTTCCTCTGTCTCAGCCGTATCTTGACTTCACGAGGCATTACAACCGCTGGTCCAAGAATTACCACAATCATCAGTATTGATGTGCTCAACAACGGGTCCCCAACTTCAACGGGCTATAACGTCAAGCTCCGAGGTTCCAATCGACATGGAGTTTCTTCCTGTTGACTCCATATGCGGCATAGCACAATCCAAACCTTGGTCAAACCCCAATAAACAAAAGATGGCACATCTCTCAATGCGGTCAGGTGGGCACCAACCTAGCCCCCGGCAAAACTTCAATTAACCATAAACTGCAATCCATAGCTCCAGTTTGCAATCTGAAAAGACACGTATGCTCCATAAATCAAGCACTACGTGTCCATACACTTATATCACCTCGGACCACCTATCCCCAACTGTCCCATCCGGCAAGGATCTGTAACACATCGTACCTTCAAACTCCAATACCCTCTTGATGAGCCGTTTGGACGTGCTCCTTTAGCACTTCAAGCTCTACATATCTGGGCCAAAAAACATCACTTTGATCACCCTTCGTCTGCCTCCCTGTCAGACCCTACCTGGAGATTTTTTGGCCTAAAAAACCACATAAAGCACACATCTCCGCTGCCACTTGCCTGCACAAGTTCTTCCCATCTAGCCCTTTTCCATGCATCTATGAGTATACACACCACAATCTGTGCCCTCTACTAGGGTCGACACACTTTGGCTGCACCAGCGTTAGTCCCAAAGCTTCATGCAATATTCTCTGTGGTCTAAGCGTCTTAGTTATTCTAGGTACTGCTCAAGCTGGAAGAGTTGAGCATAATTACGTTGTGTCCATCATATTGGTATAGGTGAACATAAGAGTCGAAATCATTGTAGTATAGTGGTAAGTGAAGGAGGAAGCCAAAAGACACTCATGCACTCAGCACAATGAGGTACGAGTGGAGAAGCTTCTACGTCGAAAATCCTTCTCAAAAATGTGGAAGCTATTGAAACATCCTTGATGTCACATGTGTTACATTTGTTCCTTGAAGCACCCATCGACTCCATCTCTTACACTGCATGCTTTTGTATGAAAATTTCTCATAAGCATATAGAGTGTCCCATAATTGGCACTTGCATTATGAACTCTTTCTTTGTTTCTCCCAAGCACTCACCTTGCATGACAAGTACTTTAAGTCCAAATGCTCATTTCCAATAAGAGCGTATACCAAAGGCACTTTTTTCCCACCGGGTTTTTTCCCTTTGTTCATCCAGGTTTTAAGACCCTAATCTAGAAACCCTCATCATCAACTCCTTGTATATATTCCTTCTACATCAACAATAAGGAAATGTATACCCAACTCAATCAACAACGACTTGGAGAAAAAATTGAAGATCTGCATATGCTTATCAAGAGAATGTTTTATCTCCAAGGAGGTTGACAACAATGCTCCATCAAAAAATGGCAAGTTAACAAATGGCCTACAACAACAAGCAATGATGATATCACCAAGAGATCTCTCAACAAAAAAACATAAGGAGATCAACAATGTTGAAGCTAATGTTAAAGCTAATGAAGTATTTCAAGTCAACCACAAAGGCAGACACATCAAGAGAAATCTTCACGGCCAAAAAGGCACCAACAAGAAGAATGAGCAACATATGAAAAAATTCCTCGACAATTGAAGTCCAACATACACAACAAAAAGAACACAACAGATATGAAGAACTCAAGGAAGGGGGGAGTGTCATCAACAACAATGCACTTTCCAAGCTGAACACCAACCTTGAAGACAAAGCTGAAGACAAAGCTGAAGGCAACCTTATGACAAGACTGCACAAGGTCGTGTCAAGGGATGACACGAATTAGGAAGGGGGGAATGTTAAGAGACAGAGCAAACGGGCATCCAACTAGTCAAACACGTAGCAAAACACCACATTTGTAGTCTATTATTTTGGCAAGCTAGTGTAATGATACTCTGTGTAAATCTTGATTCCAGAGTAGTGGATCAATTCCCTGAGTTGTAATGTTGTAATGCTATTTGTAAGGGTCCATGTGAGTCGGCCATTGGCCATTTAGAATGCCCTAGGTATAAAGGTCAATAACTTCAATGTGAAAAAAGTCTTATCTTTAGAGAAGAGGGAGCTTTGAAAACATGCACTCAAGCTACAAGCTGCTCCAAACTTGTAATCATCACAGCTAATGATTTGGTAATCCATTTTCGATGCAGAAACTTGCATTGTGTTCCTCTCTCTTTGCTCTTTAATTCAAGTGTACCCATTGTCAGTTTTGTTGAGGTTTGTAACTAAGCGTTTGTGAGCTGTAAATGCTAATTTGAGTGCTTAAATCATTGTTTATAGTCGTTTTGACCATACCAAAGTGTTCCTAGACCATAGGACAACCTCTTTGGACTGACCTGTTGTTGTAGTTTTCAAGAAATTTTTCATGATGGATCGTGATTTTGGTACCTTCTCGGATTGCGACCAGATTTGCTAGGATAGTGCCCCTAGGTTTCCTTGACCTCCTCCTAAATTTTCCTTGCACTTTGAGTCCGTTCAAGTGCCAAAATGGTGTGATGACCTAGACTGTGGGAAAGGACATAGGAAAATTACCCTGATCATTGAGTGTTGGTTTGCTTGTTGAGCTAGTGTGTTTTCTTGTTAATGTGCACTTCTTGAGATTGACGACTTCAAAGAGTCTCCGTGCCCCATCCGAGTCACTTCCCTAAGTATTGACATTATGTTAGTACCAAAAAGCTATACAGTAGACACCCGTCACACGGTGACCTGCTAACAATAGATTAGGATTGAATGTGGGTAATTAGGAGATGCTAATTACACCAATAGGCTTTGATATCACTTGGAAGGTTTTGATGGAAACACAAGTGAGACATTCATGATTGGAAAATGCATAAAATAGCTTCTTAATTCATCATTAGATGAGTACAAATAAGCTCCTTCTATAGAAAGAAGAGATATCTTGCATCATCAGCGAGGTGTGAGAGTTCATTCAAATCGGCCCAAGAGAAGAGTATCAAGTGGAAAAAATCGTGTACACCTTTTTAGGTTTTTTTAAACTTATGTATTGGATCCATATGCCATTGTACTATGTCTAGAAAGGTCCATGGGTCGTATATACATATATGGGCATTATTTGGGATATTTGATTATGCATGTGGACTTAGGGAGAGTGTTGAGCCAGCATAGGATCACACCCACATTTTTGCTCACACTCATCATTTTGTAACCATTGATTGTAATAAATGTCTTTCCGACATTAATTTTGATTTGAGCCATTCATTAAGTAACGGGACTCAATTGAGTTTCCAGCTTGTAATCCCGAAGTAATTTCACTTGCTGATGTAATTAGTTAGAGATGTTCTCACCTCCAAGGCTGAGGTATATAAGCCAAAGTTTTTGTAACCTAAGGGCGGATTATTAATCAAAGTGAGTTTTTTGAGCACCGTGACTGTGTCTGAGAGAGAGAGAGAGAGAGAGAGAGAGAGAGAGAGAGAGAGAGAGAGAGAGAGAGAGAGAGAGAGAGAGAGAGAGAGAGTCTTATCTACTTGCTACGCGAGCTACGGAGCCGCCATTGGAGAAGCGACACCGCCATTGTGTTAGCAAGGGTGAGAGCTACGCACAGATACCAAGAGTGCGCGCTATCGGCTTCTATGTGTGGTAAGTTCCTACGAGCTTCGGTGTGAGTTTTCTTCCAACTCGTGTGTCGGAATGGAGCGTGCAGCGTATCTATAGAACCACAACGAGTAGAGCTACACATTAGTACCATCGGGGTCAGGTTTCGATCACCTCTATTTTTCGGCCTGTCTTCATACGCGTTTACCGCACGGAGTGGTTATAGGTTGATTTTGCATTTCAAGTCTTTAGGGTGTTGTTCTTACCTAGTGTATAGACTTCCCCTTGAGTTTGAGATCGATTCAATGATTCTAGATCCTGTTTTGTATAGCATTCGTTCGTAGTACGGATTTCAGTCACTTGCGTATTTTAGAACTTAGATTTGATTTCCTTAGTAGTGATTGTCATTAGAAGGTCGAGTAGGTGATTTGACACCCACCTAGTTGTTTCCATGCGCCTGTGGGTCAAGCTCCTTCCTCGTCCGACAAATTCTGTTGTTGGTTGAGTTCTCACTATTTAGCTTCCGCTAGCGGCATAACCGCCTTAACATTTGGCGCCGTTGCCGAGGACGAGAGCCCTAAGTAGGTGACCTTAGACTAATCCTACGAGGTGAGTCGTATAAACTACTTTGTATACTTTAGTTAGAAAAGATCTAGGAGTGGTGGACTCCGAAGATCTCGAGAGATACTAGGAAGTGGGGTATTCCTGGGTCTTTCGTATTGACAGTATTTTTAGTTTAGCTTAGATTTGTTTGTTGTTTTGTTGGTGTTGAGTAGTTGTTGATAGAAGAAGAATTTGCTAGTCCGTGAGTGGCAGTGGATCTCTTTAAAATCACAATTACGAAACCCATTTTATGATTAGGAATAGCTTAGGTAGGACTTCATTTGATCCTGATCTAGAGCTAGTAATCATTGGAGTATTTGCTTGATATGGTTGATTGCATGTTAGATCACTAAACTGTCGAGTTAGTAGTGAAACTTGCAATACACAAAAGTCAGAGAAATTTTCTGTGTATCTGGGAGTTGCTGAGCACTTGAGAAAGCTTTAGGAATGATTCTGTGCCAAAAAACTGGAAATCTGCAACTTTAGACATCATACGCGTATGATGTCTAAATGACCAAACAGAGACCAAAACAGAAATTTTGACTTTACCAGAGTGTTCAAAAGGGGAGTTATACCCTAATTTCAACTTAAAACAAGAGCATTAACACTCAAAAAAACCCAAAAAGACAAGTCGGAGTCCAAGAAACGCAAAGAATAGGAAATTTTGGATTCAGATCTTGTTTTTACATTCAAACCTGACAAAAACACTTAAAACTCAATTATAAACATTGGAGAAGGCTTAAAACCCAGAATAGTCAAAATCTGGGACAAAAGACATCATACGCGTATAATGTCTTTTAGCACATCCACTGCTTATTTTTGATATCTGACCTGACAAGATTGTTACAAACAATGTAGAAAGCATAAATATCAAGTCTTGACCCAAATTGATGAAAAAGACATCATATGCGTATGATGTCTTTTACCTAATTTTGGACATATTTTGATACTTTGCCAACACAGATCCATTGTAATAGCTGTCTAGAGGTTATATTTCAAGTTTCATCCCATTTGGATCACAATTGACCCAAAACAAGTCAAAAGCGGAAAATTGCCAAGAAAAGCCTAAATTAGCCATAACTTGCTCAAACAGAGTTCAAACTGAATTTTGTGAGTGGACAGAGCATAAGGGGGCTACTGAGAGTGAGCTTAACCAAAATAGTCCAAATCTGTGAAAAAAGACATCATACACGTATAATGTCTTTTTCAGCATAACTGCAACAAAATTCTCACTTGATGAAACAGAAGTTGTCCAACTGACAAGATTAAACAATTGACCAAGTATCAATCAGTTTGGATCAATTCTGACCACAAAAACTTAGGAAAACAAATTGCCGAGAAGGAAAAGTTAAAGTCCTTTAGGGGAATTGATGAATTTGAGATCGGGCAGGAATCTCCAGAATAACCAACCAAAACAAGGGGAACAAGCAAGTGTCATATTAACCGAGGGAAGTGTAAACCAAAGTTGGGTGCAACCATTAGAGCCGATCTTTGAAGGAAGTGTTTCTGATACTTCTTCGGAGAGATCTTACGAGATTTTCACCGAACACTTGGAACACTTGAACCTGAACAACAGAGAAAATATGGCAGCAGGATCATCAAACCCTTCCGCCACAATGAAGCTATTGTTCATAAAATACCAGTACGACAATGAGCAAGGTGCCAAGATCTACAAAGATGGAATGGACCGCTATTGTGTAAAGATAGAAGATAGACCTAGTGAGTTCAAGGACTTAGTGCCTGTGAGCTATAGCGGAGATAGATATCTAGATGACGAGGGTACCATGTACTTGGTAGTCCTAAATCCTAACATTGTGGACAAGTGGGGATTGATGGGCACCAAAGCCAAAGTAGATGAAGAACTTGAGGAGAAAGAACCAATAATGAACTTCCCTGATGCGAGGTTAAGAAGAGAGAATGAAACTACAAGGATCAACACTGATAACATCTATGTGGGGCTATACAAGTATAATAATGGGGAGCAAGATCTCTATTATAGATGTGAAGAACCCTACACCGGAGAGTTGACAGACCAAAAAAGACTTTATGTCTTTACCTACACAGAGGGATCGGAAGTGAAAATTGCCGCTTACGACAAGTATGGGAGGCAATACTCAACAATGGGCAAGAAAGAATTAGAAGGATATACATACTTTGGGGGACCACTACATCAGTATTATGTTACTTCTAGCTCACAAAGACCAGCACCAACAAATGGAGTGCAAAACCCAATGACAACAAGAGGACAAAGAACTCAGGCTGCTGACTCTTTCAGTCAACCTCAGTACTCAAAGCCCGGACCAATGGGATCATTACATTCCAGAGAGTCAATGGATATGAATCGAGGTAGTGCAGTTCCAATCCCCACGTATACCACTCTAGGTCCAAGGTTCGAAGCGGAACCATCACATTTACCTCCTAGTAGTAGACTCAGGGCAGGGGAACCGACAAGGGTAACCCATGAAGTCCATGATGCTAGAGAAAGCTTTAGCCGGGACACATGAGCAATGAGATTGGTAGCCGACCATAGACGTATGAGACCATCTCAAGTAGCCAAGTGTATGCCAAAGAAGTATGGTGGTTCAGGAGATCCGTATGCACATGTGTCACTCTTTAAGCAAGTCTTAAGAGATGAGCAGATAACACATTTCCATACACAATACGAGGGATTTGGTCTTACTCTAGAAGGTACGGCATTGACATGGTTTCAACCACTGAACAGAGGGGGATTCCATGACATTGACCATTTGCTAAGAGAGTTTGCTGAGGAATTCTCAAAACGAGGGATTAAGCACAATACGGCCTCACAAATATATGCTTTTAAACAGAGAGAACACGAAAAAGTGAAGGAAGCTTCACTTCGCTTTAAACAATACATTGAGAGATGTCCAGTACGTGAACGACCACAAGATGACAGACTATCTGTTCTCTTTATTGAAGGATTGAGAAACGACACTCTCAAGAAGGACTTGCACTTGAAAGCTTGTACAAGTTTCGAGCAAGTAACGAGAGAAGCATTGTACTTAGTGGATAACTGTACGGTTTATGGAGAGGTGTCAGCGGATACAGATTTTGCATCCAGTAGCTCTTCCTCCATAGCTAGCGAGACTACCACTAAAAAGAATGTTCAAACAACAACCATGCCAAATGTAGAGCAAATGATAGAAGATGCTCTAAAAAGGATGGCACCATACCAAAAACCATTGCCAAAACCACTGAAATGGTGTGCTATTGAACAAAAATGGACAAACCATCCAACAGAGGAGTGCTATTACAACAAAGGGTATGTAAGGGAGCGTCAGTATGCACCTCCTGCTCAATTAGCACCACCTCAGGTACATCCAGTACCTCGATACCCAACGGGAAATGTACCAGGACCTATGGGGATAGAAAGACCGCAACCGGTATTGGGACAACAACCACCTTTACCAGGAGCAAGACCAGTGGGCATTAGATATGCACCAACCTTAGAGAATCAGGAAGAACGAGCCTTAGTGCCTGTTCAAGCCTATTATGAAGAATCTGGTGCACACATGTCTCCAACTGTGTATTACCCACCAAAAGAACCCAAACAACCAGAACCATGGGGCATGATTGGGAATGTTGGAACACCAACAGTTACAAGTGCTTCTGATGAAGAGAGATACAATTTGGACGCAAGAACATTGATGTTCATAGCTCATGGAGGGTTAACAGGACAAAGACCATCCTATCCACAAAGGACAAATCAAGTGGGACCAAGACTAGCACTAGGACCTTGTTACAAGTGTGGAGGTGACCATCTGATGAATGTTTGTCCACATACGAAAATCATTAGAATTAACGCTTATTGCACTGAGTGTGGGGTTACTCACTTCATTGAGGATTGTTCAAAGAATCCAAACAAAGTGCAAAAGACGACATTGAATATGCTAGAAACTATTCCTACCAGCAGTGGGTCCAAAAATGAAACTCTGATACCAACGCAAGTTGTTACTAGAGCTCAAGCTAAGAAAACCACTAGAGAACCTCAGAATGGAAAGTTAGCGACTGAAGTGGTTAGTCAAGGACCACGGAGTCAGAGAAACACATGGAAAGCTAGAAAAGCACGCATGAAGTTGAGAAAAGAACGTGAAGACGCTATTCTAGCTGAGGAACTAAAGCGAACTAAAGATAGATTAGAAAAACTTGAGAGTCAAAATGGGAAACGAGAGATGAACCCGGAAAGAACGAAAAAAAAGAGTATCAAAGAAACAACGAGCTTAAGCTCAGGGGGATCAATGCTAGTTGACAAAGTACACGAACCATTGGACGCACTGATGAGAGCTTACGAAGCTAGGTTAAAGAACAACCAAACACAAGAACAGAGGTGGATGACATACCCAAACGCGGAATTGGAAAAGCAGAGACTTGAAATGTGCCAGAGAATGATCGAGACTGCACAAGCCTTATTAGAACCACCAGGAGAAACAATGAATTGTGGAACGGAAAACCCAATTCAGCAAGAGACTATCATTTCACGGGTACCTGAAAAGACTCCCAGTGCACAAAAGCCTGAAAATACACACAAGGATGACCGCATAGTATTGAACACAACCGATCAGGAGATAGAGCGTTTTCATCCAATCATACAGAGGTCTTACGGAAGAGATGAGGATTACAATGAATTTTGGAAACAAGTGAGAGAGGCAAACTTTGCAAACGAGCTAAGTTGCCAAGCTAATCAGACAAATTGGGAAAAGGACATCAGGAATCCTCCCATAGTGGAATTTGAGGCAGGATCTCAAGTGGACTTGGATCTGCAATCTTACTGGGGAGATGGGGACTCTGTTAGAACAATGGAGAGCAAACCTCATTCACTGAATACCTTACCTTCATACTTAGGAGAGTATGAAGCAAAATCCGAGATTAGAGCACTTCCCTCACGAAGAATCTCATCGGATTGATAGAGATCTTGTCAACACCAGTGACATGCACTATCACTCTAGCTGAGCTTTTGAGGCTAAGACCACATATGTGGACCACTGTAGGAAAATGCTTGGAGAAATTTGGGATAAAAGACCCAACATCGAAATTGCAAGAGGGTATACAAGAGCTGAGCAAACCACAAAAGAACGCTAAGCCTGTACCCTTAAACAAGGTCAGAGAGTATTGCGAAGGTGAAGAGGGGAATACAACCTTACCAGTTGAATTCCAAGGCGTGAACATGATGGAAATACTAGACAGCGGAGCTGGGGTAGCCATTGCTACAAAAGAAATCTGGAAAAAATGGGGGAAACCAGCAATAAGGAAGACTAGGTTGAAACTCCAATTAGCAGATGGACACATGGAGAAACCTATGGGGTTATTAGAGAAAGTCGTAGTGACTTCTTGCGGCATTGAATACGAACATACTTTTGCTATTGTCGATTTTGGCAAGGAGAATAACTATGATATCATACTGGGAAGACCATTCATGAGACAGTTGAAAATGGTCCAGGATTGGGGCTACGATCACATATACCTGAGAAATATGGAAACCACTACACGTGTGAACCTGAAAGACCATAGCTACAAAGAGGTGAACCGAACACCGGTAGAGGAGTTTGATTCAACTACTTTGGCGGGATCCGAATTTCCAGCCTGGTTAGGTAAGCCCAAGGAGTTATGGATGTGTGGAGCCTCTAAATGTGGAAGTCTGAGGCGAGAAGAATATGTTTTAGAAAGGGCTATCGAAGACGAAAATTATATAGGAGAACCCTTTCCAGAGGACACGCTTGAACCATTAGAATGGACACACATTCTAGCAACCCTAGATGTTTGTGCAATTCCGGATGGTCCCACAACAAAATTTTGCGACAAGGACGGGTACGACGTGGTTCCGTACTTCATGTTGAGAATTGTACTCGAAAAAGAAACTAAAAAGAACGATACACTGGAAAAGGAAGATGAAGAAGAGGTGTTTCACGACATTCCCGATCATCCAGAGTGGGGAAATGAAGCAGACAACGAGTCAACGGACAATTCAAGCGGAAACGAAGAAACTATAACGGATGTCAGATTTTATGATTTTCCAAACCAAACTAAACAACGCCAGAAACGCTATAGAGCAAAGAGAAAAACAAAGGGGGTTAGAACCAATCCGATGCCTAGACTAAGAGGAAAAAATCAATTCCTAATGCTAGTAAAGGCGGAAGATTGTGTTAAGGACAAGATTTCTGGAAGAATGAGAGGCAATGATCAAAAGAGCTTACGAAAAGACAAAAGAAGCTCAAGAAATCAAGTTCAAAGGAATGAAACGAAAACTAAAACAGAAAAATAAAAAAAGAACAAGCGCAACAGAGAACACACGGAGTCCAAGTTAGAACGTAGAAACAAGTATAGAGAGCTCAAGAAAACTATGAAAGAAGTTTGGACGATAGAAATTGTGAGTGATCGAGGCACACATTTTATAAATGAAGTGATAGAGATCCTTCTAGATGAATTCATGGTAATCCATAGGAAATCAGCCCCGTATCATCCACAAGCAAACGGACAAGCTGAAGCAACAAACAAAACCATATGCACAGTCCTTACGAAGATTGTATCTGAGTCGAGAACTGACTGGGACCAGAAGTTGTATTCAACATTATGGGCATATAGGGTAGCATATAAAACATCAATAGGAACGACCCCATATAACATGGTTTTTGGGGTAAATGCTATCCTACCAATAGAATTCTTGATTTCAAATTTAAGGGTGGCTAAGGATCTAGAGTGGACAGGGCACGAGCTTTCTGATAGAATAGATGACCTGGAAAAGCTAGACGAGCTTCGCCTAAAAGCAGTAGCTTCTATCTACGCTCAAAAAAGGCGACAAAAGGAATTTTTTGATAAGCATGTGCGGACTAAAGAGTTTAAGGTTGGGGACTATGTCTTAGTTTACACTCTAAAACAGCATGCTAAGAAGCTTAAAAAGAGAGGAATGGGACCTCTGGTGATTAAAGATCTATCACCAAGTGGAGCTGTCAAGCTTGCTACATTAGACGGAGAAGAAATGCCCAATTGGATTAGTGGATGCAGAGTGAAAAAGTATCTTTTGCCGCTAACCCAAGACATGCTTCTCAAAATACATCAAGAAGAGCTGCGTGTCCAGGAAAAGAAAAATATTGTGGAGGAAGCGCAAGCCGAGGCGAAGGAAAGAATGGAGAAAAGAAGACTACTACGTCTGAAACAGCGCAATGAAGGAGCAATACGAATAAACGCAGTCAGTATAACAGAAATGGATAATGACAAAGAAGAACCCATCATTGAATGCAAAGTAGGAACCAACCAAATCAAAGCCAGAGCACTATTGGATTCAGGAGCTCAAACTAACCTACTTTCACTCAGTTTGTATAGACAATTGACAAATGACACTAAACTACAAACTGCCAAGCAAGAGTTAAAGAGTTACTCTGAGAATTCAATCAAAACTGTCGGATGCACAGTTTTACATATACAGATTAACCAGTATGTGTATCCTCATATGTTTTACGTGGTTGAAGACCAAGCTACACAACATCCATTATTGCTAGGACAACCATGGCAGAAACAATACAATGCAATGATTGACTGGAGTTCTAAATCAGTGCTTATCAAATACGAAGGTGAAAGTCAATCAATTAAGTTCACCAAAGGAGCAGAGCCAAATCCAAAGGAAGAATCCAAGAACAAAGGTAAACAACAACCAGAGAAAAAGAAGAAGCAATGGCAACCAAAAGTTTCTATACAACTGGATTGCTCTTCGACGAGGAACTCTCAACATTGGATAAGGAAGACAAGCAATAATATAACAGCTCAACCTTGGGAAAAAATGGAGTCAAAGTTGGTATGGAGACCAAAAAAGGTTGTGCCAGAGAACACAAAGGTGGAAAACAGAGTCTTCAATACCAGACAACAGAGTGATTCCAGACAATCAAGGACAGTGAAACAGATCTGGATTCCAAAGAAGTTCATGACGGCACAAAGCTATAGCAAGCAAATTTGGATCCCAAGGATTTGTAAACAGGAACTCCCTTCAGTACAATCCACGGAAACTCCTAGGTATTTCAAGGCGAGGAAATCAACACAAAGAACAAAGCAGGTTTGGGTCGCAAAGAGTTTGTGGCAAGCACAAGCGAAGCGGAAGCAGATTTGGATTGTGAAAAAGAACAACAAGGTAAAGAAGAATCCATCTACTGATTCTACTACCGAAATTCCAAAACCAACCCAAAACCCGACCACCAATCCTTCAATCAAACAAAGAGCAGCTTTATTGGAAAGACTGTTGTATCATCGCTCTACAATTGCATTGTGAACTTATGACCAAAACAACTACAATGCTTCGCCCACAGACACTTCATAGTCTTCCGAGAGGACTCAGAGTAGGAGGGGGGGAGGTATACAGGTATACAGGAGCTACAAAGCAGCTACAAGCGACAAAAACAAAGAAAAACAAAAATTATATTACAAGGGCAGTGTCTTACATGATTTCGCAATTTTTATGTTTGATTGCGGATATTGATAATATTTATGCCCTTATGTACCTTGTTTTGCAACAAGAAGAGATACACAGGGTTACCAGCTATTTATTGTGTATGTTTGGAATTTTTTGGCTTCAATTTGCTATTTTCCTTTATTTTTTATGATTTTCTTGATAAAAGTAAAAGAAAAATAAAAAAGCAGGTGAAACGAGATCAGAAAAAAGAAAAGAATAGATGGTGATGATCCTAATGACAAGGGCAACCCATGGTAAAAATTGAGTACAATTCGGGAAAAGTTGCGGAAAGCCCGAAATGACAGAATTTTGGCAAAGTGGACAGATTTCTCAGAAAAAGGTCAAACGGAGTCCAAATTGAGAAATTTCAAATCCTAAAGTGCATTTCACGACGAGATAGGAGCACATGTCAAACTTGGTAACAAGTGATCCAGGAAGTCCAAAGTTAAGTATTTTTTACTTCACTTGCAGGCTCATTTGCACTATTACCCACTTGGAGAGAGCAAAGAGCACACAGGAGCATCCAGCCTTCTACAGCCTTCTACGACTGCTACAAGAGCTCAGAGGACACCAGACATGAGAGGTAGACTCGTTGCCATAAGCTTTTGATGCTTATCATTAACTTTTGTCGCGAAAACTGAGCAAAACCAAGAAACAAGAGTAGACGGGGAATGCGGTAGAATGCTAGGTAGTGGCACAACCGCCTAACCAAACCTTGCAAGAACTTATAGGTGGGTTACCCTAGTATAGAAGATGGGTTTCTAACACTCAAAGCTCGAGAAAGAACGACTAGAAAAACCCTAGGTCAACAGAGCTTGCAAGAGGCAAACAGGAAAAAGTTGTCGAAACGACACAAAACTTCTCAGGAAGCTTAACAACATCGAGGGCAATGCAACCATGGAGTATCTCCAGGTTTGGACCACCAAAAGTGGGTCAAAACAACCGATTCGACGACAGACACACAAAGCGTCATTTTGGCATAACGGCTGAAATTGACGACCGAATGAAATGAAACTTCACAAGCAGCTTCAAGTAACTATCGATGACTTATGTTTGCAAGCAAAACCCAAAAGAAAGCTGATTCACTTACCGATGGTGAAAAAGACGCTTTTGGGCAACCAAAGGGAGAAAGATGGATAGCGGGGAGCCAAAGTCAAGTTCAACCAAATAGATGGCTTCACAACATATCCAATGAGCTGAAAATGCAACTCTCGAGAAGAAAAGTTGAAGAAATTCAACTCCAAGGCAAAAAGACGACTTCGGAGACTGAAATGCCTATAAGGGGGCTTTTTAGCTAAACTGATGACTTTTTAAGTTGAAAACTAGTTAGCAGGGCTTAGGGCACTAGCACAAAGCATTCTTTGCACAAAAGGACCAACATTTCAAGAAAAGACATCATACGCGTATGATGTCTCACAGCATGAATTTCACATCCATTTCAACATTTGAGTGCATAGCCTCATTCCACATGTTAATCACATCCTATGAACCAAGTATCATGAGAATTGGAGTTAGAAAACCCAAGGAAAACCAAAAAGACACAAAGTAGGCCATAAAATTGATTTTTGGTCCTAATTTTGTCAAAATAACTCCAAACTCATTGAAACTTTGTAGGATTGTTGTTAAACACATCTACAAGCTATCTGGAACCAAAAAGCACCATTTTGACACAAAAGACATCTTACGCGTATGATGTCTATTTGCACTTACAGAGCCAAAATTGCTCATTTGTCATCATACATCCATTATATATATCTAATACATGCTACATATGAAATTTGGAACCATTTGGTCAAGAGGATCACCCCATTAGCCCAATTGAGGGAAAATCCTTCACCTAAAGCCTATTTTTGGCCCAAATCCAACATACTCAAGTCCAAACCAAGATTTGAGTAGGAACAGTCCTTCACTAGTACATGGGGAGTCCACAGAACCAATCCCATGCAAAATTGATGAAAAAGACATCATACGCGTATGATGTCTCCAGAGCCATTTTTAGCCCAAAATCTATCCAAACTTCATAAATCCACTGAATAAGCCTATCTAAATCCAAATCCAAGCTTATAGAGAAATTTGGTCCAAAAATACACTAAAAGACATCATACGCGTATAATGTCTCACTATGTGATTTTGGCACCTCAGGGCTTCAACCACCAAATAGAAGTGATCTACATGCCATTTGAAAGTGAACCACCAAGTTTTATCCAATTTGGATCATAAAATCCAATTCCCTTTCAAAATTTTGCCAAGAGCCGGAACTGGACTAAATTGGCCAAAACTTGACCAAATGGGATCCAAACTCAAATCCAAGCATATGATAATCATGTATACACTATCAGCTACAAGCACAACCAATATGAAGTCATTTTGACACAAAAGACATCATACGCGTATGATGTCTCCAGCATGATTTTGAGCCCATTTTGCATATTTTTTCACCTACCTTGCATCCTTAGGCCCTGAATAGCTCATGTTTCAATTTTCAAGTCATTTGGATAGTTAAAAGCTTCACTTCGGCTTTCAGTACTAAAAAGACGCTAACTTCTGAAATTGGAGTTACAGGATCCATGGATTCCACCAAGTCATCGGCAACGAAAAGAAAAAGACCGACAATCAAAGATGCTATTGCAGAAGCGGAACCCTTTGACATTCCAGCAGAAACCCTCAAGCCAACCAAAACTTGGGTGGAGGAAGCAGTATTGGAGAAAGAGGGAATAAAGATCTACCAGGGGACTTTCAGAGATCCTCAAGGGCAAGCGGTGGATGTATCGATGATCCCACAGGAATTGGTAGATTATAGCAGGTCAGAAGACATCAGCAGGTACCTGGAAAGGGCAGACTTGCACAATTTCTTCACCTCGAGACCATCAGGTGTGGATACAAGAAGAGTGTACGAGTTGGCAACATCCATTCAGAAGGATGGAAAAGCCACCTTGACAGCCATGGATGGAGAGAAGGTAGAAGTACAGATCACTCCACAGCTAATTGCAGACGCATTGAAGCTGCACAACAAAGGGAGCTCGACAAAGGGAAAGAAGGGAGGCCATAGAGGTCTATGGGCCCAAGAAACAGAATGCGACCTATGGAGATATGAAGGACCCAAGAGCGGCAACCCTTTGCCAACTGTACAACCAATTTCTTCATGTTTGCAGTAAAAGACCGCAAAAGTATACGACACCACCCCATGCCATTGCGACCACCATCACATGGGCATTAAAGAGCAATATGCCAAAAGAGGTGAATTACACTCAACACATCCACGAGCAAGTAATTGCCATGCACAACGAGAAGCCAAAATACATAGGAGGAGCGGAAGTTCTGACAAGAATAGCTTATGAAGCTATTGGAGCTAGAGATCAGTGGCCAAAGGCTCCCTCCCAGAGAGTGGCTTAGAGAAGGCGACAAGGAGGAAGAACAACCCGAAGTACCCAAGAGGGCATCCACAAGAGCACGCCGGAAACTAGAAGTAGTTTCAGAACCTGAAGAGGATGTGGACGAGCCACTTAAGAAGAAAGTAAAGAAGAAGGTTGCTCCCAAGCAAACCAAAAGTCAGAAAGCGGCAAGAATGGAAAGATTAGTGGAGCAGTATAGAGCGGAAAGAGCTCCAAAGGGTGACTTTGAAGAAAAGTGGGTGGGTGACAGACCCCACTAAAGTAGGAACTAGCTCGGCCAGGCCACATATTGATCAATACGATCAATATATTAAAGCTTATGAGGAGTCAGAGGCTATTTTGGAGCAGCAACCTGTCGAGCCATACACTGAAGAGGAGGTACAGCAATTAAAACCTAAGCTGAAAAAAGACGACAAGGGGAAAAGGAAAGTAGATGGGTCTACTAAGCCTCAAGAGAAAGATGGGCAAGCCGACAAAGGAAAAGCCAAGGAAGCTGAGGACAAAAATCCCTCTATGACTGATGTACCAAGCCCGAAGAAGACGGAAAAAATTGTGGAAGAGACCACAGTAGAGGTGGACACAGATGTTTTGGAAAAGCCAGAAGCCGAGACCAAAGAAAAGAAGATAGATCCAGTTCAGCAAAAGAGAAATGATTATGAGGATCTGGTAGAGATAGGATACACCAAAGAAGAGGCCCTTGAGGCAGTTTATGGGATCACCCTACAAAAACAAGATGAACGGAGAGGGACGGAGAAAAAGACAAAGAGTAAAAAAGAAAGTGAAGAGAAACTGGACGAACCGAAAATACTAGAAGAGCCAAAGCCAGTGGAGATGGTGGCGGAAAGAGCTTTAGAGTTGACAAATGATGATGAAAAAGACATGCACATGGTGCATGAACTGCTCAGCAAGATAAAAGAAAGGTCCAAGGCAAAGGAAGTAGAGATTGAGACAGCCAAACAAAGGGAAGCGGAGTTGCAGAGAAATTTAGAGAATGCTATGACTGAATCTGAAAGTCATAAAGCATCACTCTATGACGTGGAAAACGAGAGAGACGGCTTGATACTCCAACTAGCCGAGGCTTCAAGAGAAGTAACAAGTGCACAGGAAGCAAGGGAGTGGATAGAGGATGAGTTGGAGGCGGCTAAGGATGAGCTCATTGAGCTAAGGGAAAGAGTCGAGCTCCAAGAAAGAACAATCACTAGACTCAGGTCTACCCCTAGAGCTAGCAGAGCAAGAACCGAACAAGAGGGAGCTATCGTACCCGTTTTGGAAGACCAAGTCCGAAGCTTACAAAGAGAGCTAAGATTAGAGCAAGTGCAAAGGTTGCACATTGTGGAGGGATCATTGGCCGCAGAGGAGAGGCTCACATTAGAAAATCAAACACTACGGACAGAGAATGAGGCCCTCCGCAAACAGCTCCAAGATCTACAAGAGCAACAAAGAAGAGAGACAGAGACACCACAAGAAGAATCAGGTGGAGCAGCCATAGAGCTACCAGAAATTGGAGAGGCAACCACAATTGAAGATCTAACCCCAGCTCAAGAGGTGACCTCGACTTCAAGAATCTCTGAAGAAGAAGAACAAAGGCTCCAAGACCAAATAGAAAAGTCAGCAGAGGAGAGTGCCAAGGCGGAAATGGAATAGGAGAGGAGACTCCTAATCTCCATTAGACTTCAGGGACTAGACACAAAAGTGCTCCATGAACAGTGGATGCAACCCAGCCTGCCTTTCCCTTTGATGAAATTTGAAGTGCTAAAGACGAAAAAGAGAATAGAGCAGGAGCAGTATGTCGCTCTCTACGAAGGCGACATCACAAAGGAGGAACAATCAAAGAAGATAGTAGATTCACAACCTAGATGGAGGAAAGGTTGGCTGAACAAATACCCAGCCTACCTCATCTACTTGGTGGAGGCACCAAAGGAGATTCGGGAGGATGCAACCTTCTGCTCGGTGCCAAGAGTCAGAAACTGGAAAGAGCATGGCAGGATTGCAGAAAAGAAGCCAAATTGGCTTAATTATCCCAGGATGCCAGGACCAAAGGCAGGAGAGAGAATAGGTAAAGCCTACAGGGTGAAAACCCTAACGGGCACCATCAAGCTCTTTACTGGCTCTCCTGACCTTTCATGTCAGATGCTCAAGAAAATTTGCAGGACTCTCTTAGCTTGCATTGAAGTGTTCGCGCCAGATAAAGCCACGAGCTCGAGTCTACTATCGACGGCCGACACGGTGTCTGATATGATGTACGATCTTTCATTGCAGCCTTCTCCAAAAGTGTTACACCTCCTATACCAAAGGATTATGTTTTTGCCTAGCTTCCACATGCAAACATTCGAAGAAGCTTTCTACAACGGCTTTTTCACCCACGAAAGCAAAATATTCGGCCCAACCTTGACCATCGGCAACCTACGATACGAATCACATTTTCAGATGCTCAAGACGACAGGACTTTATTGACCAAGCATAAAAGTCATGTCAGGGACGATATGAACGCGGAGGGGGGGAGTGTTGAGCCAGCAGAGGATCACACCCACATTTTTGCTCACACTCATCATTTTGTAACCATTGATTGTAATAAATGTCTTTCCGACATTAATTTTGATTTGAGCCATTCATTAAGTAACGGGACTCAATTGAGTTTCCAGATTGTAATCCCGAAGTAATTTCACTTGCTGATGTAATTAGTTAGAGATGTTCTCACCTCCAAGGCTGAGGTATATAAGCCAAAGTTTTTGTAACCTAAGGGCGGATTATTAATCAAATTGAGTTTTTTGAGCGCCGTGACTGTGTCTGAGAGAGAGAGAGAGAGAGAGTGAGAGTCTTATCTACTTGCTACCCGAGCTACGGAGCCGCCATTGGAGAAGCGACACCGCCATTGTGTTAGAAACGGCGAGAGCTACGCACAGATACCAAGAGTGCGCGCTATCGGCTTTTATGTGTGGTAAGTTCCTACGAGCTTCGGTGTGAGTTTTCTTCCAACTCGTGTGTCGGAATGGAGCGTGCAACATATCTATAGAACCACAATGAGTAGAGCTACACATTAGTACCATCGGGATCAAGTTTCAATCACCTGTACTTTTCGGCCTATCTTCATACGCGTTTACCGCACGGAGTGGTTGTAGGTTGATTTTGCAGTTCAAGTCTTTAGGGTGTTGTTCTTACCTAGTGTATAGACTTCCCCTTGAGTTTGAGATCGATTCAATGATTCTAGATCCTGTTTCGTATAGCATTCGTTCGTAGTACGGATTTCAGTCACTTGCGTATTTTAGAACTTAGATTTGATTTCCTTAGTAGTGATTGTCATTAGAAGGTCGAGTAGGTGATTTGACACCCACCTAGTTGTTTCCATGCACCTGCGGGTCAAGCTCCGTCCTCGTCTGAAAAAATGTGTTGGTGGTTGAGTTCTCGCTATTTAGCTTCCGCTAGCGGCGTAACCGCCTTAACAGAGAGTCTCCATAAGCGGTGTAAAATATGGCATGCATCCTAACAATGTATATAGAATCTAGATACCCAACCCCAACCTTCATGGCATTTTTTTCATATGAATGCTCTTCCAACCACTCAAAGTGAGAGACAAATTTAGTGCTATGAATGCCTAGAGTCTGGCCATAAGAAGGCCAAATGCCCAAAAGGAAATAACTCCGGTCTTTTGGCTATAGCTGTCAAGTTTTAAAATCAACCCAATCAAGGAGAACAGTTCAAAAACCTTAGAGCAAGAGTAAGAAATCCACCTAGATCAACAATAGTAAACTTCATTTCAGTAAAGGATGAGATAGGAAAACAAGCCAATGTCTATGCTGCCTTGGATCTTAGTGCCCTGATTTGCCAATTCTCCATTCTCGAGACTAAGGGAGGGTATGAGGATGGAGCTAGATATGAAGGATCCAAAGCTACTACATAGAATAATTCAAGAGGGTTTGGTCCAGTGGAAGGGCTATCCCATTGAAAATGCTTCCTGGGAGGGCTAGGGATGTCTTATTTCTTAGTTTCCACACCTTTCATAATGTATTTTTTCTCCTTTTTTTGTGATCGAGTTGATCTTCTCTAGCCCATGTAATCAATGAGTACAAGCTCTACCTTGTTAAATTTTGTTTCTTTTGAGACATGTAACCTTTTTTGTAATACAATTGTTCTTGCTAGATGATATCAAGATTGGTGGTAACGGCTAGTTTTTCAAGCCCTTTAGTGCCCTACCCTAATAGCATGGAGGTATAGCTCCAATGTAGGTAGACTTTGCATGGCAAGTTTCACCTTTTATATATGTAAAAGGCTTTGATTAAAATAATCTCATATAGCGTGTTCTTTTTGTATTTGTCTCAAAGCTCTTCTCTCTCGTTACCCTCTCTCTATTACACACCATCTCAAGTCGCCATGGCTCTATTGTGGTATCACCCACCATAATTGTGCACCTTTCAAGTGGTATCAGAGCCCAAGCGGGAAAAGCATAGTGCAACGGTGTGGAAAAGGGGGTTTTGATAGGCGATACTTGGAGAATTAGGGCGTTGTTGCTAAGAAGGTGGCCCTGCAGGTGGGCATCTCAGAATGCTGCAATTCTTTGTGTTGGCACAACTAGTGGAAGGTGAAGCAAGAGTGCATCTTGAAACGCAGTCACAGATATACACGTTGGTGAGGTGGCATATGCAACCACAGAGGCACAAGTTGACACTTTTCAAAAAGTTTCCAGGGTTGGTTGTCTTCATGGGCAAGGTTCTCCTGCAAACTGCCTCTTAAAATGCTGCTAAAGTAGCTGACTTAGTTCTTGTGCTTCTCAAAATGGTGCAGTGGAGAAACCTTGTGAGAGTGCATCATATCAAAAGGCATTGAAGGCTCGTGGGCAGTTTTTTGAGCATATCAAGAAGCATATCAAGATGCTGTCTATCTAGCTAAAGTAGAGGTGGTCTCTCTTCAACTAGCATATCAAAAAGCTACTACAACAGGTGGTTCCTTTTACTAGCATTACAAAATTCTACTGAAAATCATTGAAACATCGAGGATGCATTTCAAAAATGCTACTGTAAGTTGGAAGTTTGTATTGCAATCCAACATAGTTTTCTGGCCAAACTTTGCGGTAGTTTTGCTAGCATTTCAAAAGGCTGCTAGCCACAGGGTCCCTTGTTAGTGACACACACGAAGGTAAAAATAAACAATAGCATCAAGAGCTTGAGATCGGCTAAGTTGTGGTGCTCTTGGCGGTCCTCCAAGCACTCATTAACAGTTTAAAAATGACCTCATCCATGGTTTGATGCCTCCAATACAACAACGCTTTCAACATGCTACAAACACATGCGAGAGGCTTAAGATCTCGGATGTCAAATTGGCAAAGAGACCAAATGAAGCAAGAAGATACATGGGTTGACAATTGCTGGGCGACGCACAATCATTGTGCAAACTATTTGCTTCGAGCACTCCGTACATCAGCACAGAGTTCAAAATGCTATTTTCCCTTGTTTAGTATCACAGATTTATTGTGTCTATCTATTGTCAACAAAACCAATCAAAAGAATTGTTTTATCTTCAAGCGGTCACTTAATGCCATGACAAAAATAAACATGTACGGGTTATAGACACTACCACACACACATAAGTGGTAAGACCTCGTGAAAAAAATACCAATTTTTGTTCAAGTCCTATTTTGTCCCACTTCTCATGGGATTATTGGGTACACCTTAAACCCAAGGTTTGGAATTCAACCAAAAACTCCATTTGTTGGTAGCCTAACAATAGCACCCCGTTATGGGTATACTAAAACCCTTGGTTGTGATAGAACCCAAGACTCACGGTTGACGAGTACACCAAAAACTCGAGATATCATGATTGTGGTGTATCTAATTTGGGATGAGGGGGGGATTGTTAGGTTTTCAAGCCCTTTGGTGCCCATGGGAACATATCCTATGGTAGATTTTGCATGGCAAGTTTCACCTTATATATATGTAAAAGGCTTTGATTAAAAGGATATCATATAACGTGTTCGTTTTGTATTTGTGTCAAAACTCTTCTCTGTTGTTACCCTCTCTCTACTGCACGCCATCTCAAGTCGCCATGGCTCTACTACAATATCACCCACCATAGATGTGCACCTTTTGGTATCCTTTAAACCTTGTAGTTCTTTCTCAGAACAAATGGTTGTTGTATGGAATTACAAGACAAATATGAAGATAAATTATTAAGATCAAAATTCTGTCAAGGGGTTTTATAAAATACAAGAAATAAGAGACTAAGAAAGAATCTAATTAACTAAATTCATAAATCAAAATCTCTAAGAAAGAAAGACTCTAGACATGGGTGAAGAACTTAACAATTGATACACGAGGATCTTATCAATGAGGTACAATAAAGATACGATAATCTTATTAATGAGGTACAACAAGGATAATATATATATATATATAAATATACATATTCACAACTCAATAAGCCACTCCATCACATGATCATAGAAACAACTATTACAAGTAGGGCATGTATTAGGTAGCTTATCTATTGGAATAATTTGGTGAGTTCTCATAGCACCCACTTCATTGGTCTGAGGTGATCTAACAAAAGGACCTATAGGAGGCAAGCCAAAATGGGATGAAGACATATCTTTTAGTGAGGGAGACATTATCCCAGCAAGAAGACTCACGTAGAGAACCCACGAAACATTGACCTCTTCACTTAGTGATATTGAGGACCCAAACCCATAGCTTTTATTCCATAGTCAAGCAAACATTGTTACGAAAGTGATCTCGACCCCAGAGTGTCACCCTTGCCATGCCTTGATACATCCACCACTTGGTCTGTAGTACAAAAGTTCCCAAGTAAAGAAAGAGAATGTGCTCATATTGCTCCACAAATTTCCACCTTAGATAATCACTTGCTTGTTAAAGGTGAGGAATGGCCATTAATAAGACCAACTCTTGTTGGAAGTCCATAGAGAAAGGCAGTAACAATGAGCAAGGAGACTCCCTAAACGATTAAAAGAGATAATAAATTGAACAAGATCCAAAGAATTCCTAATCAAGAAGAAGGAAATAAAGAAGATAGACCGATGTAAGATTTTTGCAAGAGACAAGGATGGATACAACCTATATAGAATTGAGAACTAGCATAAGCTCAAACCCAAGGGTGTATCTTGCCGGTGAAGCTTTACCGCCTTTCTTTATTGTTCCGAGTTGAGGACAACTCTTTCTTTTTATTGGACAGTTTGTAACGGCATCCTTGTAGACCAATGCATCTAATCCACTAACTTAAGGTAAAAATAGTTTTATTTTGAACAGTGATGCCAATTCACGAACAGTCTTGCAATTGAGTAGTAATTACTATAACCCAAAAATAGTTTCAAGAGAATCTGGATTAAATCAATTCCCTACAGGATGAGAAATTCTTAAATGACTCTCATAACCCCTAAAAAAAAGATGCATGTTCCATTTTTACTCATCCAAAATAAATAAATAAATGAGGCTTTAATGATTTTGGACTCTAGGAGAGCACTCAAGGCTCACTCATAAGAAGACTTTGAAACTACACCGTGGGAATGTGAGTGCTTGTGAAATTAGCATTTTCCATCTCAAAAATTTTGATAAAAAGAAAAGGGAATATATAACCTGTATAAGAAGCCTAGATAAGTGATGGGAGAGTAGGTAACTTGTATAATGAGCTTACATAAGTGATACAAGAGTAGGTAACTTGTATAAAAAGAGTTGAAAAGAGAAAGGAAATGGAAACTTGTAGAAGAAGTTTTGATAAGAAAATAAGTCATAAGGAAAAAGGATAGGTGGAAAGCGCTTATCAAAAACCTCTTATCACAAAAGTGCATAAAATAGAAAGCTTATGGAAGCCCTAGCCACATCTCTTGCACACACCTCCTGTCCTCTAAGCTTGAAAAAACCTTAGCCAAACTTCTTGTGTGGAAACCATAGCCAAGCTTCTCTCTCTCTCTCTCTCTCTCTCTCTCTCTCTCAGACACACACACACACACGCAAACCACCTCTTCTCTCTCTTAGCACTCAATTTGTCATAGCTTGATCTCCTTCTTCTTATTCCATTCTCCCATCCAAAGTTATTCTTGAATAGCCTAAAACCTCCTCCTACCTACACATATACCCTATCCCATGGAAATTTTCCATGCGGAGCTCATAACTCCCTAGGGTCACCTTTGTAGATTATTATTAGTTTGAAGTTTCCTTTGATAGGGTTAACTACTTGTGGGATATTACCTTAGAGCAGTATCTTTTACTTCTCACCTCCTATGACCTAACTCCTTGATGTGGATTATCTACAACTCAACCATCTAAGTGAGATGTGTGCATCGGGTGTGAGCCTAACCTTGGAACCTTGGTTGTAGTGGTCACTTACTATTGTTAAAGTTTTGGCATCTCAAGTGCACTGCCCAATGTAATCCCATTATTTAGTTTGTCTTTTAGGTATTTATTTTACTTATTTGTCAAAGTCTTGGGTAGGGAAATTTATTGGGATTGCTATATAAGCAAACCCTTGCCTCCATTGTATACACATTTAGTTATTAATTGCCAAGGTTGATTGGTTCAAGAGTCTCTCTCTCTCTCTCTCTCTCTCTCTCTCTCTCTCTCTCTCTCTCTCTCTCTCTCTCTCTCTCTCTCTCTCTCTCTCTCTCTCTCTCCCGTGCTCACTCCCCTTGGTCTCTATGCTTTCGCATCGTCGACTTTGACATGGTATGAGAGCGTTTTTGGTGAAGAGCCTTGGTGAGGCGAGGGTGAGACGGAGCTGCTGCAAAGAGGATAAGAAGAAGAGATCTTCGGCGTCGACAGCGTTCACTTCACCACCTGCACACAACATCTCAAAATGCTGCCTCTGCTAGGTGCCGGTCTCCCCCACAGTGCTCCTGTGAGCATTTTAAAATGCTGTCGATACGGCCCTAGAAAACTGCCACAACATCTAGCGTTTTGAAATGCTTCTAGTAGATAGTGCCCCCTTTGGAGACAACATCCGACCCCACTTCTCTCTTGCATTTTGATAAGCAGCGAGAGCAGGTAAATTCCCCCTAGTCAACAGTATTTTGTAATGCATCCAACAACTCCCTTCCCCCTTGTCTTGGCAGAAGCGACGGCCCCCATTTTTAAGTAGAAAGCCTAATGTTTTAAAACAGTGAGGGCTGAGTAGGCACCTTTTGGAAGCATATTGGGAAGGTGTGCCTTCGTGCCCAATTTACAGAAGTTGTGGAGCGGCATGGGAGAAGCAAAACCTGGAGCTCTAGAGAGGGACAATAAGAGCACTTTGGGAGCATTTTGAAGCTCAAAACTTAAGGCAAAGTTTTAAGGATTGACATGGGAGACAAAGAGGTGGATAGGAGTGGCTTGGCAGAGGCGAGGAGATCAATGGAGATTATTTTTGCGGCTTGGTTTGTGCGGTCACTATTGGAGTGTGAGAAGGTACAAGATTACTGGTTTTTTTGCAATTTTGTCATGGCCCCTCCTTGCCCGCGATGACATCGACCAAAGAAACCCAAAAGCTATGGATAACGGATCGTCAAAAACCATCCCATTTAGCGGCCTTTGCAACCACACAACTCTCAAGGAACCCAAAAAATTGTTTGGATTGAGTTTGTGAAGTCAAAAGCAAATGGAGGAGTTTGTTGGAGGACAACAACAAAGTTTAGTTGGACAAGGATGGAAATACCAGTACTCAGTTAGCTACTTTAGTACCCACGAGGTATGACCACATTTGTCATGAATGTGACTCAATGCTTTGTTTGGCTTGAGAGCTTGAAACCAAAGATAAAATCAAGAACTCATACGAAGACAAGGACAAGGGCAAGCTAGACAAAGATTACAGTAATAAGATTTCGTAGAGGAGATCGACATGGCACACGTGGCAATGGCCACAATGGCCCCGACATCAGATTTCTAGACAAACGACAGGTGTCACCACTAGCTTTAGTTAGAGAGAGGCTTGTGAGTGGCAGAGAGGGGCAATGAATGCTCCCTATAATTAATTTGGACCCTTGTGTTGGAGTCAAGTTATTGGTGTTTGGACTCGTAGGTCGGAGCTCAATGGACATGCATCTTGAAAGGAACCAATCAGATGTCTAAAACACTATGGATGAGTGCACCAATCCATTGTTGTTGGTCAGATTATGGACAAGATGTGTTCTAATAGTTCATTATCTTGGAGTTTTATACTTTGGACGTGATGTGTTCATAGTTCATGAATGGGGATTATTGGACGTAGTATGGTCTACAGTTCAAAGTTTCTACAAAGGCAACTCATGCTCAAGATGGAATTACTTTTAGGTACAAAGTTGAGGAGAGAAACACCGAGGTCTATCTAGTTGGTGGCCACTACTGGGGTGTCCATGGTAGCTTCTGTTGGAATTAGGGTTGTAGAGAAATGCACACAGCTTGGAGAAGATGAAGGAAGCTCAAGGCATAAAATAGAGAGTGTGTTACTTAGTGTGCAATGGAAAGATAGATAGCCCTAGAGTGATGGGCGTATATACAATGCACGGGGGAAAAAACCTCCTAAAGAGGGAAAAAATGCCCCGGCGGTCCTAGTGTGTTCACACACATCACTACCACATGTATATGGTAACAAAACCCCCCTGGAGTGATGCGGTGAACGAGAGCTGGCACATGAGTAAAGGGAAGTGCCATGCCCTGAGGACAAGATCAATCCACAAAGGGGAGTAAGCCCAAAGCTTTGCGGCGGAAAGCTTCAAGCTTCTCATGATACAATGCCTTTGTGAAAAGATCTTCAAGGTTGTTCTGTGTTGGCACATAAGCCAAGTTGATCTCTCCTGCTGAGAGCCTCTCCCTGACATAGTGGTAATGCACCTCAATGTTCTTTGTGCAAGCATGAAAAACTGGGTTCCTCGCAACTGCCAATGCACTCTGTCTGTCAATGTAGATAGTGTTGGCAGTGTCCTGTCCAACACCCAAATCAGCCATAAGGCGTCTGAGCCATACACACTCAACCGAAGCTGTGAAGACTACCCTGTACTCAGCCTCACAACTCGAAGTGGCCACAGTAGGTTTCTTCTTGCTCAACCATGATATACATGAACTTCCAAGCATGAAACAAAAACCTAATGTGGACACTCGCGTGTCAAAACAACCAGCCCAATCTGAGTCCGAAAAAGCATGTAAGTCTCGCGGCAACGATCCCCCCTTGGGATAAAACAAGCCAAGATGTAAAGTGCCACTAAGGTAGCGGAAAATCCTCTCGAAAGCCTGCCAATGCTTAGACCCTGGGCTATGCATAAATATGCTCACCTGTGAGACTGCAAACTGAATATCTGGCCTCGTGTTGCATACATAAATGAGGCAGCCAACAGCAGTTTGGTAAAGAGTGACATCAACACGATCACCAGCATCATGTAGACTTAACTTCAAACCTGTTTCCATGGGAGTGGCAATAGGTTTGCAATCCTCAAGTCCAAACTTACATAGCAATGTCTCTATGTAACTTTTCTGACACAAGACAATACCACCATCACACTGCTTAAACTTTATACCCAAGTAATGATGCAACAGCCCCAAATCTTTCATCTTGAAAGTAGCATTCAAATCAGCCTTAAATTTAACAATATGTCTCTCATTTGGTCTAGTGATCAGCAAATCATCAACATAAAGAACCACAATGAGAAGTACATGACCCTCACGCTTTACATACAATGTGCTTTCTGTTGGACTGTTATGAAAGCCTTGTTTGACCAAATGAGTGTCAGCTTTCTCATACCAAGCACGAGGAGATTGCTTCAACCCATACAAAGCCTTTTTACATTTACACACTTTGTCTTCTTGTCCTTTAATGACAAAACCACGAGGCTGCGTTACATAAAATTCCTCAAATATGTCACCATTCAAGAAAGCAGTAACAATGTCTGATTGATGTACATCCCAACCAAAATGAGCTGCCAATGCACATACAAAAGGTATAGTAGTCATACGACAAGTGGGAGAAAAAGTCTCTTCATAATCTATGCCTTTTTGTTGTGCATAACCTTTTGCAACAAGTCGAGCCTTATGGCGATCGATCTCACCATCCGGCTTGCGTTTCAACTTGTAAACCCACTTCATACCAATGGCCTTTTTGCTAGGAGGCAAATCACATAAAGTCCATGTGTCATTTTCTATAAGTGCATCATATTCTGATTGCATGGCAGCCATCCAATTTTCTGAATTCTGTGCTTCATCAAAAGACAGAGGCTCCTCAACATCGTGTAAGCTAGACACAGCCAAAGAATAACAATCTAAGGCGTAAGATGCATGGCGAGAGCCTGAACGAGTACGACTAGACAAAGGTGCATCCAATTTACTGTCACGCAAAGTGTGCACCAGCCATTTTGGCATACCTCTAGCCTGCTCATTTTCAGCCCTTTCCTCATCAAGTACATCATGTACATCTGCATCAGTAATAGGCTGATCTAAAACATTTTCAGAAACCCCCATAGGCTGTACATTTGCCTCATTGGAACTTACATTCGTATTTCCACCACTGAAAAGAGGCAACAAAGTGTCATAAATGTCCTGTGAGCTTACATTACTGTCTCTAGTACATGATAGCAAAGGCTGAACAGAATCTTCCACAAACACTACATCCCGAGAAACCAGAATACGTTTTGTTTGCGGATGATACAACCTGTAACCTTTGCTTTCAACACTATAACCAACAAAAATACATTTGACAGCCTTATCATCCAATTTTCTGCGCTGCACTTGTGGCACTAAAGCATATGCCAAACAACCAAAAACACGCATGTGCTCAATAGAAGACTTTCTATCATGCCATGCTTCATATGGAGTAATAGAGTGCAAATCTTTTGTAGTACACCTGTTGAGTACATAAGTGGCACACATGATGGCCTCAAGCCAAAAAGAATGCGGCAAAGCTTGACTTTTGACCATACATCGTGCCATTTCGGTCAGTGACCTGTTTTTCCTCTCAACAATACCATTTTGTTGAGGTGTATAAGGCTTTGTACATTGGTGTTTTATCCCACGACTAGCCAGAAATGCATTAAATTCATGAGACATATACTCCCCCCCTCGATCGGAACAGAGGGTGCCCATAGTACATTCCGAGACATTTTCAGCCCCATAGCCAGAAATTGTTTGAAGTACATAAAAACTTCGGACTTCACTTTAAGCGGAAATACCCATGCATGCCTGGAGTAATCATCAATGAAAGTCACGAAGTACAGGTAATTGCCCAAGGACGGAGTTTGCATGGGCCCACAAACATCACTATGCACAAGCTGCAACCCGCATGTGGCCCGAATTGAACCATCCTTTGGAAATTTTGAACACTGCATCTTACCCAAAATACAGCCTTCACAAACATGTTTGACAGGTGCTTCAAGAGGTGTCAAAGAAGCAACCATATCAGATTTCTACAAATGCAACAAACTGGCAAAATTCAGATGACCAAAACCTGCATGACAAAGTTTTGCATCTGAAATAGCCCTTGAATCTGCAACAGCATTTGCAAAATTTTGTCCACACTTGTCATACAAAGTGAGCTTATACAGCCCACGGCACAAAAGCCCAGATGCAACAATTTCATCACCAAAACTGAGATCATGAACTGTACATCTGTCATCCACAACTTTGACTACAAGTCCAAGTCTAGCAAGTGCGGATACAAACAAGAGATTCTTCTTGATCCCAGGTACATAAAGTGCATCAACAAGTGTGAAGGAACTGCCATTTGCAGCAGTAAGCACAATATTTCCAACTCCCTGAACTGGATAAGAGGCGTTGTTGGCACAAGTGACTGAATTCCCATGAGGGACAGATTCGAGAGAGGTAAACAATTCACGATGTGAGGTAATGTGCTTTGTAGCACCACTGTCGAAATACCACACATGTGAATTTGCAGCAACTGACAAGCATGCATCATGGACAGAAGGATTGTAAGTGCACTCTGCGCTAAAAGCCCATTCTGCATCAACATTAGCATTACAGTCTCCTTTCACAGAAGACTCAACAATGGCTGCATTTGTAGTGGAACCAGCATTTGCAGTGGAACCACCCTCTTTCTTCTTAGCCTCTTTGGCCTTCAACTTAGGACACGACTTGATCAAGTGATCATTAGCTTTACAATAATGGCAACGCATCTTCTTTTTGCCCTTATCACTAGAATTGCCAGACGAAGTGCTGTTAGCAGAAGCATTAGGAACAAAAGTTTTGCCACTCGCAGCAGAACCATAAGAAGTGGCTGCATTGCTATTACCACCCTTTCTTTGAGAAGCAATAAAAGCCTGTTGAACTGCACGCTGTCTAGTCCTATTTTTTCAGGAAAGTGACTCTTGCAACAGCAATGTGAATAATGCATCAAACTTGACAACTTCTGGATTTCCTTGGGTCATAAGTCTCCAAGTACTAGCAAAAGTCTGGTAAGAATTTGGTAAGGCATCAAGAACAGTCTGCACAAGGGAGCTGTCTGAAATAACTTCACCTACAGAAATAAGTTGCTCATTCATATCCTTGACACTAGCAAGGAAAGTGTCCATATCATCTTCCTCATGCATAATCTTCGACTCCAGCACTTTACGCAGCAAAGCAGTTTTAGCCTCATTGCAGCTTGCATAAAGACCTGCTAGAATATTCCTGTTTTGCAGATTTTGCTGAACGGATGTGAGGAACAATGGTGCGCTTCACAAACAACACAATCAATGCATGAGCCTGTGCATCCTTAACATCCCAACGAGCTTGTTCTGCCGTAGGCAAAACAACTCTAACAGCTGCAATCCTTGCAGCAAGACCTGCAACATCCTCAACATCGCCTGCATCCTCAAAACCAAGACGTACATCAATGCCGTGCAGAATGTTCCAGACGCCCTTTGACACAAGAACATGTTGCATCATATAAGCCCACATAGGGTAGTTGTCCCCATCCAACCTCTCCTCAGCAGAGCAGCAAACATCTTGAACACATCTGTGTTGTTGTTGTCAGCCATGGTAAATATTGCACCTGATGTGAAAACTGCCCGAAAATAGGAGAAATGGAGCGAGAACAACACGTGCTATATAGCACAAACCGTAGAAGACTATAAGGCACCTGTATGCAGAAAACTGCACTGACAAAAATTCTGCACAAAATGACGAAATAGCGTGTGCAGTACTGCCTGTAGTGGAAACGGAGGCCAAAATGAGCAGACCGAGCTATACGACTTCTCTCGAAGTATTTGTCGACCTGCGAACGCTCACCAAATCTCCCTGAAATCGGAGAAAGTGAGCAGGCGTGTACTGGAGCAGCTGGCAACTAAGCCCGGGAGGACGCAACCTGCTCTGATACCAATTGTTGGAATTAGGGTTGCAGAGAAACACACACAGCTTGGAGAAGACGAAGGAAGCTCAAGGCACACAATAGAGAGTGTGTTACTTAGTGTGCAATGGAAAGATAGATAGCCCTAGAGTGATGGGCGTATATACAATGCACGGGGGAAAAAACCTCCTAAAGAGGGAAAAAATGCCTCGGCGGTCCTAGTGTGTTCACACACATCACTACCACATGTATATGGTAACAGCTTCTTCATCCACTTGGTCTCACTATTGATGTCCACGATGAGCTACAGAGAGGGTGTTAAAGTTTTGGCATCTCAAGTGAAATGCCCAATGTGATCCCATTATTTAGTTTGGCTTGTAGGTATTTATTTTACTTATTTGTCAAAGTCTTGGGTAGGGAAATTTAGAGGCAATTTACTAGGATTTCTATATAAGCAGCCCCTTGCCTCCATTGTATACACATTTAGTTATTCATTTCCAAGGTTGATTGGTTCAGGAGACTCTCTCTCTCTCTCTCTCTCTCTCTCTCTCTCTCTCTCTCTCTCTCTCTCTCTCTCTCTCTCTCTCTCTCTCTCTCTCTCTCTCTCTCCAGGTGTGCCTTCCTTGGAGCTGCATGGTTGGCTTTAATGGATGATCAAAATGGCCCTCAATTCACTCCATTTCATTTAACTCAAAGAATCCAGATAAATGTTCACGTGTCCAGGAAGATTTTTTTCCAGCAGCGCATAGTCTTTATGTTCGGGCCAAGAAGATTAAGAGAGATCTTGGAATGTCCATTGCCTGTTGTAATTTCGATGATTAACTATGAAAACTCATTTGATGTGCATGTGTTTGTCTTTATCTAAAGCTGAGCTCCATTGAAGTTTCTGGGGATTGGGTAGTGAAAAGTTTTGGGTTCTTGCACGTGTGTTCGAAGGGGTTCTCAAAGCATTGTAACTTGGGTAGCCATGGATTTCTCTTATCCGGAGTTTCATGGAAGAAGTGATGAAGATGTGGAAGACTTTTTAGAAAAGATGGAGGTTGCCTGCATTAGCAACCAAATTCATGACCCGGCGCAGATGTTACGCCTTCTCCAAATTTGTTTGAAGAGTGATGTACGAGTTTGGTCCAAAGCATTTGAAGAGGAGTTGCGTGTGGCTGATCCACCTGTAAGATTGAGTTGGGACAATCTAAGGCATGGATTGGAATTGGAGTTTGTGAAGACAGAAGATCCTGACAAAGTGTGGCAAGAAGTACAGGCTTTAGTGCAAAAGAAAGGTGAGCCAGTAGATGCGTACATACATAAGTTCTCATTGGCATGGGAGCGGATGTGCAAGGCCTTAGCACCACAGGTACCCCCGCCTGACATGATGAAGAAGGACAGGTTCTTGGCTGGTCTTTGGGAGAATATACGTTGGAGAGTGGACCTAAAGAAGCCTAGGACATATGAAGATGCATTGGAGGTAGCAAGGAACAAAGAGTGGAAGTTGAGGAAAATGAGCCAGTTAGGGGTGGAGTCTTTTCCCATGAGGTCTGAATTTCAGCCTATGGACTCTTTACAAGGTCGTATGCCAAGGGTTCATCATGAAACAGTGGTTTCTGTTACTCCTCAGGTTATGCCAGCAGTGGTCACTACAGCATTTGCAAGATGATGGGCTAAGGCAAGACATGAGGCAAGTGGTAGATTTAATGAAGAATCTCAGCCTAAACATGCTAGGTCAAGTGGGAAATAATCGAGATCGAGGGAGTTTTGCGAATCAGCCAGGAGGTGAAGAAAGACCTAGGAATGGTGCTGGACAAAGCAATGGTAGGTTTTGGAGGCAGACGCCCACATGTTATAATTGTGGAGAGTTGGGCCACATCAGCCCACAATGTGATAAGCCACCAAGCATGGGGGGAGACATGTATCCATTGCCAAGACAGGTGCTAACTAGGTCAAATGATTATGGCATCGAAATTAAGAGAGACGAAGGAACCAGTGGACTGACCCAGGAGAAAAAGGGAAAGACAAAAGTGCTAAGTGTAGTCACCTTGGAGAAGGCATCAAAGCTAGAGGATACATTAGTGATGCCTATTGGGAAGAGGACCACAGAGGAAAGCCCCAGGTCCTAGTAAGAAGAAAGGAAAGAGCCATAAAGGCGAGGATGTCAAGGCCAAGAGGAAAAGGAGAGCTCGTCGAAAGTTTCATGTTTCAGATTTTCCACTAGGGGATGGTCAATTAAGCTATGACTTGAAGGAGGATCTGACAAGCAGGAAGGCAGATGTTACTTTTGGGCAGCTTATAGAGATGGTGCCTAAGCTAAAGCGAAAGTGGAAGAGGATGGTTAACCCAATGGAGAAAGAGCCAGAGAGAGGTTCAGTGAAGGTGTTGGAATGGACGAGCTACCAGATATCTGTCCAATAGTAGATATGTGGAACAAAAGGAAAAATTTAGGACAAGGCTATGTTGATGGCGGGGCCCAAATATGTGTGATAACACACTCATGCGTTGAGAAGATGGGTCTTACAGTGACTGGGGTGTCAGGGTTTCGGATTAGATTGGCAAACCATCAAAAAGTAAAATGCTTGGGTGTTGTAAAGAGCTTAGAAGTGGAGGCATGTGATGCACAGGCAGTGGTTGATTTTCATGTGATGCCAGCAGAGTTGGGAGCATATCCTATTATACTGGGCAGACCATGGTTATGTGCAGTGAGAGCTATTCAAGATTGGCGACATGGTACGATTAGCCTCTATGGAAAGACAGGTACCAAGAAGCTTTATAATATGGACACAAGGAAACGATTAGAGGAGATTTATGAAGATGAGGATGGGTCTAGTGATGAAGACTCTTCCACGGTGACAGATGAGGACAGTGATAGCACTACCAGCAGTGATGAGGATGGTGATGTTGCATTTCTTTTGATGGATAAAGAAATCCAGGAGTCTGGTTTAATCGCATTTGCAAATGAAGTTGAGGATGAAAGTGAAGGGCCTTATGAAGTGATTGAAGGGCTGATGCAAACCAAAGTTGAGTTGTCAAAGAAGCAGGAATTGATGACACAAATGATCAGCGGAGACCTCTCAGCTATGGAGAAGGAGATATATTTGCACATGCTGGATAGTTTTCCCGATTTGTTCATTACTTCATATGAAGAGATCAGAGGGTTCAAGGGTGAAGAGATGCATATAGAGCTGAAAGAAGGTGCTAAGCCAGTGCGGCAAAGGCTAAGAAGGATGGGTCAAGAGCAAATGAAAGCCTTGCGGGAAGAGGTTGACAAGTTATTGAAGGCAGGGTTTATAGTTTCAATGGAGACCACAGAATGGGTGAGTCCAGTAGTGGTCAGTCCAAAGAATGATGGAAAGTGGAGGATTTGTGTAGATTTTAAACCCTTAAATGTAGCCACTAATAAGAACCCATATCCTCTTCCATTCATTGATCAGATCTTGGATTCAATGGCAGGTTATGAGAGGTACAGTGTGTGTGATGGTTTTTTAGGCTATTTTCAATTGAAGATTGCTCTTAAAGACCGCACAAAGACAACTTTTATTACGCCATGGGGCTGCTATTGCTACATAGTATTGCCGTTTGGGTTGTCAAATGGACCATCTTTCTATCAAGAGAGAGAAAATTGGGTATTGGAACCATTCATTGGTAGCTGTGTTAAAGCTTTCATGGATGACTTCTGTGTCTACAGCAGTAGGGTTGAACACCATGAGAAGTTGCAGATGGTATTGGCTCGATATGATGAATGTGGAGGACAACTTAATCCAAAGAAATGTCATCTAGCACAGCCAAGGGTGAAACTATTGGGCCATATGGTGTCAGAAAATGGCATTGAGGCTGATCCTGATAAGGTTAAGTCTATTATTCTTCTTCCATCACCTGCGAATACAAAGCAATTGGCAACCTTTATACACAAAGTGAAGTACATGGCACGGTTTATTCCATTGTCTTTGCAGCTTCTTTATCCATTACAGCAAGTGGCAAAGCATGATCCATTGCAATGGGATGACAAGTGTGAAGAAGTGTTTCAAGAGGTGAAAGAGGTGTTAGGGGGGTTGTCAGCCATGAAGGCTCCTGATTGGGAGAAAGTGTTTTATGTAAATCCATCAGTAGGGGATGATGCCATTGGAGCCATGCTATTGCAAAAGGGGAAGGGCAGCCATTATATGAGGCCAGTGTATTGTGCAAGCTGAGTGAAGTTGGTAGCACAGAGAAAGTTCTCGGAAGTAGAGCTAGTGATGGCCAGTGTAATATTTTCTTGTCGACGATTTTGTCATTACTTGCTACCACGACCTTTTGTTTTCTTGACGAGTTATGCCTTTTTGCCACAGTTAATTAATGGTACTAACATGTCAAATGTGGTGAAGAAATGGATAATTGAGCTGCAATAGTTTGAGTTCTCTTTTCTAGTGGAAGATAGTACAAGGGCTACCCTAGCTGATTTGTTGACCTACAAGGAGAATCCCCTTATTGTTAAGGAAGAGGTGGTGAGAAAGGTAGTTGAAGAAGTGCCACAGATCAGTAATGCACATGTGTTGTTCTTTGATGGTTCATACAGAAAGAGCCATGATGCGGCTTTAGGGGGTATAGCACTTTATGATCCAGAGGGGAGGCTAGTATGCAAGAGAGGGTTCAAATTGGATGCTCATAGTAACAATGAGGCTGAATATGCTACTTTGGAAGCCGGTTTACACATTTGTTTGAAGCATGGGGTTAAAAGGTTGAGCATAAAAGGTGATGCCTTGTTAGTTGTGAAGCAAGTGTTGGGTGTGTGGAAGAGCAAGAACACCTCATTGAAGGAAATGTGCTTCAGAATTAAAGTCCTGTTAAAAAAGTTTGAAGCATGGAGCATCAGACACATTGAACATTCTCTAAATGGAGAGGCACATGAAGCAGCTCAAAGCATGATTGGGGAGCTATTTGTGTTGAGGACCACTTTACCTCTTTATCATGGCCGGGAAAGTTTGGCTCAAGAAGAGGAGTTTTTGCTAACATGAATCATTCCAAGGAGATTCAGAAGTCTAAGAAGTATGGCTTTGTGCATAGAGCATATAGATACAAATTGATTGGTGATGTCTTATACATGAAAGGGGCTGATCTCGTGTTGAGACGTGTACCTTGGCGAGAGGAGCTTTATAGAGTGTTGGAAGAGAATCACGAAGGCGCATGTGGTGGCCATTTTGCTCTAAAGATCACCTTGCATAAGATTTTGCAAGAGGGGTATGTATGACCTAGTTTGCACAAGGATGTTCACCATTGGTGTAGGTCTTGTAATAGGTTTCAAGCATTTGGGAAGAGGGTGTTGAAGCCAGAGCTACGAAAAACCATTATGGCGTTTGATGTGTTTGAAAAGTGGGGGATTGATGCAATAGGCCCATTACCTATCACAAGCAGGGGCAAAAGCTATATTTTGACTGCAGTGGACTATCTCTCTAGATGGGCAGAGACTATAGCAGTAAAACAGATCACTGCAAAGGATGTGGCAAAATTTGTGTATGATGAAATATGTTGCAATTTTGGGGTGCCACTGGAGCTACTTTCAGATAAGGGGCCTGGCTTTAGAGCTAAACTGCTAGATTTTTTATGTGCAAAGATGAAGATTAGGCACCAGCATACCACTCCTTATTACCCACAGTGAGATTCAATGGTGAGTTGGTACACATTATTTCGAAAGTGAAAGAGCACCAAGGAAAGAATTGGGATTTGGAATTACCTAGTGCATTATGGGCTTACCGTACTTCGGTAAGGATAGTTACAAGGTTTACTCCATTTCATTTGGTGTATGGAAAGGAAGCACTATTGCCTGTGGAAGTAGAGTTTCCTGCAGTCAAGATGTTAGAGAAGTTTCTTGGGCCGCCTAGTGATGCATTCGAAGAGAGGCTCTTACAGCTACAAGAGGTTCAGCTGGATAGGATGAGTGCATTGGAACATTATGGGCAGATGCAAGATAGGGCTTTGTCAAAGATAAATGAAAAGGTCAAAAGTAAGGGTATCAAGAAGCATGACTTGGTTTTGCGCTACAACAGTAAGCTGGACAACACCTTCCAAAAGAAGTTTCAAATTAAGTGGGAAGGCCCTTTCAAGGTAGTGGAGTGTTTCCCGAATGGTACTGATAGCCGTTTTTCGGCTCTCTGTGATTGCCATAGTGAGTTATCCCCCCCTATCAAATCACTCAAACACTGTGGTTACCCTCACCCTTTCACTGTATATAGGTGCGTGTGAGTTAGGGGACTTTTCCCATATCTCCTTACTGAAATAAAAAACCCTCAATTAGCTAGGCATTGGGCTAGTTGAGCCAAAAAAATAAAAAAAATAAAAAATATAAGTATATTATGGCCCATGCGTATGTAAATATTTCTTTGTATATAGGACCTAAATAAAAGATTTTTTTATAATTATTTTGGTATTTATTTAAATATTTTTACCTAGGTGTGTGTTATTTATGCTCTGTACATTGCCTCACCATTACCACAATTTTTCTTACCATTTTTCATACTCTTTATTCCATATAGAAATATTTTCATGTAAGCTTCTCTTATATTTGGTGTAACTCCACCCCAACAAAAATCCAAAAAAACTAGTTTTATTTATGTGTATATTTTTTCACTATTGTGATTTTTCCCTTCCTACATCTATTTTGTTTTTTTTCTAAAAAATTAGAACACCAAAAATATTTATCTTTTTATGGTAGCCTCATAATGAGAGAGATTTCTTTTGACCCCTTTATATTTTTTCCACTTATATTATTTGTATTTGACATGTACATATTTTTTAGACCCCTCAATATTTGATTTTCTTAGTTGTACTATTCACTTATATCATGATCTCAACAATATCTTCAATTATAGACCTACCAAATAAGGTCAAGGGTAGGTGACATGCATACATGCACTATGGAGGGCTCACTCTTGGAGGTATTCAAAAGAATCATCCAAAGAAGGACCCCACAAGGACCTTGTGCATTGGAAAAAAAACGGTCGGTTTTGCTGAATTTTTGAAGTTCACTTTCTCTCCGAATTTGAAAAGGTAATACAAACAAAAGTTGTAGCTCGTGGGCTGAACTTTTGCCTCAAATTTTTTCATATTTTTTTGAGTTACGAACTGTGAGCTATGATTTTATTAGTGGACCCCAGTTTTCCCATGCTATGCAGCCACACTCTCTCTTCCACTTTATCATTTTTCTCTTTCACACACACTTCTCCACTCATCATCTCCACCTCTCTCACCACTCCTCTCTGCACCCTACTCACCTTCTCATCAACCTTGAAGAATAAGAGAAACCATGGTGAACTCATACCTCCCACACACAATTCCATTCCAAAATTGACCACCTAGTCTCATTTTTCCTCCTCCAAATTACCCATATCTATCAAAAAAACCACAAAATTCAGCCTCTTCTCTAAAAGACAGCATCATGGTGGTTGATTACTCAGCTTCAATTACCTTGTCTCTCAAGGAAGGTCAAGAGTGGAGAAAAAATGTACCGTCAAAGCTAGTGGACCGTCAACAAGCGTCAAAATTGGCCCTACTCAAGACACTTGGAGCATCAACCTTGTAAGAAATCCACCTTTTCTTACTTCTTAAGAGTTTTTCTTCCTTATTTGTATCCTACATGGATACTCCCATTGTAAATATCCAATTCCATTTGTAAATTAATACTAACTCTACTAACACTAACCCACTATGAAAAGTTCTATCACCTCCATTTCTCACCTCTCTCTTTCCCCACCAACTTCTTGATAATTCCAAGCAAAAGAAATTAGATAATTGCTGAAAATCTAACCCAACCATGGTTAAAGAAGTAACCCTAGCCTTCAAAATTGCTATAAAAGGAGGGTGTAGCTAGCACAAAAAGGGGGGAGCCATAAGCAAGAGCACTATGCTATAGCTTGAGAAGCCAAGCTCAACCTCTCTAGAAGGAGCTCTTGAGTGGAAGCTCATTGTCTTATGCATGTGCATGTGTTGTAATAGGGGATTAGCAAGGGGACTCTATGCCATTGTAAGAGAGAGAGTGATCATTCAATTGAGAGTAGGAAATCTATCATTTCTCCTACTAGTGTAAGCCCAACATTTGCTGAATCAAGGAGGGTGGATTTGGACTAAGCTTGGATACTTTGTCTCCCTTCCAACGTGAAGTAATGGACAACAATGATGCGTAAGTGTCTTGGTGTTTTTTGTTAAGTTCATGATAGCTTGTCTCTGGTGTTGTCATCAATCTAGCCATAAATCCCACATACTGTAAGAGGGCGACAGGGTGGAGAGGACTCCCCTGGCCTTAAGACAGTGATTGGGGTGGCTTTTCTTATGATGTGTTGTGGTGAAATTTATGCAAGCTATGTTGAACAAATACTAATCTCACTTTGATTTGTCATGACAGATTTGTAAGAAGGTATTAATGCAACAAGCACCCCCTCCCCCTTTCTCTCTCTTTCTTAAATATATAGTTGTGTTTGCTTGATCATTGCCGATACGTTTCAAAGCAGCCCGAGCACTATCTCTCTCTCTCTCTCTCTCTCTCTCTCTCTCTCTCTCTCTCTCTCTCTCTCTCTCTCTCTCTCTCTCTCTCTACGCGTCCTAGTTCGCATCCAAAACTAGGTGGTGCCCCAAATTTGTGTAGGGTTAGGTTGCGGGTTTATGTGTGTGTTTGTTGTTTTTTCCAACCCCAACCCAATTGAGCAGCATGGGAGCCTAGAAGAGTTCTTGGAGGCCACTCTTCTTGTTGCCCGCCCCAGACCGCCTCAAATTGGTGCCCCCACGGAGGACAGGCTTGTGTATGTTTTGTGAAGGCTCAACCTTTAGCATAATCAAGTAGCTTGCATGAATCACGAGAATTTGTATGATCCCTTCATTCCCATTGCAAGGCAAAAGGTACACATAATTGTTAGTACTAAGTTGCAATTTCAGCGAGTAATTCGTAGAATTTTAGGTCCTCTTAGGTTAGCCGAGATAAACACTTCGGTAAATCCTTTTATTTTGCCTCTCATTAGGTACGATATTATCTTGGACGTCTATATTTTTGTGTTATTTTAAGCATTAGGACATGCATAGGCCATGGATAATGGCCCCGGAATAGAGGTTTTTCCCTTTCATTTCACTGCACACATTAGAATAAACGTTGCAATTAGTAGAAAGATCCATTTTCAACAACGAATGGTGTTCATGTTTGGTGCCCAAAGAGTAGGAGAAATTCTTGCATCACCAAACCCTGTCATTCTACCTCTCATCAACTACCACACTTCTTTTGATGTACATGTGTTCATTTTATTTTAAAATGAAGTGCAGCCCGGCAAAATAGTGTGTATGTTTGTTTTTTCTTTGTCCAAGTTGTTACAAGAAACAAAAAAACGATCATTTGTTCTAACTGAGAATGTGTGTGCAATGAAAGTTCAATCCTTAGAGATCTAGCTCTATTACCAATTGAGTTGTAGGAGCAAGTAGTAAGGCGTCTCCCTCATAACAAGAGGGTGGTGAAGTTAAGACGGAAGGTCCTACGCGTGGATTCCATTTTCCTCTTGTTGTTGGGCACTAAGGAAGACCGCGCATTCATCCAACTAGTGTGTGCCCTAAGATTGGTAAATAGAGTGAAATTTGGCGTTTGGCGAGTGCATTTCACCATTGAGGAAGACTCTTGAGGAAACTTGCGGCCAGAGCTCATGCTTCATAGATTCACATTTGGTGAATTTTTCCCTCATTTGCGTCTTATTAATAGTCTTCCTTTCGCTTTCAACAAAGGAGATAGGGAGCTATTCAGAGCTTGTCTTAATAAAGAGAGCATAGAGAAGATTGCAAATTTGTATAAATTCTCATCCTTCTCTACTTTCTATGACACTTTGTTCATAGAGACATTGTAAATCTCTTTATGCTTTTGAATGATTTAACCATAATCCTAAGGAGTTTTTGTCCAGAAATTTTGTAGCACAAGTGGAGTCTTTAAATCTTGCAAACTTGATTGGACTTGATGAGGATGTTCTTTATGAAATTGTGAGAAGGTTGCCTCACTCCGACTGTGTGGAACTCGAAGGAAAGGAGCTCCTAGTCAATTGCTACTTTCTCACGGCCTTCAACGAGCATGAAGATCTAGTTTTTATACAAACCGCTTGTGCGTTGGGAATTGTAGAGCAAGTGCAATTTATCACTTGGGACGTGGTTTCTCTTTTGGATCCAGAAAATGAAGTTCTAGAGATTTCTGTTTATCGCCTTAGCTTTGAAGAATTTCAAACCTTCTTAGAGCTCATCAATAGTCTACCTTTTTGTTTTGATCAAACAAATCGAGACCTCATTGAAGCTTGGATAGCTGAAGAAGAAAACCTAGAGTGGTATTTTCTTACTTCTTCATTTGCAGGCGAGTGGTTCTAAATCTCTATTGTATCCCTTATTGTAACTCGTGTTGTAATCTTTCATAATAATGGAGAGCCAACGCCAAATGTCTGGATATCCTCTTTTCTTTGGAGAGCCTGGAGAGGATGCAGAATTATTTTTAGCAAATTTCAAGATGTCTTGCCGTATCAAGAGGATAGTAACCGATCAAGAACGTGTAGAAATGTTTGAGGTGGTCCTTAGGAAAGATGCTAGTACTTGGTTTGACTCTTTGCCTGAGGAAGTTAAGGGGAATTACACAGAAGTTTTGAATCGTTTTAAGAGATACTTCTTTGATCCCCAAAACACTCAAAAACAATGGCAAGACATTGTTTCTCATAAGCAAAAAGACTTAGATGACTACTACTTGTACAAGCAAGAGTTTCTACGTCTTTGGGCTCTATGGATACGAAATGTTGCTAACCCTGGTGATGGTGCAGAATTTTTAAAGAAGGAGAGGTTCATAGCCGGACTCTTTCCTGACCTTAAGGTAAAAGTTGAGGCGGGTGCACCTGCTACTTTTGATGCAGCGGAAACTAGGGCTGCTGAGAAGTATAGGAAACTCAAGTGCTTAAGGGGAGAGGTTCCAATAGAAGGTCTTAGACCCAAAGGTAAGTCACAAGCATCAATATCTAGGGAGCTTCCTGAGGTAACGGCTGAAGTGATTGAAAAGTTAAATGAATCTTTAAGCAGCCTGTCAATTCACCTTGCACAAGCTGTAGGTCCAAAGGGACAAGCAAAGAAGTCAGAAGAGAGAGAGCCACGAACTAGGAGAGTCTTGCAATGTTGGAATTGCGGAGAGTCTGGACATGGGATGTATAATTGTCCTTGGCCCCGTGGAGAGCCAGGGAGACCTAACTTGAATTACCCAGTGATGAATGCAGGAGAAGGAGCTGGTCAACAACCAAGGCTTCTACAAAGGCCAAATGGACCAAGACCACCTCCATAAGGGGTAGAAGGAGTTCCACCTTTGCTAGATCCAAATGTGCATGTGGTAGAGGTGACAAATTCAAATGAGGTTGACATGGAAGCCAATGGCATTAAGCGTGGCCGAGGGAAAGGTAAAGACAAAGAAGGAGTCACATCACAGAGTGACCATGGACAAGGCAAAAAGGCAAAGGAGACCAAGGAAACCAAGAGGACTCGACGTCGTATCAACCTCCAAGACTTCCCTCTTGGACATGGTATGGCTCTGTACAACTTGTTGGAAGACATGAGAGGTAAGGGTCCTGATATTTCATGGCCTCAATTTCTTGCATTATGTCCACAAGTAAGGAGGGATTTAACAAGGGCACTTAGCACTAGGAGAAAGGTAAAAGAGAGTGTGCCTGTTGTAAAAATTGCACAAGCTGAAATGAATGAGGACATTACACCGGTGCTAGCTTGTTACATCAAAGGAAGATTGGTCAGGAAAGGTCTAGTGGATGGGGGTGCACAAATTTGCATCATGACAGAGGGACTCATGCAAAGACTAGGCATGCACATCCATGAGACACCTGAAATCAAAGTCAAGATGGCAAACAATAGCAAGGCTAGGTGTGTAGGCATTTGTAAAAATGTCTTTGTAGAGGCCTTTGGCATTAAGAAAGCGGTGGATTTTTATGTTATGTCGACCAAGGGAAGTGGTTATCCATTTATCCTAGGAAGACCATGGCTAATGAAAATGCGAGCTTTGCAGGATTGGGAGAGTGGGAAATTAATTTGCAGGAATGACAATTATAAGAAGGTTGTCTTTGACATGAAGGAGCAACGCCAAGAGGAGCTCCATGAAGAATCATCTCAAAGTGAGACGGAAGAAGGTTGGACCGATAGCACTTCAAAAGAAGAAAGTAGCGGTAGCATTACTGAAGAGGAGTCTTCCATCGAAGTCATGGGGGTAAGGTTTAAGCCAAGCAACCAAGAGACCTCTTGTCAAGGCTTGGAGGAGGTAGGTCCTCAAGAGAACGAAGGTGTTCAAGATGAAGGGATGCTGGGAGATATGCTATCAACAACACTTACCAAGGATGAAAGAGAGGAGTTCAAATGTGTGCTAAGAAAGTTTCCTAGGCTTTTTGCGTGGGGTAGATGTTTTTCAACACAAGATTGAGTTAAAGCCTGAGGCCACACCTAAAGCTCAGAAGCTACGAAGGCTAGGAGTTATAAAGGAACAGGCTCTACTTAAGGAGGTAAGAAAGCTTCTAGCAGCAGGTTTCATTTATCCAGTGGAGAATTCAGAGTGGGTCTCTCCTGTTGTTGTCACTCCTAAGAAAAATGGCAAGTGGAGGGTGTGTGTGGATTACCGTCCCCTCAATGAGGCAACAAAGAGAGATCACTTTCCCCTCCCATTCCAGGATGAGATACTAAATGAGGTAGCTGGTCATGAGAAGTACACTGTGTGCGATGGTTACTCAGGTTACTTTCAAATAGGGATTGCATTGGAGGATCAAATGAAAACAACCTTTATCACTCCTTGGGGTTGTTATGCTTTTAGAGTCATGCCATTTGGTCTGACAAATGCTCCTGCAACATTCCAACGTTTCATGAATATGGTGTTTCAAGCATTCTTTGGAAAGTCAATTAGGGTGTTCATTGATGATTTCTGTATTTATAGCTCAAAATCATTGCATCTACAAAGGGTAGAAGAAGGTTTAAAGAAGCTCTACGACATGGGAGGTCAACTCAACCCCGACAAGTGCCACATAGGTGAGGATGAAGTGATCTTGCTCGGTCACAAGGTTTCCTATAAAGGCATTGAGGTGGATCCTTCAAAGGCAAAGGCTCTTATTGAGCTCCCATCACCGAAGAGTCTTAAGGAGGTCATCTCTTTCATTCAGAAGGTGAAGTATATGTCACGCTTCATTCACTTAGCCTCGGAGTTGCTTCATCCTTTGCAAAAGTTGACACAACAAGTAGAATTTGCATGGTCTAATGAGCTTGAAGAGTATTTTTGTAACATTAAAGTCATTTTGTCAGAGCTACCAACACTCATGCCTCCTTGTTGAGAGTACACATTCTTTGTTAGCACTAGTGTTGGAAGGGAAACAATTGGTGTTGTGTTGCTACAACAAGATCCCCACAGTACAAGGATGCGACCCATCTACTTTGCTAGTAGGGTCATGAATGCTTTGGAGAGAGACTACACAGAAGCAAAACTCATGATGCTTTCTCTCATGTTTGCGGTGAGAAAGTTTAGATCCTACCTGCTACCAAAACCTTTTGTAATTCTCACTGTAGAAAATTTGTTCCTTTGGGTGTCATCTCAAATGAATCTTAGTACTAGGATCTCAAAGTGGATTATGGAGTTGCAAGAGTTCCAATACTCTTTCAAGGTAGAAGATAGTGTGCGTGCACAATTGGCAGGGATTCTCACTTATAGGGTGCATGGAAAGGAGATTAAGGTGCCTGAATTAAAGACCCTACCATTGCCACCACCAAAAAGTATTCCTAATGCTTTTACCTTGTTCTTTGATGGAGCTTTTCGTCGAGCCACAGGAAAAGCAGGGGGAGGGCTAGTGTTGCTCAACCCAAGTGGAGAGGTGGTCATGAAAGAGAAGTTCAATCTACCAAGTTCAACTAGCAACAATGAAGCAGAATATGACACACTACTTCATGGTTTAAAAATATGCATTGGCCATGGTATACAACGTCTCATGGTAAAAGGGGATGCACTTCTCATTGTGAAGCAGATTTTAGGCATTTGGGCATGCAAAATGAAAGACTAAGGGCCAAAGTTCATACCATCCGTAGGCTATTTAATCAATTTGAGGAGTTGCAATTATATCATATTCCTAGGAAACAAAATGAAGATGCTGATTTACTTGCACAACAAGCCGTTGCATGTGTAAAGAAAGAAGTACAGGTCATCATGGTGGCGGCTGCTGTGAAGCAACCGAGGTACCAGGGATTGGAGTCATTGGCTCCCATCATTGGCTACATTTTGGAGGGTGAGTTTCCACCAGACTTCACAAAAGCTCAGAAGAGGAGACTCATGAAGAAGACAAGCATGTATCTCTTCCTAGAAGGCTCCCTCTATCAAAGAGGGAAGGATAAAGTGTGCAGAAGAGTACCAACTATCGCGGAAATTCCAGCCATTCTAAAAGGTTTGCATGAAGAGGCATGTGGTGGTCATTTTTCCCAAGAATTAACTGTGAAGAAGATTTCGCTTGCGGGGTATGTTTGGCCAAGTCTACATGTGGATGTCCAACATTGGTGTAAAAGTTGTCACAATTGTCAGGTAAATGGGAATAGAAGATTGATTTATGGTCCAAGGCAAATCGTGCTTGCAAATGGACCCTTTGAAAAGTGGGGCATTGATGCTATGGGTCCTCTGCCTAGGACAAAAAATGGTAAACTCTACATTCTAGTGGCTGTAGACTATATGACTAGGTGGGTGGAAGCACAAAGTGTAGCAAAGGTAAATGAGAGGACAGTTAGCAAATTCGTCTACACTCACATTTGTTGTAGATTTGGCACACCTTTGGAGATTGTTTCTGATAATGGTCCAGGGTTTAGAAAGGGATTGCTCACAGAAGTCTGTGAAGAACTTCGCATTCTACATCGTCACAATACACCCTACTATCCCCAATCAAATGGTTTGGTAGAAAAAGCTAATGGTGTCATTGCAGGCATCATTAGAAAGATGGTGAAAAACAAGACAAAGTTGTGGGATGACTTCTTGGATGGTGCCTTGTGGGCGTATCGAACCACATATAGGGAAGCCACGGAGTTCACACCATTTCACTTGGTCTATGGTCAAGAGGCTTTACAGCCAATTGAACTAAACATTCTAACAATGCGACTTCATGGCAAATCAGCACAAGATGATCAAGAAGCATGGATGGATCGACTTCTTACCTTAGCTGAGCTTGAGTGGAAAAGAGAAGTAGCATACGAGTGCTATAAGAGGAAAGCCACACAGACAAAGGAGAAGCTTGACAAGAAACTGAAGGACAAAGGCATAAATGAAGGAGATCTTGTGCTAAGGTATGACAATTGACTCGATAATCATTTTGATGCCAAATTTGAAACAAGATGGGAGGGGCCATACATAGTCAAGAAGGCTTTCAATTCAAGTTACTATCAACTTATGGACTTGAATGGGAAAGAGCACTCCAGGAAGGTAAACGGCTATCGCTTGAAGCCTTACTTGAGTCGCCTTCTACCAAAGGATCTACCAGAGCAAAAGGCAACTATCCCATGTAAGTATTGTTCCATGAAGCATGAGTGTAACACAAACCAAAATTCCAAGGGGCCAAACAATGAAGATCTTGTCAAGGACTCTGAAGCACTCTCTTTGGAAAAGATTCTTTATGATGGTACATGAATATACCATCATCCTGGGGGAGGGCTAATGATAGCCGTTTTTTGGCTCTCTGTGATTGCCATAGTGAGTTATCCCCCCCTATCAAATCACTCAAACACTGTGGTTACCCTCACCCTTTCATTGTATATAGGTGCGTGTGAGTTAGGGGACTTTTCCCATATCTCCTTACTGAAATAAAAAACCCTCAATTAGCTAGGCATTGGGCTAGTTGAGCCAAAAAATTAAAAAAAATAAAAAATATAAGTATATTATGGCCCATGCGTATGTAAATATTTCTTTGTATATAGGGCCTAAATAAAAGATTTTTTTATAATTATTTTGGTATTTATTTAAATATTTTTACCTAGGTGTGTGTTATTTATGCTCTGTACATTGCCTCACCATTACCACAATTTTTCTTACCATTTTTCATACTCTTTATTCCATATAGAAATATTTTCATGTAAGCTTCTCTTATATTTGGTGTAACTCCACCCCAACAAAAATCCAAAAAAACTAGTTTTATTTATGTGTATATTTTTTCACTATTGTGATTTTTCCCTTCCTACATCTATTTTGTTTTTTTTCTAAAAAATTAGAACACCAAAAATATTTATCTTTTTATGGTAGCCTCATAATGAGAGAGATTTCTTTTGACCCCTTTATATTTTTTCCACTTATATTATTTATATTTGACATGTACATATTTTTTAGACCCCTCAATATTTGATTTTCTTAGTTGTACTATTCACTTATATCATGATCTCAACAATATCTTCAATTATAGACGTACCAAATAAGGTCAAGGGTAGGTGGCATGCATACATGCACTATGGAGGGCTCACTCTTGGAGGTATTCAAAAGAATCATCCAAAGAAGGACCTCACAAGGACCTTGTGCAGTGGAAAAAAACGGTCGGTTTTGCTGAATTTTTAAAGTTCACTTGCTCTCCGAATTTGCAAAGGTAATACAAACAAAAGTTATAACTCGTGGGCTGAACTTTTGCCTCAAACTTTTTCATATTTTTTTGAGCTACGAACTGTGAGCTATGATTTTATTAGTAGACCCCAGTTTTCCCATGCTATGCAGCCACACTCTCTCTTCCACTTTATCATTTTCCTCTTTCACACACACTTCTCCACTCATCATCCCCACCTCTCTCACCACTCCTCTCTGCACCCTACTCACCTTCTCCTCAACCTTGAAGAATAAGAGAAACCATGGTGAACTCATACCTCCCACACACAATTCCATTCCAAAATTGACCACCTAGTCTCATTTTTCCTCCTCCAAATTACCCATATCTATCAAAAAAACCACAAAATTCATCCTCTTCTCTAAAAGACAGCATCATGGTGGTTGATTACTCAGCTTCAATTACCTTGTCTCTCAAGGAAGGTCAAGAGTGGAGAAAAAATGTACCGTCAAAGGTAGTGGACCGTCAGCAAGCGTCAAAATTGGCCCTACTCAAGACACTTGGAGCATCAACCTTGTAAGAAATCCACCTTTTCTTACCTCTTAAGAGTTTTTCTTCCTTATTTGTATCCTACATGGATACTCTCATTGTAAATATCAAATTCCATTTGTAAATTAATACTAACTCTACTAACACTAACCCACTATGAAAAGTTCTATCACCTTCATTTCTCTCCTCTCTCTTTCCCCACCAACTTCTTGATAATTCCAAGCAAAAGAAATTAGATAATTGTTGAAAATCTAACCCAACCATGGTTAAATAAGTAACCCTAGCCTTCAAAATTGCTATAAAAGGAGGGTGTAGCTAGCACAAAAAGGGGGGAGCCATAAGCAAGAGCACTATGCTATAGCTTGAGAAGCCAAGCTCAACCTCTCTAGAAGGAGCTCTTGAGTGGAAGCTCATTGTCTTATGCATGTGCATGTGTTGTAATAGGGGATTAGCAAGGGGAGTCTATGCCATTGTAAGAGAGAGAGTGATCATTCAATTGAGAGTAGGAAATCTATCATTTCTCCTACTAGTGTAAGCCCAACATTTGCTGAATCAAGGAGGGTGGATTTGGACTAAGCTTGGATACTTTGTCTCCCTTCCAACGTGAAGTAATGGACAACAATGATGCGTAAGTGTCTTGGTGTTTTTTGTTAAGTTCTTGATAGCTTGTCTCTGGTGTTGTCATCAATCTAGCCATAAATCCCACATACTGTAAGAGGGCGACAGGGTGGAGAGGACTCCCCTGGCCTTAAGACAGTGATTGGGGTGGCTTTTCTTATGATGTGTTGTGGTGAAATTTATGCAAGCTATGTTGAACAAATACTAATCTCACTTTGATTTGTCATGACAGATTTGTAAGAAGGTATTAATGCAACAAGCACCCCCTCCCCCTTTCTCTCTCTTTCTTAAATATATAGTTGTGTTTGCTTGATCATTGCCGATACGTTTCAAAGCAGCCCGAGCACTCTCTCTCTCTCTCTCTCTCTCTCTCTCTCTCTCTCTCTCTCTCTCTCTCTCTCTCTCTCTCTCTCTCGTCCTAGTTCGCATCCAAAACTAGGTGGTGCCCCAAATTTGTGTAGGGTTAGGTTGCGGGTTTGTGTGTGTGTTTGTTGTTTTTTCCAACCCCAACCCAATTGAGCAGCATGGGAGCCTAGAAGAGGGCTTGGAGGCCACTCTTCTTGTTGCCCGCCCCAGACCGCCTCAAATTGGTGCCCCCACGGAGGACAGGCTTGTGTATGTTTTGTGAAGGCTCAACCTTTAGCATAATCAAGTAGCTTGCATGAATCACGAGAATTTGTATGATCCCTTCATTCCCATTGCAAGGCAAAAGGTACACATAATTGTTAGTACTAAGTTGCAATTTCAGCGAGTAATTCGTAGAATTTTAGGTCCTCTTAGGTTAGCCGAGATAAACACTTCGGTAAATCCTTTTATTTTGCCTCTCATTAGGTACGATATTAGCTTGGACGTCTATATTTTTGTGTTATTTTAAGCATTAGGACATGCATAGGCCATGGATAATGGCCCCGGAATAGAGGTTTTTCCCTTTCATTTTACTCCACACATTAGAATAAACGTTACAATTAGTATAAGGGTAGTTTTTGGCTTGTTCGGGGTCCGTTTGAGGTCATCTAAAAGGCCAAGGGTGCCCAAATAATAAAGCTAAGTGTGGGAACTGAAAAAAATGAGAGAAGACCAAAAAAAATGTGGAGAAGAGAGGAGGAACAGCCGCAACTGTGTTTTTGGGATTTTTGGAGCCTGTTTTGGCCGTAAACTGCTCATCCGAGGTCGGATTTGAGCACTTTGACATTGGAGACTGGGATTTTGGGCCGTTCCGGACGCAATGGTGCTGTCCATTTTTACAAATTCCTCACTCTTTTTCTACTATTTTTGCTGTGTAATCTTCTCCGGTGAGTGAAGCCTCTACTTAACTTTGTGGTTGTATCTGGTGTATTTCTTCAATACTGTGTAAACTATTTGCCCCATTGGTGTTGGCCCAAGCTCATTTGTATCTAAAAATCATAAAATATCCTCTTTTGAGATGAGTTTTTTGGGTGTGTGCGTGTGTGTGTGTCTCTGTGTTGAGTGGGCAAGTGGGAAGTCTCTCTCCTCTCACTCCATTGGTGTATTCCCTGTCTCGGCCAGGTGGATTGTGTAAGCCGAGTGGTGCCCCATAGTGTGTGTGTGTGTGTATCATTTCAAGAGTGTGTGTCGGGTCATTATAGAGGCGTTTTGTGTGTTTCCATCCCGCTCACAAAGTGCTCTCTACAGGCTGATGATGCTACCAAGGTGAGGGTTTTTTCACCCTTACTTAGCCTTGATTATTATTTTTTCACATTTAAACCTTTTGATATGAAAAATGGTGGCTGCTCTATGTGTTTAAACTATTGCTCTATAATGTTTGATGATGATGACCTCTCTACTTGTTTAAAATGCTGGAACTTGAGGGATATAGGAACTACTGAATTTTATAGGATGAGGATGGTCTCTGCTGCCTAGACTGGTCGAGGCCAAAATTTGTTGATAATTGATCTTTGTATTTGTAGCTGCTATGATTTTTTTATTTTCTATATTGATTATATTAAAATACGTTTAAAAATCTCCCCCAATAGTCTAACATTTGATATTTATCCATGCACCCTACTTGCTGAGGCCAAAGTGTTGGGTCTTCTGGTCTAAAAAATTTGAAAACCCTGCGTAGTTTTGCATATGGGGATTTACTTCTATTGTGGTGCAAATTAGGAGATTGAAAATCTTCCCTAGTAATGGTTGAAAAATTGGCGATGGTGGTCTCTATTGCCTGGACTAGTTTATGCAAAAATCCTTTGATATCATACATGTTAGTTATTGATGGGTTAACACTAGGTTGGTAATGGGACACTTTTATGTCCTGGGACACTTTTATGTCCTGTTAAGTGACCATTTTCCTTGAATTATGTCAAGAGTTTCAAAATGGATTTTGAGGTGCTGTCTATCTAGAAAGTTGTCTCATGAGCTGAAAAAAACTCGACATTTTTTTGGAATATCAATTCCATCTTTAACCTTGTCCTTGCACAACATTTCACAACCTAAACTGTGTGAAAAAACAGGTCCTGTTTTTGTCTTTTTTCAATTTTTTGCATCTATACCACTCTAGAATTCATGTTTGTGAGGTCTATAATGCTAGAGAACTATCTTTAGTAGTCCTCAACATGTCCTGATGCTTCTAGGGAGAAATAAATGTTAAAGTTGTAAGTTATGACCAAATTACAAAAATTGTCAAATCCTAATTTTTAGCCAATTTTAGCTCTTCTATGATTTTTTTAGAGGCTTTCATGATATCTAAATGTAGTTTTGATTTTCTATGTCGCATATTGTAACACAAAGCAAATATTCCTTGAGTTTTGGGGCACCTAATACCCTATTTTGCATAGTAGACAACGATGGTTGATTTTTTCAATTATAGAAGAAAACGAAACATTCTAGTATATCAAGTATAGCTTTTTCAATATTGTTAGTTTCTTGTGACAACTACATGCATTTTGTAGGTAGTAACCATATCTAGTCATAAGGATCAAATTTGGCTAGATATTGAATAGTTTCTATGGGATTCTACAACTCATAATGTTGAACCCAGTTTTTTCATGTTTGTTGTATTTAGCACTTCATCTTTGTCCCCAAGATTCCCCTTGGTAAGAGATGTATTATTATTTTGACATGCTCCATGGCTCCTTATGAACCTAAAGGACAATAGGGAACTATGAAAACATGCATATATTATTTGTATTGAGCGTGGCTATAGAAACTTTGATGATAGGTTTGCAGAATGGTAAAAATTTAACTTTTTTGTACCTATTTCTTTTGGAAAAACAAAAAATAGTGAGTGAGAAGTAATCATATGTTCAGATCACCAACCCATTGAAGTTAACTAGGGAATTTATCTCAAGTCCTACAAAAATCCCTAATCTTATTTTTATGCAACAAAACGTAAGAAATGACTATTTTGATGAAAATGTACTGGTCCATCAACTTTGGAGGCTTGGTGTGACCAAAAGATGAGAAATTTTACAAGTTTCTTATTTTTTCCATGTGTAGTAGGCCTTGAACTATAACCTCATGAAAGGATTTTACAAAATGAGTGGATCTATTATGGTTTTGGAGGTTTTTTTCAAAACCCTGAAAGGACACTTTTATGTCTTGTTAGGTTACCAACCTGGTGTTAAAATAAAATGTTTAAACTTTTTTTGCCTTGACTGGTTAATGGTGGCCTAATGCTGAATTTGTTTTTTTCTTTTTGGATTTTGAAAGGTAAATCCATTCCATGAGAAACTTAATGCTTCGGTTGGTTGATTGTGTTTTGGAATTTTTTTCTTTGAGATGTTTTCTATCCAATTACTGAAGGGTTCATTAAAACTAGTTTACCTTTCCCGTTGATATTGGTGATAATCTGTAGGAGTGAAGCTTGATTATCTATAACTATGCAATCATAATCCCCTATGGAGATTTACTTATTGGCTGTGGTATTTATGGTTTTGATGATAATGTCTTATATTTTTTGTAATAGAGACCAATATAGGTAAAATACTCTGGAAATCTTAGAATTGGTAAATGTTTGATCCTTGAATGGGAGCCTTCTCAATTTTTTAGTCAACTACATGTTGTTACTCACTATGAACTTGAACAGCAAGGATAGCTTGATACTTTAGCCTACTTTAGTATGAACTTAACGTAGGACTGGGCTTGCTTTTTTCTGAACCCGGCCTCAGTAGTTCGGAATAATGGAATTTTTTTTTATGTTTTCTCTCAAAATATGCTGATTATTTACTAGCTTGGAATGTTTCACCTGGTATCTAAATTACCCAGCTTACATGTATTGCATACCTTAGTAAACAACTATGTCATTACCTACTTTGGGTTGGATACCTTGGTGACATACATTTCATGAGCCACACAGGGTTGGACGCACTGCATGAATCTACGTGGTGTAGTTTGGCTCTAAAAAAGATAAAGCTATGGTGGATATTACCATTTATAGATAACATAAAGCAGGAGCACTTACAGTCAGAAAGTCTCTACTCTTTCTAACAATCCCTTCTTGGATTGGTTCCTAGTAATGAACGTACCCCTAATGGTTTCTTTTGCCATTGCTCAAGGTAAGGACCATTACCTGGCTATTACTACCCATAATGTTGTTTTTGATACTTACACTCTAATTATAAAGCTAATCCTAGGAGTTATTTATGTCTCCTTGATTCATTTTTTTTTCCTTGGGGTGCTTTGGGCATACTTTTCTTACGGTGATAATGATTGTTTGCTGACTAAGAAGATGAGGACATGTTGGTTGAGATAAAATGACTATAAGGTTTATTGGAAGCAATACTTGCTGCTGGATGTTAGCATATGGATTTACTAACTCTATTATTAAATTTCTACTTCAATTGGAGGTTCTGCATGGCATAAACTGTTATCTAAATCACTAGCTCATGGTTAGCTTATATTTTTTTTAACATTGTGGATGGACCACACTAATGGGTTGGTTATTAGTTGGTTGATTATCATACTTATAACACATATAAACTTTAGTTCTATTTCTTGAGTACAAAAACCAATGTAGACTATAAGTAGCTTTAGAAATATGAGTGGTTCAAAATAATGCCACTTGAAAAACAAGAACTTCTTAAATCTTGAAAGTGGTTCATGGGATAAAGAATGGTTAAGACACTTCGATCAAAAGGAGGTGATGAATTTCTAATCAGAATTGGATCTATTCACTATGTATAATTTCCTTAAAAAATAGGGTTCAACTAGCTACTTTTACAATATATCTAATACCACTTAGATTGGAAGGGGTGATGGCCTTTTGATATCGAGCCTAAATTTAATTTTATATATCTTTTTGAAACACACATCTTACTTGATATGGAGGAATATTGGCCTTCAAGCCTCACTTTGACAACAATTGACATTTTTTTGGATATAGATGGATTAAACTCTTCACGGATGATAGGTATAAGTTTAAAAAGGTTTTAAGTAGGACATGTATAACAACTGATAGGCTCATTGTGACACTTGTAATATGTATTCAAGGCTAACAAATTTGTTGTCTTGTTTACAAGGATGCAGGTGTATCCAATTGGTGGCCACTACGGAGGTGTCCATGGTAGCTTCTTCATCGACTTGGTCTCACTATGATGTCCACTATGAGCTGCAGAGAGGGTTTTAAAGTTTTGGCATCCCAAGTGAACTGCCCAATGTGATCCCATTATTTAGTTTGGCTTTTAGGTATTTAGTTTACTTATTTGTGAAAGCCTTGGGCAGGGAAATCTAGTGGCAATTTACTGGGATTGCTATACAAGCAAATCGTTGCCTCCATTGTATAGACATTCAGTTATTCGTTTCCAAGGTTGATTGGTTTAGGAGACTCTCTCTCTCTCTCTCTCTCTCTCTCTCTCCCTCTCTCTCTCTCTCTTCTTGGATGTTGGTGTCATCTCTTGGCTATCATTGTAAGTATCAGGAAGAAATGAGTTTGATCTTCTTATGCTTTTGTGTTGATTCTCTTTTTCTAGCTCTCCATTTGCGGATATGCTTGCTAGTGTTTTTGCATGTCACGTTGTCTGGGTTTTGTCAAGTGACATAGACCACTTGCATGTACACACATATCACTGTGTTGAGTGTGCTTCTCCTACTCCATGTATGATAAGTGTTTTCTTATTGGCATAGCTAGATGGTGTGCCATTTTTATCACCTTAGCAGTCTTTATCTGTGTCCTAGCCATGTCAAAATCTAGGTGGTGCGCCTAATGTGTATATCCCATGACGAGGCCATTGTGCATAGTCTAGGTGTAGAGGCCACTACATTTATTTTTCACTTTTTCTTCTCATTTGGTGCCCCCACTGAGGAGGGCTTTGCAAAGACCTTTAGTTTACAAAGAGTAGTGGTACATGTCATCAATCATGGACAAGTGGCTACAAAAGTTTTCAAACTAGAGGATTGAAAAAGAGGAGGCTACGAAAGCATTAAAGGCCTTCATCGAAGTGCTATTGCCATGTTCTAGCATCATAAAGATCCAAGAGGTAAGCTACCGATGCATCGCTTGTGCTAATCGCAAATCAAGAGCATCAAGGGGGAATGCTACGAGATGTCTTCACTGCTGTCAACCGAAACATTCTGGCAATGAGTGCCGACAGAGGATGTGAAGAAAGGACGATGATTTTTGCTTTTGAGAATCGCATCAGCACTCTCACATCAGTCATATTTTGTGTAGAACCAATGGTTTTCTCTTTAGCATTAAGCAAGTGGGCCTACACTCTCTCTAGCCTCAAGAGTTCAAGAGAAGTCCGACCACCTAAGCATCGCTGCCGCATGCAAAATGGAAAGTCGATTGAGGGAGACTATTTCTGCCCAGTCTATTTTGAGCCTAATATGGAAGATTATGTGGACTTCAAGAAGAGGTAGAGGCCTGTAGTGAAGGTGTTTCCTTGTCAAAACTTAAGGTATGCAACTCTAGTGCACGAAGCCTTGCTCTACATGCAAAATGGATAACAACAATATGCCCGAAGTCTTTCATTTTTGTTTCTTACAACACATGCATGTAAATGTATACGTTGATAAGAAAATATTCTATCAAAAAAATATTATTTTAATGTTCGGAGAAGAGATGCTAGACAAAATCCTTAGATTGACACGCCCCATCATCTCTCCCATTTTTGATTACTACCACTCTTTTGATGTAAGAATCTTTATTCTATTCCAGCGGTGTGTTCTTTAAAAAGGTTTGTGATTTTCTACTCATTGATTTACTGCATTGGCAAGTGTTTCTTTTTCCACATTTAGTGGTAAGAAGGGGGAAGACATCACCACCAATTTTTTGAATAGCTTTGACATCGCTTGTGTGGTTTCCAACAAGGATGATGATGTTTCACGGCTACAAATTTTCCCTCTACTAATGAAAATAGAGGCCAAGTCTTGGTACAATGGTTTGCTAGAGTATATCACTTACGAATCCAAGTTTGTGGTTTTGTGGGATTGATGGGTTGCCTCACTGCAGGAAGGTGAAGGAGCACCTAATTTCCTCAAGAAGGACCATTTTATTGGCGGCATGTGGTTGCTGCTTAAAGAGAAGGTGAAGGGGAGATTCCTTGCAACATATGACTTGGTAGTGGAAGTAGCTCGCCTTAAATACAAGAAGATGCAAATGCAAGCAAGAGTCAAAGAGACAAAAGAATCAATGTCAGTTCGGCTAAGCCCAGTGATTGAAACATCCACTTATAGGACCCAACCAGAAGAGGGATCAACAAGACCTGTTGAGCCGCATCAATACTCAGCCAAAGAGTTTGTGCATTTGGTTCTACAAGGTCATGTAGAGAAGCGCAATCAAGAGAAAGGGAGAGAACAATGAAGGAAAAACCAAGGACACCATTGCTAAAATTGTAGAGAAGATGGCCATGGTATGTATTATTGTCCACACCCAAGGAGGTAGAATTTCAACAGAGGAGTAGGACAAAAGAAACTCTCACCACCAAGAGCAAGACCACCACCACGAGACCACCACAACAAGAACCACCCTTGGAAATCCTACGACCATCACTTCAACCACATCCAGCACCACCACAACCTCTCATTACACCCTTACCCCCACCACCTATTGACAACCAGGTAGTGAGTGCTATCAGTCTTGAAGGTAAGGGCAAAGTAAAAGTGGAGGAACACATTGGAAAGGGGGAATGGGAGAACACACCCAACACACAAACAAATGCCTCTCTATAGATTAGGGTATCCACAACATCCCTATTCTCTTAGAAACAATGACAAGCACAAGCGTAAAATAGGCCCCATCAGCCTCTATGCAAGGACCGTGCACGCCGAACTCATCACGGGGAGTGAACAGGGGACACCTCCTAGCTTTGAGCGGCTAAGACGTGGAGAGGAGTGATGCAAAGAACACTAATCACAACACAACACACAAACACACACACACACACACACACACACAGACGTAGACGTAGATGATGAAAACCCCTCGAGATATGAGGGAAAACTTGATGCAAGGTGGTATTTACAGAAACCTTTATTTTGACAAGGTGGAGAGAGAGAGAGAGAGAGAGAGAGAGAGAGAGTTTAGTGCATTCTCTAGGGAAAATTTGAGTGCATGCCTTCAATGTCATTTCTTGATTTGTTGTCGCCATCACGTGATTTTGGTCATTCTTCTTCGTTGCTTTGGGCGTTGATGTCAAGCTTCTTTGGTTTTTCTTCTTGTGCATGCGTATTAAGTGTGTGTGTTTGTTTGAATGTGTGCATGCAAGTGTGTTTGTGAGGTTTTGGTGCGTATGTAACTGTGTGCGTATATGTACGTGCTCGTGAGTGTGTGTGTGCTTTTCATGAGAAAGTACAAAGGGGGTTGACAGGCACACTCTTCTCTCAAAAAACTCCACTCTATAGGCTTCAAACGACAAAAAAAAATCCCCTTATTTTATTCAAAATTTGACTTTTATATGGGAGAGTCTTCAATTTTGAAAATTGCTCTTTAATTGGTCCATTTGGTGCCCCGTTTTGGCATCTTTTGGGAGGAGATTACTCTTCTTTCATCTTCTCTCTTTGCTTGTGCTTGAGAGGGGGTGCTAGCTTGAGAGAGGGGTGCACTAGCAATGTCTCTAGTGCCCCTTGCACTTGAAATTTTTATTTATTTATTCTCTCTCTCCTTCTCTCTTTTTACCACTTTGGAACCTTTGAATTTTCCCCATTTTCCAACTTTGCCTTCTTGCCCTCTTGGTCTTTGAGCTCACCTCTGTCCGGACTTTAACTGCTCTTGGAATTGTCACTTGGAGCTCACTTTTGGCCACACTTGGAATGTCCCATGGAGCCCGTTTACCCCGCCCTTGATTGGCCCTTTTGAATTTCCACTTGGAAACCACATTTGGGCCGCCCTTCATAGGACTTAGAAATGCCCTCTCTCTCTTTCTCCCTCACATCAAGGGGCGGCTACTAGCGAGATTGCTAGTGCCCTCCCCTTTTTCGTTCAAAAGAAATGTGGGATGGGGGTGGCCCTCAAACCCTGTGGGAAAGCGCTCATATGGGCCTACCACATCACTGTGAGAGAGCCTTGCCGTCCACCCATATGCCTGCTACCCATCTGCCTACCACCCACTAGCACATGCCACCTCGATCACCCTCTATCGCAAAAATCTAGTGTTGTTATATACACACAAATGGACCATAATATATTTTATTTATTTATTTATTTATATTTTTTTTGGCTCAACTAGCCCAGTGACTAGCTAGCTGAGGGTTTTAAGAAGATATGATAAAAGCCCTTAACTCACACACGCCTATGTACAATGAAAAGGTAAGAATAGCCACAATGTTTAGGTGATTTTGGTAGGGTGGGGTAACTCACTATGGCAATTACGGAGAGCCGAAAAACGGCTATCATTAGCCCTACCCTAGGATGATGGTATATTCATGTACCATCATAGAGCATCTTTTCCAAAGAGAGTGCTTCAGAGTCCTTGTGACGAGATCTTCATTGTTTGGCCCCTTAGCATTTTGGCTGGAGTTACACTCATGCTTCATGGAACAGTACTTACATGAGATAGCGGCCTTTTGACAGATCTTTGGTAGATCCTTTGGTAGAAGGCGACTCAAATAGAGCTTCAAGCGATAACCATTTACCTTCCTAGAGTGCTCTTTCACATTCAAGTCCATAAGTTGATAGTAATTTGAATTGAAAGACTTCTTAACTATGTATGGCCCCTGCCATCTAGTTTCAAATTTGGCATCAAAACGATTATCGAGTCGATTTTCATACCTTAGCACAAGATCTCCTTCATTGATGCCTTTGTCCTTTAGTTTCTTGTCAAGCTTCTCCTTCGCCTGTGTAGCTTTGCTCTTGTAGCACTCGTATGGTTCTTCTCTTTTCCACTCAAGCTCAACTAAGGTAAGAAGTCGATCCATCCATGCTTCTTGATCATCTTGTGCTTCTTTGCCATGAAGTCGCATTGTTGGCAGTGTTGAGCTCAATTGGTTGTAAAGACTCTTGACCATAGACCAAGTGAAACGGTGTAAACTCCGTGGCTTCCCTATATGTGGTTCGATACGCCCACAAGGAACCATCCAAGAAGTCATCCCACAACTTTGTCTTGTTTTTCACCATCTTTCTAATGATTCCTGCAATGACACCATTAGCTTTTTCTACCAAACCATTTGACTGGGGATAGTAGGGTGTACTGTGATGATGTAGAATGTGAAGTTCTTCACAAACTTCTGTGAGCAAGCCCTTTCTAAACCCTGGACCATTATCAGAAACATCTCCAAAGGTGTGAAAAATCTACAACAAATGTGAGTGTAGACGAATTTTCTCACTGTCCTCTCATTTACCTTTGCCACACTTTGTGCTTCCACCCACCTAGTCATATAGTCTACAACCACTAGAATGTAGAGTTTACCATTTTTTGTCCTAGGCAGAGGACCCATAGCATCAATGCCCCACTTTTCAAAGGGTCCATTTTCAAGCACGATTTGCCTTGGACCATAAACCAATCTTCTATTCCCATTTACCTGACAATTGTGACAACTTTTACACCAATGTTGGAAATCCACATGCTGACTTGGCCAAACATACCCCACAAGCAAAATCTTCTTCACAGTTAACTCTGGGGAAAAATGACCACCACATGCCTCTTCATGCAAACCTTTTAGAATAGCTGGAATTTCCTCGATAGTTGGTACTCTTCTGCACACTTGATCCTTCCCTCTTTGATAGAGGGATCCTTCTAGGAAGAGATACGCGCTTGCCTTCTTCATGAGTCTTCTCTTCTGAGCCTCTGTGAAGTCTTGTGGAAACTCACCCTCCAAAATGTAGCCAATAATGGGAGTCAATGACTCCAATCCCTGGTATCTTGGTTTCTTGACAGTTGTTGCTGTCACCATGATGACCTGCATTTCTTTCTCAACACATGTACTTGCTTGTTGTGCAAGTAAATCGGCATCTTCATTTTGTTTCCTAGGAATATGATATAGTTGCACTTCTTCAAACTGATTAAAAAATCTACGAATGGCATGAAATTTTGTCCTTAGGCGTTCATTCTTGCATGCCCAAATGCCTAAAATCTGCTTCACAATGAGAAGTGCATCCCCTTTTACCATGAGATGTTGTATACCTTGGCCAATGCATATCTTTAAACCATGAAGTAGTGTGTCATATTCTGCTTCATTGTTGCTGCTAGTTGAACCTGGTAGATTGACCTTCTCTTTCATGATCATCTCTCCACTTGGGTTGAGCAACACTAGCCCTCCCCCTACTTTTCCTATGGCTCATTGAAAAGCTCCATCAAAGAACAAGGTAAAAGCATTAGGAATACTTTTTGGTGGTGGCAATGGTAGGGTCTTTATTTCAGGCACCTTAATCTCCTTCTCATGTACCCTATAAGTAAGGATCCCTGCCAATTGTGCATGCACACTATCTTCTACTTTGAAAGAGTATTGGAACTCTTGCAACTCCATGATCCACTTTGAGATCCTAGTACTAAAATTCATTTGATATGACACCCAAGGAAACAAATTTTCTGCAGACAGTGAGAATTACAAAAGGTTTTGGTAGCAAGTAGGATCTAAACTTTCTCACCACAAACATGAGAGAAAGAATCATGAGTTCTGCCTTCGTGTAGCCTCTCTCCAAAGCATTCATGACCCAACTAGCAAAGTAGACGGGTCGCATCTGGGTACTATGGGGATCTTGTTGTATCTAAACCACACCATCCCAACACTAGAGCTAACAACGAATGTGTACTCCCAACAAGGAGACATGAGTGTTGGTAGCTCTGATAGGATGGCTTTAATGTTACAAAAGTACTCTTCAAGCTCATCAGACCATGCAAATTCTATTTGTTGTGTCAACTTTTGCAAAGGATGAAGCAACTCCGAAGCTAAGTGAATGAAGCGTGACATATACTTCACCTTTCGAATGAATGAGATGACCTCTTTGAGATTCTTGGGTGATGGGAGCTCAATAAGAGCCTTTGCCTTTGAAGAAAGATCACTTCATCCTCACCTATGTGACACTTGTCGGGGTTGAGTTGAACTCCCATGTCATAGAGCTTCTTTAAACCTTCTTCTACCCTTTGTAGATGCAATGATTTTGAGCTATAAATGTAGAAATCATCAATGAACACTCTAATTGACTTTCCAAAGAATGCTTGAAATACCATGTTCATGAAACATTGGAATGTTGCAGGAGCATTTGTCACACCAAATGGCATGACTCTAAAAGAATAACAACCCGAAGGAGTGATAAAGGTTGTTTTCAATTGATCCTCCAATGCAATCCCTATTTGAAAGTAACCTGAGTAGCCATCACACACAGTGTACTTCTCATGACCAGGTACCTCATTTAGTATCTCATCCTGAAATGGGAGGGGAAAGTGATCTCTTTTTGTTGCCTCATGGAGTGGACGGTAATCCACACACACCCTCCACTTTCCATTTTCCTTAGGAGTGACAATAATGGGAGAAACCCACTCTGGATTTTCCATTGGATAAATGAAACCTACTGCTAGAATCTTTCTTACCTCCTTGAGTAAAGCCTGCTCCTTGATGACTCCTAGCCTTCGTAGCTTTTGAGCCTTAGGTGTGACCTCTAGCTTCAACTCAATCTTGTGTTGAACAACATCTACTCCACGCACATCGGTGTAATCTTTAGCAAAAATCCTAGGAAATTTTCTTAACACACCTTTGAACTCCTCTCTTTCATCCTTTGTAAGTGTTGTAGACAACATACCTTCTAGCATTCCTTCATCTTCCAGTTTTTGGTTCTCTTGGGAACCTACCTCTTCCAAACCTGGGCAAGAGGTCTCTTGGTTGTTTGGCTTAAACCTTACCCCCATGACTTCGATGGAAGACTCCTCTTCAGTAATGCTGCCGCTACTTTCTTCTTCTGAAGTGTTATCGGTCAAATCTTCTTCCGTCTCACTTTGAGATGTTTCTTCATGGAGCTCCTCTTGGCGTTGCTCCTTCATGTCAAAGACAACCTTCTTATGATTGTCATTCCTGCAAATTAGCTTTCCACTCTCCCAATCCTGCACCCCCATCCACTAGACCTTTCCTAACCAATCTTCCTTTGATGTAACAATCTAGCACAGGTGTAATATCCTCATTCATTTTAGCTTGTGCAATTTTTACAACAGGCACACTCTCTTTTACCTTTCTCCTAGTGCTAACTACCTTTGTTAAATCCCTCCTAACTTGTGGGCATAATGCAAGAAACTGAGGCCATGAGATATCAGGACCCTTACCTCGCATGTCTTCCAGCAGGTTGTATGGAGCCATACCATGTCCAAGAGGGAAGTCTTGGAGATTAATACGACGTCGAGTCCTCTTAGCTTCCTTGGTCTCCTTTGCCTTCTTGCCTCGTCCATGGTCACTATGTGATGTGACACCTTCTTTCTCTTTACCTTTTTCTCGGCCACACTTAATGCCATTTGCTTCCATGTCAACCTCATTTGAATTTGTCACCTCTACCACATGCACATTTGGATCTGGCAAAGGTGGAACTCCTTCTACCCCTTGTGCAGGTGGTCTTGGTCCATTTGGTCTTTGTAGAAGCCTTGGTTGTTGACCAATTCCTTCACCTGCATTCATCACACTGGGTAATTCAAGTTAGGTCTCCTTGGCTCCCCACGGGGCCAAGGACAATTATACATCCCATGTCCAGACTCACAACAATTCCAACATTGCAAGACTCTCCTAGGTCGTGAATCTTGCTCTTCAGACTTCTTTGCTTGTCCCTTTGGACCTATAGCTTGTGAAAGGTGAATTGACAGGCTTCTTAGAGATTCATTTAACTTCTCAATCACTTCCGTCGTTAACTCAGGAAGCTCCCTAGATGTTGATGCTTGTGACTTACATTTGGGTCTAAGACCTTCTATTGGAACCTCCCCCCTTAAGCACTTGAGTTTCCAATATTTCTCAGCAGCCCTAGTTTTAGCTGCATCAAAGGTAGCAGGTGCACCCGCCTCAACTTTTACGTTAAGGTCCGGCTATGAACCTCTCCTTCTTTAGGAACTCTGCACCATCATCAGGGTTAGCAACATTTCTCACCCATACAGCCCAAAGACGTAGAAACTCTTGCTTGTACAAGTAGTAGTCATCTAAGTCTTTTTGCTTATGAGAAACAATGTCTTGCCATAGCTTTTGAGTGTTTTGGGGATCAAAGAAATATCTCTTGAAATGATTCACAACTTCCATGTACTTCCCTATAACTTCCTCAGGCAAAGAGTCAAAACAAGTGCTAGCATCTTTCCTAAGGACCACCTCAAACATCTCTATACATTCTTGATCAGTTACTATCCTCTTGATATGACAAGACATCTTGAAATTTTCTAAAAATAATTCTGCATCCTCTCCAGGCTCTCCAAAGAAAAGAGGATATCCGGACATTTGGCGTTGGGCCTCTTTTGAATCAGTTTTAAAGTGACAACACGTTTTCAGGAGTTTTTTTGAGCAAGGGATTGCGCATATGTACATACACATGCATGGTGCATCGAATAAAGGATTACCCAATTTCCATAGACAGGTGGTTACGTGGGGCCCACGTGTGTACAGGTAGGACAGGGTGTACATAGTGCAACGATTTTCACTATTATCAGTACCAGTGTGTTTTTTCTACAATAAGGAGGAGTTGGTAGCGCGTAAAACTTCTCGAGGAAGCTATCCGCGGGCCGACAACATGAGGTAAGCAGGTGCATCAAATGGCATCGAGTGCCGTCAGGAGGTCAAACGGGGTCAATACTTGCTCGCGGAGAAGTATGGACACGACGTGGGTGTTTTCTTGTGATACTTATGTAGAAAGGTCATCATGAGGATCAATTTTTGGGGCCACTTCACGTGGTTGCGGGATGCATTATTGGGAAAAACGCGGATGATGCAAAAAGGTGACAACTATGCACTGCGAGGTCAGTTTTTGGCCTGTTCGGGGTCCGTTTGAGGTCATCTAAAAGGCCACGGGTGCCCAACTAATAAAGCTAAGTGTGGGAACTGAAAAAACAGAGAGAAGACCAGAAAAAAACGTGGAGAAGAGAGGAGGAACAGCTGCAAGTGTGTTTTTGCTGTTTTTGGAGCATTTTTTGGCCCTAAACTGCTCATCCGAGGTCGGATTTGAGCACTGTGACATTGTAGGGTGTGGTTTTTGGGCGTTCCGGACGCAATGGCGCTGTCCATTTTGCCAAATTTCTCATAGATTTTCTACTGTTTTTCTGTGTAATATTCTCCGGTGAGTGAAGCCTCTGTTTAACTTTGTGGTTGTGTCTAGTGTATTTCCTCAATACTGTGTAAACTATTTGTCCCATTGGTGTTGGGCTGAGCTTCATTGAGTCTAAACAAAAGAAATTTTCCTCCTTTGAGCTGAATTGAGAGTGTGTGTGTGTGAGTGTGTATGTGTGAGTGTTGAGTGGGCAAGTGAGAAATCTCTCTCTTCTCACTCCGTCTGTGTGTTTCCTGTCTCGGCCAGGCTGGTTGTGTAAGTCGAGTGGTGCCCCATAGTGTGTGTGTGTGTGTATCTTCCCAAGAGTGTGTGTCGGGTCGTTATAGAGGCGTTGTGTGTGTTTCCATCCCGCTCACAACGTTTTTTTTTAAAAAAAGATTTACACAGTAATATTTTCTAAATTGCAATCTATTCTATAGCAAAATAAAAATATTCACATCAAATGACCTATGATAATTCAATAAGAGGCAGGATGACAGGATTTGGTGACGCCAGAATTTCTCATACTCTTTGGACACCAAACATGAACACCATACGTTGTTGAAAGTGGATCTTCCTACTAATTGCAACGTTTATTCTAATGTGTGGAGTGAAAAAGGGAAAACCTCCATTCTTGGGCCATTATCCATGGTCTATGCATGACCTAATGCTTAAAACAAAACAAAAAGATAGACGTCCAAACTAAGGTCGTACCTAATGAGAGGAAAAATAAAGGGATTTACTGATGCGTTTATCTCTACCAACCTAAGGGGACCTAAAATTCTACGAATTACACATTGAAATTACAACTTAGTACTAACAATTATTTGTACCTTTTGCCTTGCAATGGGAATGAAAGGATCATAAAAATTCTCGTGATTCATGCAGCCTACTTGACTATGCTAAAGGTTGAACCTACACAAAAAGATACACAAGCCGTCCTCAGTGGGGGCACCAATTTGAGGCGGTCCAGGGCGGGCAACAAGAGAGGCGACCTCTAAACACCCCTCAAGGCTCCCGTGCTGCTCAATTGGGGTTGGGGCAACCACAAGCACAACAAAACAACAAACCCACAGCCAAACCCAAACTAGAGTGCTTCGTTAGCTATGGTCCATCGAACTGAGATCGAACAAAATATTGGAAACTGAGAGAGTGAGAGAGTGGGAGAGAGAGAGAGAGAGAGAGAGAGAGAGATTTCATGAAAGAGTGTTAGATTTTTTTACCTGAGAGTGTTTGGGATACCGATCGTCGTGGTTTAGTGGTGTACCTCCGCATAAGTTGGTTACCGCTTGTAGTGCTTCAGAGGGGTACCTCGCCAAAAAACCACAAGGAGTGTTAAGATTTTTGTCAAGCTCAATGTTCATGATCATACAAGATGTCAATGTTATTAATTGTTTGTTGTTCCATTTTTATGTTTAAAAAAAAAGAAAACATGCAAGTCTCCTTGCATAGGGGATTTTGCACAGTCCTCCCCAATTTTTATAATACGAGGGAACGTGCCATTCCCACGACAGCGTGCAATTTTCAGTGTGTTCATTAACTGCATTCTCGGTATCAAAAATCAGAAAATGATAATGCTTACTCACCGCGATTGAATGTCTGTCGGCAATGGACTTCCTTGCATCAACGATGTTGGGCATCTCGTGCACTTAACCCGCTGTAAGAGACGACATCCCAGGGAGGATACCCTTAATGAAGATTTTGTGCTATTGTAAGAACACCACAATTTGTATATATATCGATGAAACCACCACCAAGCATGAAATCGTACTCCCAACAAACGTTGACTAGCGATCATATCGCAAATTCTAATATCTATGGTTGTGTACGTGATTGCATTTGTTGACCCGCATGCCTTCCAGATTCCTATGTAGACGTAGTTGATTGCATCTGGATAGAGACCCTTCCTGCGATCTTGTGGCGGCGTTCCGCACAACAAGCTTGCATAAGGTCAATAGCCTTCAAGGTGCAAGCATAGGTGAATGGATTTGTAGAAACGCCTTTCGTTTGCATCTGCTTCATGTTGTGTGTATTATGGGGAAAGTGCATTCCAATGCTTTGCATCCACTGAAAATATCGTAGAGCTTTCTGGCCCTGCTCTTGTTGCACACATCCCACAATCAGTGCATTCAAAGAGGCGACATTCCTGGCAAGAATCTCCTCAAGGAGTTTTAGTGCTTTGTCAAGCGCACCACATCTGGTATACATATCGCCCAAGGCATTGCCAAGCACCACGTGACTAACAATATCAGTCTCAGTTGTTGTGTCCATAAGAGCATCTTGCATAGAGCTACATGCCTTCGAGATGCACGCATAGGTGATTGCATCTGAAGAGAGGTGCAACTGGAAAGAGGTCCTCGCGTCGCATCATCTGAAAACAGCCTAGAGATTTCTGGCCTGTTCTCGTTTGCGCACATACCTATTTCTGAATAGCTTGTTGACTGAAGAGCACTCTCATCATAAATTCTCTCACCCATGTCAACATATTTACGAAGTCTTTCAAGATGCTAGCATAAAGACCATATTAGGTATTTTGGTAAAAATCTCACATTATGGGAATCTCCAAATCGACTAAATTCATGTAATTTGGGAATTTTCCACTTAAAGTGGGAAAAATTGAGGTGTGTGGTTAGTAAATAAAGTGAAAATCTCATAGGATTGTGGTGTTGATAAACACCAAAAGTCAAGAGGATGTACAACACATGGATTTGAATAATAACTACGAATTACATAAAACAAAGGAAGATACAAAAAAGATTTTGTTTACAAATTGACTAGTATAGTCACAATAGAAGCTCCACATAATTCTACTCCACATTTGATACCATATCTGAACTTTGATCCAAGTGTGGTTGATGTGCACGAGTGAGGCCTTCTTTGGCTTTTAGAGCATGCCTTTCTGGAATCTTTATTCTAGAAAATGGTCCTTCTTTGTTGGGTCTCCAGGACCAAAAATTGCATCTACAGTTTCCCACACTTGTGGGTCCTTATAGTTGACAGCCCAATAACCCTTCCAACAATTACTGTAAGCTTGAGTATCTGTCATCCCACTTTTTCTCGCGCAAGGTGCTCAATATTGAATTAAGAATTTTCTGTAGTTTGGTGATGTAGGCTCATTATCAATGTCAGATCAAGCCATTGCAAGCCACACTGGATAGATTTCTGTGTCACTCGGAACAAGCAAAAGTCACCTTGGTGCACATCAGACATAGGGTCAAACTCTTCCCTTGGCCTATCTCGTTGAGGCCCACAAAAATGATTGTTCAACTCTTCAAGGCCTAGGAATCTTTCTGCTCCTTGTTGCAAATTCATTGTAGTGCTTTGTAGGTGAGAATATTATTGATTTTTTGGCCAAAACATTTCATACAAGACTCCCTCTGATATGATTGCTTTTCCAATCTCTTCAATTACCTTACTCCAATAATCTATCACGGGTCTATAATATCGCGGAATACTTGAACCATTCCCTAAATTTTTCCAAAATTTTATATAGTTCTTTAGCCCCAAAATGACTTCTGTGTGGGCCTTGACATACTCCGCCATTTGTACTAGAGGTGGATCTCCATGTGTTAACATTGGCTTGCCTTCTGTGTCTGTCTTCCAAAGGCGAATACTTCCACTCCAACTTGATACACCTACATGTGCCTTATATTGCATCATTGGTGTCTCATCCTGCATAAAGAACCTGAACTGAAGCAGTTTTGAGTGTCCAACAAGTATGTCTTGTCCATCACAAAGATAGCCATCACAATATTGCTTGAAATTGGGGATCTTTGTGAGAAAAAATGGAGCTAGAGATGAAGATGAGCTGTTTCGTAATGTATCCATCAAATGTGGCAAAGTATAGGTTTGTGTAACTCTCAACTTCTTTGAAAACCTACTAAACATGGCGTCTGTGTCCTCATGTGTATGCCCAACCAGTAAAAATCCCAGCTGGATGGTTTTGAAAACACCCCTTGCAACAAGCATTGAAAAATAGGCAAATAAGTATCGATTTTTGTTTTCCCGTGCACAATTATCCAATTGTAGCAACAAGTTCTCTAGCAACCTGCGAAATGTTGACCCCAATTCCTCTTCTGCAATTTCTGACGACTGCACAATGGGCTCTTTTCCATCACTCAAGTTATGGTAGTCCAAAGCAGCCAATTGTAAGATTTGGATCAGCTGGCCACAAACCATTCAAGACAAAGTGTCCGTAATGACCTTCTCCATGTCCATGAGTGATCATGACAATCAATGCCACCTGCAGATTATATCCTGAATCCACACCCTTAGGAACAATGCGTAATCTAGGAATGGCAGTCTTCTTTTGATCCATCTTATCATGGATTATGCATACATATTTTTGTGGTTGAGTTTCTGAATACGTGCGCCATGCATAATATAGGCTTTTGCAACTCTTTTGTTGTGCCATGTGAACTTCTCTCTCCCTCAAGAGAAGAGCTCTCTCTTCAAAAGAAGGTTTAGCTTCTAACCTTGCCTTGATTGAGCTACAAATATTGCACTTAGAGAACTCACTCGTCTTTGTTAAAGTGACATGTGGGTACTCTTTGTTCCAAATTCTACCAAAAGAAGATTGGGATAGCTTCTTCTCATAGCCCATTTGGTCAAGTGTCGTGTTGATTTCACATAAAATATCCACTTGTTTGTATGTTGATGGAATCACCAATTGAGTCTCTCTTGAGACATCTAGTAGTGTTCTACTTCTATGTGGCATCTTCTCAGAGTTGTTTTCCACAAACTCATTTAGTAGTGCTCTTGCTAAACTAGTATGTTGAAGTCCCCTTCTCCATGTACATGTGTTCCCATGTACATATTGGCGCACACCATTTTCAAAGTTCTCCTTGTATCAATAAAATGATGTCTTTGGTATTCCATGTAGCTCATACCATGCTCTACAACAAACAATAGAGACATTTAGCCTAAATTGGTATCCTGACCTCTCATCTTTCTGATAACATATAGAAAGAACATCATAAACATAATTAGTGCGTGATTTTTGAGACTCTCCCCAAAATTTTTGTCGTAACCTTGTCACCATATCATGATCTGCAAACTGGCAACATTTCTGTGCACAACAATCAATGCATGATACCCTTTGAATTGATTTGTTTGAAAGGTAAAAAGTGGAAGATGGTGCTGCTTTTGATTTTTGAGTCTTGTTCATGAAAGTGTATCGTCTCTTCCTTGACAACTGGACAACATTACTCCCATCAAGTTTTTTTCCAACATTGTCATCGTTGGATACATCATCATATGTAGCATGCATGCCATCAACAGGAACAAAACGTTGTAATGGGCTCCCATTCAACATTGTTGTCTTCTTGATGGGCCACTTTAGCAAAGTGATTCTACCCACTTCAACCACATCATCAATGCTTGCATTTTCTCTTTCAATACCCACACCCACACAATCATGACCAAGTTCCTGAAAGTTGACATAATCATGTGGAAATACATATAAGATGGTCCCTTCATTCATGGTTTGCATCATTGTGTCATCTTTTAAAAGGACCCTCTGATTTCTCCAAGACTCTCAAATAACTGATTCAAATTCTGGGCTTGTCATAGGTATTGCATCTGTAACTAGAGGATCAGAATGATCATGTTCTTCATCACCATTGTAGCTTTCCTGTGGATCAATTAAGTTTCCATTTAATACAAAACATTGCAAAAGAAGCTTTGACCATCGAACAACACTCCATAATGAGCCTTGGAGAGATGAAGTATCCATTGTAGGAAAAGGTAGGACCACATCCTTCAAGCATTCCTCCACTAGTATGGAGACATTTCCTTGCCCTATCTTTGTACCACCACAAGTGGAATCTGGATCTGTTCTACACACACAACCAATACCAACAATTTTGTTGTCAAGTATCATATGTACTTTCTCCCCAGATTCGAAGTCCATCATGTAAGTGAAAAAGATTACATTGTTAGATCCATAGTTATAGAAAAATACTCTTCAAACAAAAAAATCATGTTACAACATGAAAAAGGTTTGCATAGGTTGGACAAGTGGTGAACCTCGAGACCAAATCCTCCTTGCTATATTAATGGAAGCAAGGTTGGAAATTATGGTGGATCTTGAAACCAAAGCATCCTTGCTATATTAGAGCATAGGTTGGACAAGTGGTGGACATAGTTGTAATACCCACTGCCACCTATCAACTACTATAGGACTATGATTTCCAATGTCCAAGTATCCCTTGAGTTTTGCAAGGGTGAACACATGGTGGAACTTGAAACAAAAATCCCCTTTCTATATCAGAGCATAGCTTGGACAAGTGGTGGACCTAGTTATAATGCCCAATATCCAAGGTGAAATACCTTAGGACCTTGCTACCTTGCTTGCCAATGTTTACGTAGCCCCTCATTTCTTTAATGGAAGCAAGGTTGGACAAGTGGTGGACCTTGAAACCAAAGCCTCTTTGCTATATTAGAGCATAGGTTGGACCTAGTTGTAATACCCACTGCCACCTATCAACTACTGTAGGACTATGCTTTCCAATGTCCAAGTATCCCTTGAGTCTTTCAAGGTTGAACACGTGGTGGACCTTGAAAGGAAAACCCCCTTTCTATATCAGAGCATAGCTTGGACAAGTGGTGGACCTAGTTATAATGCCCAATATCCAAGGTGAAATACCTTAGGACCTTGCTACCTTGCTTGCCAATGTTTATGTAGCCCCTCATTTCTTTAATGGAAGCAAGGTTGGACAAGTGGTGGACCTTGAAACCAAATCCTCTTTGCTATATGAGAGCATAGGTTGGACCTAGTTGTAATACCCACTTCCACCTATCAACTACTATAGGACTATGCTTTCCAATGTCCAAGTATCCCTTGAGTCTTGCATGGTTGAACACGTGGTGGATCTTGAAGCAAACATCCCCTTTCTATATTAGAGCATAGCTTGGACAAGTGGTGGACCTAGTTATAATGCCCCTCCTTTCTTTAATGGAAGAAAGGTTGGAAAAGTGGTGAATCTTGAAACCCAAACCCTTTGGCTATATATAGAGGATATCTTGGACAAGTGGTGGGCTTAGTTGTAGTATCCAATGTCCAAGGTCCAAGGTGAACTATGTAAAGACCTTACTTCCAAAAACAAAGTCGTACAAGTGGTTCTCCTTGAAACTATTATAGGACCTTGCTTCCCAAATCAAGTTTGGACAAGTGGTGGATCTTGAAACCAAAACCCCCTTACTCTATTAGAGCATAGCTTAGATAAGTGGTGGACCTAGCTGTCATGGAAAATGTTCAATGTGAACTGCTACAGGACCTTGCTATTAAATGTCTAAGTAGAGCTAGCTTCTTTAATGGAATCAAGGTTGGAAAAGTGGTGCATCTTGAAACCAAAAGCCCTTTATTGTATTAGAGCATAGCTTGGACAAGTGAGGGACCTAGTTTTAATGTGTGATGTCCAAAGAAAAGTATTACAAGACCTTGCTTTCCAATATTTGAATTGATCAAGTGGTTAAAACTAAGTATAAAACTTTGACCATTTTCTTCTCGAATTGCCAAAAATCTAGTTTTAGACACCCCTAAATGAAAATGGTTTAGGGTGGCCTTAAACAACGTTTTTTCAAAGACTTGAACAAAAGGGTTGCCGAAGAGTAATGAAAATTTATTATGGCTTGAAGTGCTTGAGTATGTGAAAACAAGCCTAGGTTTTCCACGAGGCAAAAGGTGACAAAAAAGAAGTGTTGTCTCTTATGACATAATAAGAACATTGAAAACTTAGGATTGACCATGTGGCCTAAACTTTGGCAAGTGAAGTGGTGGCCAAGTTTTGTGGCAAAGTGTGCACTTGGTCCTATATGTGTTGACCACTTGGCTAAATCTAGGACCATAAGGCCAAACCTTTGGCACCTTAAATATAGTATGGGACATAATCTAGAACTGCTATAGTAAATTAGTAGTATAGTTAATATGTTAATATTTGTATTATATTTAAGTATATGCTAAATATAATTTATGTTCAAACTTTCACTAATGAAGAATGTTCCCATTTAGCACTCCAGATGCGGGGTCTTAGGGCAATGCCACAATGGTGTGCATCTGACGAGGCAACGTTTCCACGTGAGGTTCGGGGATAGCGCTCTTGATGGGGATGTGGAATATAGTGCTCTCGATGGCGGGGCTTAGGAGGCTGATTTTGGGATATTGTTCAGCCCATAGATTTTTTTAAAAAAGTGAATTCCTAGTATAGAGTTATGCATGTTTTGCATATTTTCAACCATGATTTCTTTAATTTTGGCCGTGTGAATTGGTTAATGTTTTATACTGGTTTTGTTTTTTTTAATCCTATGATAAAACATGGACTTGTAGCATACGTGGCATTCTAATAAACCCTATCAAGATTAGGCACAGAGAGAGCGTATGAGCAATGCACATAGAGAAAGCAGGCGAGCAGGAAACACACAGAAAGCGCACACGGATCGCACACAGTTGGAGTATACGCACGCGTAGAGGAGCAAACCCGGCATCGTATACAACGCACAGGTGGAGCGCACATGATTGACAGTTCGCGCACAAGATAAAGAAACAGCATCGTACGCAACGCTTTCCAGAAGGGCAGGATCGGGCAAAGCTTCTTCTCAGGAGACATTGCACACCTCATGAATAGAGAAAAAACAGGTATTTCTCTCTCTCACTCTCCGTCTTTCTCCATATAGAGAAGATGGTTCTCTGTAACTCTTTCTTGCACACACACTCTCTCGTCAAAAGACAGAGATACATAGTTTAAAAGTATTCCCGCACACATACACATATTCCCACACATCGTCTTCCTCTCTTCCACATACATAACCACAGTGAAATCTATAAACCTTACTGTCTCTCTCTTGAAAATACATGCACATATTCCCACACATCGTCTTCCTCTCTTCCACATACATAACCACAGTGAAATCTGTTATCTTGTTGTCTCTCTCTTGAAAATACGTGCACATATTTCCATACATCGTCTTCCTCTCTTCCACATACATAAACACAATGAAATCTATTATCTTTCTCTCTCTCCTCTCTCTAGAAAACAAGTATTTCTCTCTCTCTCTCTCTCTCTCTCTCTCTCTCTCTCTCTCTCTCTCTCTCTCTATCTATCTATCTATCTATCTCTGTATCTTGCTATCTCTCTCTTGAAAATACATGCTCATGTATGTGTGCGTCTGTGTTATCTATGTGTATGTATGTATATTTGTGTTATTTCATTGTAATACTCATACATAATGCAGATACACAATTACACTTAATTATGATATGCACACATAGTATATATACATACATAAATATCACAAATAACTAACACATTGTAATACTAGTAAACTTGAATGGAAGACTTACTTGCGTGATCTGTTAAAGTCGATTCTTGTAGCAAGTTCTGGATGTATGATGAGCTGATTTTCCTCTAATCCATTTGTAGATATGATTGTAACTTTTTTTACTCAACAAAAGTAGTGTTGTTTAGTGATACACCTAATGGACATAAATGGTTGAAACTAGGACATGTAAACCAAAAATACGTGTATTTCTTTGGATGAATATATACACTTTTTGTTGACCCTTACCACAAGTGGTGGACCTTGAGACCAGTGGACTATAAGGACCTCCAAACAATACCTTGTACACTCAATCCTTCTTGGTATCTAGGTTGGACAAGTAGTGGACCTTGTTCAAATTCTCTAACCACTCTCTCTAACATGGTGACATAATTTAGGTTTGATAAATTCATATCTATGAAAACTAATATCAGTTTAGGCTTGTTAATTTGAATTTGTTTGAATTTATGTACAATATAATGATTTGAGGTTTGCATATTTGAATTTAGGTGGGATAATGATATCTTTTTGTGGTAAACTTGAATTTAAAATCAATTTCGTGTGGAATATTTTAAATTTAAGTGGTAAAATTTAAATTTTATAAAAAAGTTTGAATTTTAAAATTTGGACGGGATATTTTTAAATTTAGGCGGGATATTTAAAATTTGGGAGGGATATTTTAAATTTAGACGATAAGATTTTTAATTTTAAATTTAGGCGGGAAGGTTTTGAATTTATAGCAAGATCTCCCTTACATAAGAGAGTATAGGTTGGACAAGTGGTGTACCTTAAAGCCATAGCATCCATGCTACTGGACATGATAGGTAGGGAATCTAGTTGAATATTGTATGTATAATATATATGTAATAGATCTAGCTTGGACAAGTGGTGGACCTTGGAACAAAACCCCATGTAAAAAATATCATGCACATTCCAAGTGGTGAGAAAAAATATCATTTAAGATATAGCCTGATAGGTTGGACAAGTGGTGGACCTTAACACCCACACCCAAACCTTCTTAATATAACGACATAGAGTGAAAAGTGGTGAATCTTGAGACCAAACCACTCATGCTACTAAGGATAATAGGTTGGACAAGTGGTGGACCTTAAATGTAAAACCCCCATGTACGAAATATCATGGGTTTAAGGTATTTCAATGGAGCCTAGCATCTTGGATACATGGTGCAGCTTGCTTCTCATCATGTTTCAATGGAGCCTATCTTGGACAAATGGTGGAGCATCCTTCTCTCCATGTTTCAATGGACCCTAGCTTGGACAACTGGTGGACCTTTGCTTCTCTCTATGTTTCAATAGAGTTAGCTTGGACAAGTGGTGGACCTTGGAACCAAACCCCCATGTAAAACCTATCATGGTCACTCCAAGTGGTCAGAAATAATAACCTTTAAGATATAGCCTTATAGGTTGGACAAGTGGTGCACCTTAACACCCAGATATTCTTAATATAATGACATAGAGTGGAAAAGTGGTGAATCTTGAGAGCAAACCACTCATGCTACTAGCGATAATAGACTGGACAAGTGGTGGACCTTGACTGTAAACTCCCCATGTACAAAATAACGTGGGTTTAAGGTATTTCGATGGAGGCTAGCATCTTGGAGACATGGTGTAGCTTGCTTCTCTTCATGTTTCAATGGAGCGTATCTTGGAAAAATGGTGGAGCATCCTTCTCTCCATGTTTCAATGGACCCTAGCTTGGACAAGTGGTGGACCTTTGCTTCTCCCTATGTTTCAATAGAGTTAGCTTGGACAAGTGGTGGACCTTGGAACCAAACCCCCATGTAAAACCTATCATGGTCACTCCAAGTGGTCAGAAAGAATAACCCTTAAGATATAGCCTTATAGGTTGGACAAGTGGTGGACCTTAATACCCAGATATGCTTAATATAATGACATAGAGTGAAAAAGTGGTGAATCTTGAGACCAAACCACTCATGCTACTAGCGTTAATAGGTTGGACAAGTGGTGGACCTTGAATGTAAACCCCCCATGTTTCAATAGAGTTAGCTTCGACAAATGGTGGAGCATCGTTCTCTGCATGTTTCAATGGAGCCTAGCTTGGACAAGTGGTGGACCTTTGCTTCTCTCTATCTTTCAATAGAGTTAGCTTGGACAAGTGGTGGACCTTGGAACCAAACCCCCATGTAAAACCAATCATGGTCACTCCAAGTAGTCAGAAAGAATAACCTTTAAGATATAGTTGTATAGGTTGGACAAGTGGTGGACCTTAACACCCAGATATTCTTAATATAATGGCATAGAGTGGAAAAGTGGTCAATATTGAGAGCAAACCACTCATGCTACTAGCGATAATAGGTTGGACAAGTGGTGGACCTTGACTGTAAACTCCCCATGTACAAAATAACGTGGGTTTAAGGTATTTTGATGGAGGTTAGATTCTTGGAGACATGGTGCAGATTACTTCTCTTCATGTTTCAATGGAGTCTATCTTGGACAAATGGTGGAGCATCCTTCTCTCCATGTTTCAATGGACCCTAGCTTGGACAACTGGTGGACCTTTTCTTCTCTCTATGTTTGAATAGAGTTACCTTGGACAAGTGGCGGACCTTGGAACCAAACCCCCATCTAAAACCTATCATGGTCACTCCAAGTGGTCAGAAAGAATAACCTTTAAGATATAGCCTTATAGGTTGGACAAGTGGTGGACCTTAACACCCAGATATTCTTAATACAATGACATAGAGTGGAAAAGTGGTGAATCTTGAGACCAAACCACTCATGCTACTAGCGTTAATAGGTTGGACAAGTGGTGGACCTTGAATGTAAACCCCCCATCTATGAAATATCGTGGGGTTAAGGTATTTCAATGGAGCCTAGCATCTTGGAGACATGGTGCATCTTGCTTCTCCTCATGTTTTAATAGAGTTAGCTTCAACAAATGGTGGAGCATCCTTCTCTCCATGTTTCAATAGACCCTAGCTTCGACAAGTGGTGGAACTTTTCTTCTCTCTATGTTTCAATAGAGTTAGCTTGGACAAGTGGCAGACCTTGGAACCAAATCCCCATGTAAAACCTATCATGGTCACTCCATGTGGTCAGAAATAATAACCTTTAAGATATAGCCTTATAGGTTGGACAAGTGGTGGACCTTAACACCCAGATATTCTTAATATAATGACATAGAGTGGAAAAGTGGTGAATCTTGAGAGCAAACCACTCATGCTACTAGCGATAATAGGTTGGACAAGTGGTGGACCTTGAGTGTAAGCTCCCCATGTACAAAATAACGTGGGTTTAAGGTATTTCGATGGAGGCTAGCATCTTGGAGACATGGTGTAGCTTGCTTCTCTGCATGTTTTAATGGAGCGTATCTTGGACAAATGGTGGAGCATCCTTCTCTCCATGTTTCAATGGACCCTAACTTGGACAAGTGGTGGACCTTGGAACCAAACCCCCATGTAAAACCTATTATGGTCACTCCAAGTGGTCAGAAAGAATAACCCTTAAGATATAGCCTTATAGGTTGGACAAGTGGTGGACCTTAACACCCAGATATTCTTAATATAATGACATAGAGTGAAAAAGTGGTGAATCTTGAGACCAAACCACTCATGCTACTAGCGTTAATAGGTTGGACAAGTGGTGGAACTTGAATGTTAACCCCCCATGTTTCAATAGAGTTAGCTTCGACAAATGGTGGAGCATCGTTCTCTACATGTTTCAATGGAGCCTAGCTTGGACAAGTGGTGGACCTTTGCTTCTCTCTATCTTTCAATAGAGTTAGCTTGGACAAGTGGTGGACCTTGGAACCAAACCCCCATGTAAAACCAATCATGGTCACTCCAAGTAGTCAGAAAGAATAACCTTTAAGATATAGTTGTACAGGTTGGACAAGTGGTGGACCTTAACACCCAGATATTCTTAATATAATGGCATAGAGTGGAAAAGTGGTCAATCTTGAGAGCAAACCACTCATGCTACTAGCGATAATAGGTTGGACAAGTGGTGGACGTTGACTGTAAACTCCCCATGTACAAAATAACGTGGGTTTAAGGTATTTTGATGGAGGCTAGATTCTTGGAGACATGGTGCAGCTTACTTCTCTTCATGTTTCAATGGAGTCTATCTTGGACAAATAGTGGAGCATCCTTCTCTCCATGTTTCAATGGACCCTAGCTTGGACAACTGGTGGACCTTTTCTTCTCTCTATGTTTGAATAGAGTTACCTTGGACATGTGGCGGACCTTGGAACCAAACCCCCATGTAAAACCTATCATGGTCACTCCAAGTGGTCAGAAAGAATAACTTTTAAGATATAGCCTTATAGGTTGGACAAGTGGTGGACCTTAACACCCAGATATTCTTAATACAATGACATAGAGTGGAAAAGTGGTGAATCTTGAGACCAAACCACTCATGCTACTAGCGTTAATAGGTTGGACAAGTGGTGGACCTTGAATGTAAACCCCCCATCTATGAAATATCGTGGGGTTAAGGTATTTCAATGGAGCCTAGCATCTTGGAGACATGGTGCAGCTTGATTCTCCTCATGTTTTAATAGAGTTAGCTTCAACAAATGGTGGAGCATCCTTCTCTCCATGTTTCAATAGACCCTAGCTTCGACAAGTGGTGGACCTTTTCTTCTCTCTATGTTTCAATAGAGTTAGCTTGGACAAGTCACGGACCTTGGAACCAAACCCCCATGTAAAACCTATCATGGTCACTCCAAGTAGTCAGAAATAATAACCTTTAAGATATAGCCTTATAGGTTGGACAAGTGGTGGACCTTAACACCCAGATATTCTTAATATAATGACATAGAGTGAAAAAGTGGTGAATCTTGTTTCAATGGAGTCTATCTTGGACAAATGGTGGAGCATCCTTCTCTCCATGGTTCAATGGACCCTAGCTTGGACAACTGGTGGACCTTTTCTTCTCTCTATGTTTGAATAGAGTTAGCTTGGACAAGTGGCAGACCTTGGAACCAAACCCCCATGTAAAACCTATCATGGTCACTCCAATTGGTCAGAAAGAATAACCTTTAAGATATAGCCTTATAGGTTGGACAAGTGGTGGACCTTAACACCCAGATATTCTTAATATAATTACATAGAGTGGAAAAGTGGTGAATCTTGAGACCAAACCACTCATACTACTAGCGATAATAGGTTGGACAAGTGGTGGACCTTGAATGTAAACCCCCCATCTATGAAATATCGTGGGGTTAAGATATTTCAATGGAGCCTAGCATCTTGGAGACATGGTGCAACTTGCTTCTCCTCATATTTTAATAGAGTTAGCTTCAACAAATGGTGGAGCATCCTTCTCTCCATGTTTCAATGGACCCTAGCTTGGACAAGTGGTGGACCTTTTCTTCTCTCTATGTTTGAATAGAGTTAGCTTGGACAAGTGGCGGACCTTGGAACCAAACCCCCATGTAAAACCTATCATGGTCACTCCAAGTGGTGAGAAAGAATAAGCCTTAAGATATAGCCTTATAGGTTGGACAAGTGGTGGACCTTAACACCCAGATATTCTTAATATAATGACATAGAGTGAAAAAGTGGTGAATCTTGAGACCAAGCCACTCATGGTACTAGCGTTAACAGGTTGGACAAGAGGTGGACCTTGAATGTAAACCCCCCATGTTTCAATAGAGTTAGCTTCGACAAATGGTGGAGCATCCTTCTCTCTATGTTTGAATGGAGCTTAGCTTGGACAAGTGGTGGACCTTTGCTTCTCTCTATGAGAAGAATAGAGTTAGCTTGGAAAAGTGGTGGACCTTGGAACCAAATCCCCATGTAAAACATATTATGGACATTTCAAGTGGTGAGAAAGAATACCCTTTAAGATATACCATTATGGGTTGGACAAGTGGTCAACCTTAACACCAAGATCTTCTTATTATAATGACATAGAGTGGAAAAGTGGTGAACCTTGAGACCAAACCACTCATGCTATTAGGGATAATAGCTTGGAAAAGTGGTTGACCTTGACTTTAAACCCCACATGTAAAAGATATCGTGGGTTTAATGTATTTCAATGGATCCTAGCATCTTGGAGACATGGTGCAGCTTGCTTCTCTTCACGTTTCAATGGACCCTATCTTGGATAAATGGTGGAGCATCCTTCTCTCCATGTCTCAATGGAGCCTAGCTTGGACAAGTGGTGGACCTTTGCTTCTCTCTATGTTTCAATAGAGTTAGCTTGGACAAGTGGTGGACCTTGGAATCAAACCCTCATGTAAAACCTATCATGGTAACTCCAAGTGGTGAGAAAGAATAACGTTTAAGATATAGCCTTATAGGTTGGACAAGTGGTGGACCTTAACACCGAGATCTTCTTAACGTAATGACATAGAGTGGAAAAGTGGTGAATCTTGAGACCAAACCACTCATGCTACTAGAGATAATAGGTTGGACAAGTGGTGGACCTTGAATATAAACCCCCCATGTACAACATATCGTGGGTTTAAGGTATTTCAATGGATCCTAGCATCTTGGAGACATGGTGCAGCTTGCTTCTCTTCACGTTTCAATGGAGCCTATCTTGGACAAATGGTGGAGCATCCTTATTTCCATGTTTCAATGGACCCTAGCTTGGACAAGTGGTGGACCTTGGAACCAAACCCCCATGTAAAACTTATCATGGTCACTCTTAGTGGCGAGAAAGAATACCCTTTAAGATATAGCCTTATAGGTTGGACAAGTGGTGGACATTAACACCCAGATATTCTTAATATAATGACATAGAGTGGAAAAGTGGTGAATCTTGAGACAAAACCACTCATGCTACTAGACATAATAGGTTGGACAAGTGGTGGACCTTGAATGTAAACCCCCCATGTACGAAATATCATGGGTTTAAGGTATTTCAATGGAGCCTAGCATCTTGGAGACATGGTGTAGCTTGCTTCTCTTCATGTTTTAATGGAGCGTATCTTGGACAAATGGTGGAGCATCCTTTTCTCCATGTTTCAAATGACCCTAGCTTGGACAAGTGGTGGACCTTTGCTTCTCTCTATGTTTCAATAGAGTTAGGTTGGACAAGTGGTGGACCTTGGAACCAAACCCCCATGTAAAACATATCATGGTCATTCCAAGTGGTGAGAAAGAATACCTTTTAAGATATAGCCTTATAGGTTGGACAAGTGATGGACCTTAAAACCAGATCTTCTTAATATAATGACATAGAAGGGAAAAGTGGTGAATCTTAAGACCAAACCACTCATGCTACTAAGGATAATAGGTTGGACAAGTGGTGGACCTTGAATGTAAACCCGCCATGTACAAAATATCATGGGTTTAATGTATTTCAATGGAGCCTAGCATCTTGGAAACATGGTGCAGCTTGCTTCTCTTCACGTTTCAATGGAGCCTATCTTGGATAAATGGTGGAGCTTCCTTCTCTCCATGTTTCAATGGAGCCTAGTTTGGACAAGTGGTGGACCTTTGCTTCTCTCTATGTTTCAATAGAGTTAGCTTGGACAAGTGGTGGACCTTGGAATCAAACCCTCATGTAAAACCTATCATGGTAACTCCAAGTGGTGAGAAAGAATACCCTTTAAGATATAGCTTTATAGGTTGGACAAGTGGTGGACCTTAACACCAAGATCTTCTTAATGTAATGACATAGAGTGGAAAAGTGGTGAATCTTGATACCAAACCACTCATGCTACTAGAGAAAATAGGTTGGACAAGTGGTGGACCTTGAATATAAACCCCCCATGTACAAAATATCCTGGGTTTAAGGTATTTCAATGGATCCTAGCATCTTGAAGACATGGTGCAGCTTGCTTCTCTTCATGTTTCAATGGAGCCTATCTTGGAAAAATGGTGGAGCATCCTTCTCTCCATGTTTCAATGGACCCTAGCTTGGACAAGTGGTGGACCTTTGCTTCTCTCTATGTTTTAATAGAGTTAGCTTGGACAAGTGGTGGGCCTTGGAACCAAACCCCCATGTAAAATGTATCATGGTCACTCTCAGTCGCAAGAAAGAATACCATTTAAGATATAGCCTTATAGGTTGGACAAGTGGTCGACCTTAAAACCCAGATCTTCTTAATATAATGACATAGAGTGGAAAAGTGGTGAATCTTGAGACCAAACCACTCATGCTACCAAGGATAAGAGGTTGCACAAGTGGTGGACCTTGAAAGTAAACCAGACATGTACAAAATATCGTGGGTTTAAGGTATTTCAATGGAGCCTATCATCTTGGATAGATGTTGTAGCTTGCTTCTCTTCATGTTTCAATGGAGCCTATCTTGGACAAATGGTGGAGCATCCTTCTCTCTATGTTTCAATGGACCCTAGCTTGGCCAAGTGGTGGACCTTTGCTTCTCGCTATGTGTCAATAGAGTAAGCTTGGACAAGTGGTGGATCTTGGAACCAAACCCCCATGTATAACCTATCGTAGTCACTCCAAGTGGAAAGAAAGAATACCCTTTAAGATATAGCCTTATAAGTTTGGACAAGTGGTGGACCTTAACACCCAGATCTTCTTAATATAATGACATAGAGTGGAAAAGTGGTGAACCTTGAGACCAAACCACTCATGCTACTAGTGATAATAGGTTGGACAAGTGGTGGACCTTGAATGTAAACCCCCCATGTACAAAATATCGTTGGTTTAAGGTATTTCAATGAAGCCTAGCATCTTGGAGACATGGTGCATCTTTCTTCTCTTCATGTTTCAATGGAGCCTATCTTGGATAAATGGTGGAGCATCCTTCTCTCCATGTTTCAATGGTCCTTAGCTTGGACAAGTGGTGGACCTTGGAACCAAACCCCCATGTAAAACCTATCATGGTCATTCCAAGTGGTGAGAAAGAATACCCTTTAAGATATAGCCTTATAGGTTGGACAAGTGGTGGACCTTAACACCCAGATCTTCTTAATATAATGACATAGAGTGGAAAAGTGGTGAATCTTGAGACCAAACCACTCATGCTAGTAGCGATAATAGGTTGGACAAGTGGTGGACCTTGAATGTAAACCCGCCATGTACGAAATATCGTGGGTTTAAGATGTTTCAATGGAGCCTAGCATCTTGGAGACATGTTTCAGCTTGTTTCTCTTCACGTTTCAATGGAGCCTATCTTGGATAAATGGTGGATCATCCTTCTCTCTATGTTTCAATGGAGCCTAGCTTGGACAAGTGGTGGACCTTTGCTTCTCTCTATGTTTCAATAGAGTTAGCTTGGACAAGTGGTGGACCTTGGAACCAGACCCCTATGTAAAACCTATCATGTGCATTCCAAGTGGTGGTAAATAATACCATTTAAGAAATAGCCTTATAGGTTGGACAAGTGGTGGACCTTAACACCCAGATCTTCTTATTATAATGACATAGAGTGGAAAAGTGGTGAATGTTGAGACCAAACCACTCATGCTACTAGGGATAATAGGTTGGACAAGTGGTGGACCTTGAATTTAAACCCCACATATACAAAATATCTTGGGTTTAAGGTATTTCAATGGAGCCTAGCATCTCGGAGACATGGTGCAGCTTGCTTCTCTTCATGTTTCAATGGAGCCTATTTTGGACAAATGGTGGAGCATCCTTCTCTCTATGTTTCAATGGACCCTAGATTGGACAAGTGGTGGACCTTTGCTTCTCTCTATGTTTCAATAGAGTTAGCCTATATTAGACAATTAGTAGACCTCAAATCTCTCCATGTTGTCTACAGCTGAGCTTGGACAAGTCTTCTCCCTTCCCTTAGTTTACTAGCTTAAAAGATCACTATGTATACTTGCTTAGATCTAGCTTGAACAAGTGGTGGACCTTGTATTCACACAAACTTAATCCATTACAAAAAAGTATATGTTAAAATAACATTTGGTTTTTTTTTGTTTCAGGAAAGATGGCTCCAAAAAAACAGGTTGCAAGGGTTGCTGTCTTAGTTGACTATACTTGCAATGATCTAAGGAAATGGTATTTGGACTTATATGGTATAGAGGGTGCACAATTTCATAAGGTGCATCTATTTATTGCTAAAAAGAAGAATGACAGCTTGTTTGAAGATGTTGGACAAGCTGTGGAAGCATCTGTCTCTGTAGTTGACAGTCATCCGGAGGTGGAATGCATTGACATTCTAGTTCCAATGAATCTAGAATTTCAACTATCTCCAGGAGCATATGCATTGAAGCGCATGTCTAGAAACAAAGAAGAGACAATGTTTTCTCGAGGATGGAAGTTTGCAGAATCAAATCCAAATATCACAGCAGATCAACTTCAAAGCTCCATCACTGCCACACTACAAGGAAAAAAGGTGAAAGCTTCACAACCACCATCCACAAAGAAGCAAGCAAATGTGCAGAAAGTAGCAGCTAAGCGAACTAGTTCCATTTTGGATGTAGACAAGGCATCTTTGGCATCCTCATCAACAGAGGGTTCAATGTCAAAGATGAGAATTGTGGATCCAGATGTTTTAGAAGCTGAGGCCATGAAAGGACAAGAAAAAGATACAGGTGGAATGAATAAGTACATAAACTATTTTCCTTTCCAATATAGGGAATTTGATATCCCTATTCAAAATTGTTGGCTTTCTCCTGATCACTATAATGCACGTATTATGGATAAAAAACACGTTGAAAGTGTGTTATTTGGATTTTCACGGAGTACGACCAAGCGTGCAGCATGTGCATATTTGATGCTTGTTCGAAATGCAAAGTCAAATAAGGGGACTCCTTTGGCAGTAGAAGAGGTAGAAGAGCAAAAAATTAAAGATTATCATTATTGGATTCTTGATGGACAGCATTCAATCTATGCTGCAAAAGTTTTGCTTCACAATGAACAAAACAACAAAGAGATATTTGAAAGACTGATTAGCGTGTATAAATTTAGAAAGGCTCGCATTGTTGTGAATGCTCCTCCATTTGTTGCAACTGCTATATCTGCCATTGCAAATGAGGAGGCTCAGGCATTGTATGTCAAGCAACCTTACAGCCAAATATTGAGACATTTACGGAGTCAATGGATCTTCTTAGGACGACCACCAAAGGCAGCAAGTGGAATTGCATAGGGACATGCATCTCGTGCCGGATGGGATGTAAGTTATTTTCTTTGTCTTTTTGATAGTGTTTAATTAACAAATCTTGCTCAATAGTTTATTATTTCTCTATTTCTTCTTAGGCTTTTCTTCGATTGGCAAGAATGAGTGCAGCAGCAAGTTGAATTGCTAAACAGGCACACATGGTCACGTACTCTTATTTAATTTATGATTGCTGGATAGAAATCATTGAAAGGCTAGAAGAAGAGAATAAGAAACCCCCAACAACTGTATTTAGATACCTTTGTGGCCTTGAGGAATCAGAGGTAAAGACTATTCAAGAAGAGATTCGAGATGAGAAGATTTTATTGTCAAAGAGTGCAAGGGATGGTGATGCAACTGACATGTATGATCAAATCAAGCAGTTGAAGCAAGACAAATTGATTCAAGATTCACTTCTTGAAGGCTTCAACAATTTGAATGAGTCTTCACAATGTAAAGACTAGGAGGAGGTGGTCAAAATGTATAACATCAATGATGTTGTTTATAAAACACTTTTAATGCTATGCAAGGAATGGATCAGATCTAGTTTGACGCGTGGAACAAAGAAAATGGCTTTTCCAGATGGAGCAATAAAATACATGCAATGGGCAATTCACCTTCAAAAGGAGAAAATTAAGCCTAGAGATTTGCCATGGTCAATCTATGTGGTGAGCCTACAAATGGAAAGCAATCTCTACTTGATGCGCCACTTCAATAATAAAGTGCCTATTGGCTTATGTGTTTTAGATATGACAAAAAACGTTGGAGGCAATTTGAAGTGGAGTGAGGAGACATTTAACAATGCTTTGGATGGGATCTTGGCTATTGCTGGAGGGTCAACAGATCCTGGATTTGTCTTTCTTGCATTTGTAGATTTCACTAACTTCACAAAATTGCAATGTGCCTTTCACGCCATGGGAGATAATCTGAGCTACCATTGTTGTGGTGCATTGCATCACTTTCCATCAGCTCCTTGCAAAGGAGAAATTCAATTCCTAATAGTTATTGCCTTCTTGGGACAAGGCAATGCATTTGAAGACCTGAGAAGAAGATCAGAGGAACATCCCATGCCAATTGATTGTTCTCTTCTTCAAGTAGCAGATAATGATATGTCAGATTTGCAATATTTGGAGGCCAAAAAAAGATCTTTGGTCAAGCACTACATTCATACATATTGTTTTGAAGACCGCAAGCTTGTTGATGTTTTTGGTGACGGCTCCTTGGTTGCACAAGAAGGAATACAACAGAAAAAAGAAGTTATATGCTTAGTTGATAGTGTGGAGGAGGCAAAAAACGTGGAGACCATGCTGCTAGACTTTATTAAGTCTCATGAAGATATAAAAAAATGGGCTGGACTTCAACAATCCACTTCGCAATCAGACAACACTGTGCCTGTTACAGAGGAGTGCTCTCCACAAAGAGAAGAAGAAGAACAACAACAACATCCTCTGTCAATGGAGGACTTTTTGGAAATGGAGACACGTATGTTTTGAGTTTCTTGTGCATGTTAGTGTTTCTTGTTTTACTGATTTGATACTCTTAATGTTAGATTTTTCTTTATATAGTATTGATTGAGTTTGTATTTTTATCTCAAGCATTCAAGGTTTGAATGTAAATAGTAAATTACTTGAGTTTTTGAATGGTGGATCTTTAGACTAAAACTATAACATTTAATACTCACAAATACTTAATTACTTGAACTCAATAAGTTTTGGACCTTTTATCAATACCCCCTTGATATGATACATTAGATCCTAGCATGGTTAAATGGTGATGCTTCATAAATTGAACCTAGCTTAGACAGGTGCTGGAGCCTAAATTTAAACTAACCTTGCTAGAAGGGAGCTTATATTTGGACTTTGAGAATTAGCATAAGTAATCAATTAGAGCATAGATTAGACATGTGGTGGTGACCTTAGAGACCAAAATCTTAATGAGCTTGGAAAGGTATTTAAGTACTGCAATTTACTTAGTTTTAGTACTCACTAAAGGCATAGCTTGACAAAAGGTGGACCTTACATGGATCCTAATTTCAAGAGGTGTGGTAGAGCTTCAAACCAAGCTCATATAGCTTGGACATGTGGTGGACCTTGCATGGAGACTAGTTTAGACAAGTGTGGTACACCTTGTAACCAACACCCATTTGTTATATTAGCTTGGACAAGTGGTGGACCTTGCTTTTATGTTTCAATGGAGCATATTTTGGACAGGTGGTAGACCTTGTTTCTCTCCATGCTTCAATGGAGAGAAACATTAGCTTGGAAAAGTGGTGGACCTTGCTTTTATGTTTTAAAGGAGCATATTTTGGACAAGTGGTAGACATTGTTTCTCTCCATGGTTCAATGGAACCCACCTTAGACAAGGGAAGTACCTTGAAACCAAACCCCCATAATACAACCTACTAAATAAGTTGTAAAATTGGTGGGATATGAAACCATCCATGATAGAGCATAGTATAGGTGAAAACGTAGTGGTCCTTATATCAATTACCCATGCATAGCTTGGACAAGTGGTGGACCTTGATTCTCTCTATGTTTCAATGGATCCTGATGCATGGTTTTTAGGACCCCTTCTGAAGATGCAATAAAGGCACAGTCAATTGTTGGGGAGATGAGGATACTCTAGTCCAAGGGATCTCGAAAGAGAAGAAAAATCTACTTCACAAGCACCAAAGAGTAAAAAGTGCCATGGACAGAAGATACGTGGGAACGAGCTCTTATGCATGCCTACAACCTATATCTTACAGAATAGCCTATTCTAGGTGTGAATTTCTAGTGAAATTTACACGAGGATGTTCGTGTGGACTCACAGCACAGCATACTCCATTTTCACTTTTTTACCGACAGTAAATATTTTTTACCACAGTAAATATTTTTCACCTACATGGTAAATACAAATCACTTTTTACCTACAGTAACTTTTTTTACCCATGGTAAATATTTTTTATTGCACCGTAAGTATTTGGTAGGTAACAGTTCACTGTTACTAGAAGCAGTGATTGGGCATCAACAATGCAGTTACAGGAGGAGAAAAGGGGAAAAGCTTATGGTAAAGGTGGGTCAACAGGGATAAAGACTTTTGAGTTGAAAAGAGACATGCTGATTTTTTCAAAGAACACATGTCAAAAGAAGCCATGGTTGAGGAGTTTTTGAGAATTTGATATTCAGGAGGACCCAGCTGCCACCTCCCCCCCGCAGGTCCCCCCCTGACATGTGCAGAACCTCCAGTTTCAACAGCCACCTTACCTACTCTTAAATGCTGGTCAAGGCCTTATCCCCATGTGTCATAATCAGAAAAAATCAGCATTTACCCTCCCCTCTCACATCACTCTAGAGAATATCTTGATGGTGACATATCAGGTGACCTCAATCTGTTGACCACCCTCAGCAAAAAGTAACCCCAATCAGCGGATTTAAGCATGTTTATCCCTAATCCTAAACCCTCTCAGAAACCTATATAAGGAGGCCTTCTCTCACTCAAAACCAACACTTCACCCACTTCACCAAGCAATGAAGCTATGACGACATTGCTCACAACGAGGAGCTATGGATGGAGCTCTACTCTCTCTCCCTCTCTCTCTCTCCCTCTAGTATGCTACATTACTAGCCCTAAAACCTAAATAAGGAGTCTTCTCTCATGCTCCATGGCCACCATCCTCGCCATCATTCTCTAAGGTATTGATGTGTTGCTAGTAGGATCATACCTACTTGCTGGGTTGATTGTTTTTGACAAGGGATTATTCCATCCTTGGCTTGCTTCTCTATATCCTTGTTATGTATGATCAGATGCTGTTGTATTGTTAAGCTGATGTCTTGTGTATATATATGCTACATAAGGTCCCTAAGCTTCGTTTCTATGTGTTTTGCCATATGTTTTGATGCCATCATAATGCCAGAAGTCTCACTTGCCTATATGCACTATGTGTGAGGTCCCTAAACCTCTTAATTTAGGGTGGTGTCCCCTTTGTTTTGTTCTTTGCTTGTCTGCATGAGGCGTGGTTTGTGGAGTGTGCACGAGTACAGAGGCCACCCAATTGCACTGCTCTTTTTCCCGCTATCAGATCCTATCTTGGACTAGAGAGATATCTTACTTATTTCCATGCTTCAATGGATTGTAGCTTGGATAAGGAGTGGACCTTCAAACAAAACTCCACAGCATATCATATATTAACAATTCATGGGTTTTATAGAGATTTTATTGCCTATTTTGGAGAGTTGGTAGACCTTTCTTCTCCATGCTTCAATGGATCTGAGGTTGGACAAGCGGAGCTGGAGAAGTGGTCAACCTTAAAATGAAACCTCCCATGCTAAAACCCATCATAGATCGTATATGTAGTGAACCTTGAAACTCTTTTATGTCCCTATCTTAGAGAAGCATTGCACTCTTGATTATCTCCATACATGAAGGCAAGGTTGGACAAGTGGTGGACCTTCAAACCAGAATCTCTATGCAATAATAGGCAAGTGGTGGAGCTTGTTTTCTCCATATTCCAATGGAGCCTAGCTTAGACAAACAATGGAGCTTGCTTCTCTCCATGTTTCAATGGATCCTAGCTTAGAAAAGTGGTGGAGCTTTGCTTCTCTCCATGTTCCAATGGACCATAGCTTAGACAAGTGGTAGACCTTGAAAAACACCCCCCGTATACAACATATTATGGGGTTTTCATGTTTCAATGGCACCTAGCTTGACAAATGGTAGAGCTTGCTTCTCTTTATGTTTCAATGGATCCAATCTTAGCCAAGTGGTGGACCTTGAAACAAGAACACCCCCCCCCCCCCCCCCCCATGTACAACGTATTATGGGTTTTGAAAGCACTGGGAGAAAATAATAGCTTTGATAAATGGTGGACCCATTAGGAAAAATATGAACCCTCTAGGGGCCCTTTGGGATTAAGGTCAATTAGAGGCCAGCCAATGAGAAGAGGGTGGTGGACACACTCTATGCCCTCAAAAATGTAGGGGGACAAAGTAGTCTTACACTTTTTAAATGGGCTCTTACCTAGTGAGAAGGGGGGGGGGGGCATATGGAACCTCCAACTTCCCTCCTTTTTGATCCGGTTTTGAAAAAATCCCAAAAATTTGAAATTTTTCAAAAATTTCAAAACTCAAATTTCATCTTCTGAAAACCCCCCTAAAACTATTTTATGGTCAAAAAAGCATTTTTTGATCTCAAAAAGTCAAAACGTGCATCCAAAAACCCTAAAATTCAAAATTTTTTAAAAACTTTAAAAAAATCTTTTTTTGCTATCCAGAGCTCCCCCAAAATTAGTTATTAGGCAAAAAGGGATTTTCTCTCTCTAGACACTTTTCCAACCCCTCCTTGGTTGCAACCATCACACTCATCCTCTACTCCAACACTCTCTCTCTTTACACCATCTCCATTGCTGCAGCAAGGAAGCTCCTCTCTCCTCCCCTACCACCTTCCATTGCCACACCAAGCAAGGCTTATCCACCTTCTCCTCCCATTGCCACACCAAGCAAGGGTTGTCCACCTTCTCCTCCCATTGCCACAAGGGTTGACCATTTTCTCATATCACTTTATCACACCTACATTGTAGCAACAAGCAAGGTTCTTCTCCTCCTCCTAGTTTGCTTTGCTCAACCATGGCCAACTCTACTTCGCAAAGGCGACCAAAGGATGAGGTCACAGCACTTGCATGCCACAACACTAGAGGTGTAGATGATGAGTGGGTGCCACAAGAGTTCACCAAAGGTGCTTGGGTATACATGCAACCATCTGTTGTTGGCCCTCATCGTGTGCGGAATCGTGCAAACTTGGATCTTCATTGGAAAGGAAAGCTCCTTGGCTTCAAGAACCGCAAAGACAAGGGGACCATAGCCATTGTGCAACATGTTTTCTCAATGTCAACCATGCACTTGCAACAACCACCTCGATTTCCAACACATTGTAAGTACATGTTTTGAGAATACAAAGCTAGGTGTGAAATCACAGTGTAATGTTATTATGGATTCATACTTAACATTTGTCATGCATTTATAGTCATATTTCCATCCACGTTGGTGGAGGAGCAGCCACTACATAGTCTCTCCGGCACATTCAATGCTATACATGCGGATATTGGAGCAATAATGTTCCCGCATCTTTGCCCAACCAAACTGGTTCAAAGAAGGATTTTCTTCTATTCTCACTCCTATATTGTCCCTACTTCTACACAAGCATTTGGAACGCTTGAACCCATCAAAGTAACTTCCTTATTAAGTATGGAGTGGCCGGTCCCAGATTTGTGGTCGGTAGCATCTTTCAAGAAAAAGATGATAATGGATGTCCAAAACTCTTTGAAATACTCTAAAGCTTCTAGGTCTGTGGGCTTGAGCTGGTGTTTGCCTATTCATTGTTTTGTGCACATTTTTAAAGAGTTTGGATTTGTGGAGACTACCACAATGCTTGTATGTAAAGATGCTCATTACGAGGAATTAGGAAGGCTTTTAGAAGAGGACTGGGGTTTTGTGGAGGGCATGCACAACGGGGACTGGTACCGTTGTAAGGTTGGAGCTTCAGGTATTGGAATGCGCTATTTGAAATCCCCCACCTCCTTGTACATACGATTTCACTATAATCATTGGATGTGCAACCTTGGAGTGTGGACTCCCATACAGAGTGTAGACGGCGCTATTGCAAGATTTGACATTGCAGTGAAGATGCCCAACGATGCTTTGGAGGCAGTCCAAGTGAACAAGCATTGGACTCTCAGTAATGTTCGAGAACATTTGGTTATTATGGGTTTTGAGGCCCTTCAACAAGCACAATTTCGTTTACAAGGTCACAAGGTGAGAATCCTTCCACCACATTTTCAATACATCATGGTTTGTCGATCATTAGATGCTTATTGTAATGAATGTCCGCAGATTGAGAAGAGAATGGAAGACAAATTGAAGGTCGAGGAGGACTGGGGGATAGATGGAACTATGCTATCGATCTTATAACTTTGTAACTCTTGCAATTTTCACATTGATCCCCGCTGTAATCAACATGATTTGCTTCGGCAAATCATGCCTTTGAATATAATTTTTTGCATTGGGATGAGAAATCATTTTTTTGGTGAAAGTGCCTTTTTTTTTAATGTCTTAAAAAAAGGGTACATTATAAAAGGGGGGCCACCTAACTCATTCACTATTTTCACTTTTGCAACTCCTGAGCTTCTCCACTCTCTATCCACACCCTAGGCTAAACATGGATGCTGCCACAGCCTCTGCATCTGTACCCACATCCACCCCTTTGTCACGCTTCATCCTCTTCCTCGAGGACACCAAATACAAAGGGAAGTTGGACCTCCACACCTTTTTTACTCGTCTCCCTGACCTTGACGCCACGGTTGCCCTTCACATGGATGCATTTGAGGAGATTTCTGCGTTCATGGAGGAGCACATCATAAAATATTCTGTATCTATCCCCCCACATGCAGGGATCTGGGTGCCTTGCGATCTTTTGCGCTATATACACAAAGGTGATCGCCCATTCGCCAAGCGGTTGCAACGATTCCAAGAAATTGCAACCAATGCAGGCCATTACTTGGACGAGCAAGCCCCTGGGGTGTCAGCGCTCAAGAAGCGCAAGTTGGGGGTGGAGTACCTTTCTCGGCTCGCAACATTTATCTTCTTGGTGAGCAAGGAACCTGATTTGGAGGAGCTCCGCTTACCACACCTTCAAGTTGGGTCCTTTATCAAGAACACCAAGGAGCAGCAGGTTATCCCCATGAACCCTGCAGCGGAAGGAAAAGCACACCAGCTCGAGTACCCTAGGGGTCTTGAGGAAGTGGTTGAGAAATCCATAGTTGTGGCTGGCCCTAGTGACACTCCAGTGCCACTACCACTGACAGATGTGGCTATCCCAGAGGTAAAAATTAGCCGCTTCTCCTCAGTGTTAGTGGATGGGGAGGAGTTTGTGTTCCTGCATGATTTGGAAAAAGCATTTGGCTTGCGCATGGATGAATGCTTGAGCGTGCTATGCAACAGCAGCAAATGTCCCTTAGACAATACGCCAGATGCCCTAGAAAGCAAGCTCTTGCCAGATGGGGACTCTGTTGCTGACACTATTGCAGTTGTATGTGTGGAGGTCCTGGCAGCAGAGCAGTTGCACGTGGCTGATGAAGATTTCCAAGCCACGCAAGCCAAGGTTGAGGCTGCTAGGATGCCTATGCCATTATGCAACCTCCCATCTGATGATCCAAAGCTTGTATCTGTGGTGCATGGGACCATTGACTTGGATGCAAAGGACAACAGGGAGGAGGATGACAAGGAGCAGGAGGTAAACTGTATCCTAATTTTCATGTTACTATTTTATCCTTTGTGTCTTTTTTCTCAACCTTCATCGGTTTATGACAGGATGTTGTGGAGGTTGATGATTTTGCTGCAAGGACGGGTGGCAAGCGGACGGGCTTTGGACCTCAAGCTTCCCTTGCGCATTACCTCGGACAACTCCCCCCTGGCGATGTGGCCATTATCCATAATGAATTTACTCCCCAAGCCCATTTTATGACTTGGTCCTTAAAAGCTTTGAGCAAGTTTTTGTGTTTGAGTACCATTGCTCAAACTGCGCATCAAGTGTTCCTAGTGCGTAGATCCCTTGTATGCACAGCGTTTGGCACTGGCTTTCGTGGTAAAGTGCTTGCCCAGATAGGGATACATGCTTCCATTGGCTCAACTGACCCAAATGCCATAGCGCAGTCCCTCTTGACTGGGGATTTGCCTTACGCGCAAAATAGGCGCCAGGAAATGGTCAAAAAAATTCTGAACTCCTCAGATACATGAAGTAAAATCACCGTGCCAGAAGGAATAAAAAATATTTGAAATTGTCTCTCTATATTGCAAATTCTTTTCAATCTGATTTGTCAATCTTGAAAATTGTTTCAATTGGTGATATGAATTGTTTTTTGACTTTGTTATTTCAAGGTATGTAATTGTAGTCAATTTGAGTATAATTGTGATTTTTAAGTACCCTAGGGGGTTAGATTAGCCTATAAGGGGCAAAAAATGCCTGGCCACAAGGGCACGCAAATGGCCCATCCATCAGTTTTGGATGGGCCATTTGCGCGCCCTTGTGGCCAGGCATTTTTTTGCCCCTTATAGGCCAATCTACCCCCTAGGGTACTTAAAAAGCACAAATTTATTGCAATGGATTGGTTTTGCATCATTCATTTAAATGCAACCTTTTTATGGCAATTCCAGTATATGTTCACACTCAAGGACACTAGAAAAGCTCAAATCAATTATGAAATGAAGTTTCCAGCAAACTATCACTTGCTTTAGCTCTACCTACTACACCCTTGCACCAAAAAGTCAAATTACATTGGACACTTGGTTTCACAATATGTTATTTGTTTTGATATCCTATAAGGAATTCAAAGCTTGAAATGACAAAAAAAAGGTGTCCATAAGGATCCATATAAAATATTGATGCAAAACCAATAGGTTTTAGTAAATTTGGTTATTTTAAGTACCCTTGGGGGTAGATAAGCCTACAAGGGGCAAAAAAAGGCCTGGCCACAAGGGCGCGCAAATGGCCCATCCATCAGTTTTGGATGGGCCATTTGCGCGCCCTTGTGGCCAGGCATTTTTTTGCCCCTTATAGGCCAATCTACCCCCTAAGGTACTTAAAAAGGACAAATTTATTGCAATGGATTGGTTTTGCATCATTCATTTAAATGCAACCTTTTTATGGCAATTCTAGTATATGTTCACACTCAAGGACACTAGAAAATCTCAAATCAATTATGAAATGAAGTTTCCAGCAAACTATCACTTGCTTTAGCTCTACCTACTACACCCTTGCACCAAAAAGTCAAATTACATTGGACACTTGGTTTCACAATATGTTATTTGTTTTGATATCTTATAGGGAATTCAAAGCTTGAAATGACCAAAAAAAGGTGTCCATAAGGATCCATATAAAATATTGATGCAAAACCAATAGGTTTTAGTAAATTTGGTTATTTTAAGTACCCTTGGGGGTAGATAAGCCTACAAGGGGCAGAAAAAGGCCTGGCCACAAGGGCGCTCAAATGGCCCATCCATCGGTTTTGGATGGGCCATTTGCGCGCCCTTGTGGCCAGGCCTTTTTCTGCCCCTTGTAGGCTTATCTACCCCTAAGGGTACTTAAAATGCACAAATTTACTGAAATTGACTACAATTACATACAGAACTTGAAATTACAAAGATAATAGACAGAGTAGACACAACTGTTGATCATATTGTCATTGGAAAGTCAAATCATTACAAAGATAAGGGTGTGCAATACAAAAAGAGGGGTAACTTCGGCTAATGCTCGAAGTCTCGTCGCAATCGTTGTGTAAGCTGCATATCTTTTGGCTGTATTGTCACTCGCTTTGCATGAATGGCACATAGGTTGATATCTTCCAACACTGAAATGATGTGGGCCTCTACAACTTCTTGAATAGCCTCTAGCGCTATTGCTTGCATTCTATACTGATTTCCATAGCTTTGAAGCACTTCCTTCACAGTGCGAGCAAAGGGGGCGCATCGAATCAAGAGCTCCGTCGTCTTCTGGTAGTGGCGGATTTTTGCAAATGCCCTTGCTATTTTTCGGCGCCGCTGCAGTTGTCTTGGGGGCACTTGCACATTTGCTGGCGGACGGCGTGAAGGCTTCTTGAAAAACTTAGACTTGCGTCTGTTTACATGCTTAGAGGCTGGTTCTGCAACCTGTTCTGATTCTTCCTCTTCCCTTGGTTGCCGATCTTGTCGTGTGGGGAGAGCTCCCTTGCCTTGAGGCAATGTCTTCCCCCCAACGGCCACCCGGTGTGTGCGCGGTATTTTTTCTCGTAGCCATGGTGGCTCACTCTCTGATTCGGTGTCTGTATTGACCACCCGAGTCCTGGATGGTCCTGCTTGTGATTGGGGACGCGACGGCTTCTCCCTATCGGACTCTGATGTTTGCTGGCCCTCTGCTTCTCTCCAGCGCTGGGCACGTTGCTTCATTCTCTTTCTAGGTGTTATATCTTGAGGAGGTGGAGAATCAACAGTCCTTGATGACTCTCGTGCAGCTCTACCATGCCCACTACCAGAAGAGTTCCTGGAACGGCCAGGTGTTCGTGTCCGTTTTCTTCTGCCTTTAATCCATGACGGCTTCTCACATCCTTGGAGGGTGTTTTTGTTGGCAGGCGGATGCTCTTTCGCGGTTTGTTTGGTGCGCGCCATTTCGTTGGTAAGAGCTCACCTGTTCTTAAGAAATGAGTGATTTATGAGAGCATGCAATATTTATAAGGGCCCATTTAAAAAGGGCCCTGTTCACACTAATGTTTTTAAAAGAAGTATTATTTTTTAAATAAACATGTCGCTAAGAGTTGGACCCTGCGTTCACGTTTAGTGACTCGCGCAGTATCCACTTTGATCCTTGTCGCACTCTGCATCACCGCCATGCAGCATGCTTGGTGGGACCTTGCGACATTTGCCACTTGTTGCTATGCTCTTGACGACTCCATTTGCGCACTTCAATAGCAATCTTGGATTGTCGCGCACGCTCCATTGTGAGCTTACGAGCAAATGTTGTGCGAAAAAACCAGTTGAACATCTCTTCCAAATAATTGGATTGCACCATTCCACCACCATGTCGAGTATTTTTGAAGTACACTCCCCTTGCTCAATAATGGGACTTCTCCATGCCTTGAGTGCTAAAAATTTCAAGCGATCCATACTTGTGCATAAAAAATGCACCATGCGCAAACAAGATATGCTGTTCACATGAGCAAACGATCCACATTAGTAAATAAAAACAATCCCTTGTAATGAATACACCATGAATGACTTACCATGTAATGTGTGATGTTATTTTCACCCCAAGAAAGGGTGAAGACCTTGGTAAAATCCGCCAAAGCTTCTTGAAATGATTGCCGTTGTTCTTCTGTTGTGCTGTTAAGGCTCATAAGCTTGACCATTTTATCAAAATGGGCCCAAACTTGCTTGCTCTTATTTGCAAGCTCGCCATTTGAATCATTGTCAGTAGTAGCTTTGCATAAATCCTTCCAAAGCTCCCAAAGGTTACCTGCATGCTGGTTGGAGCTTCTTTGAGCATCATATCGACTTGGCTTTCCTTGGGAAACTTTCTTAAAAAAGTGTCTAGCTTTTTGTCCACTCATTGACACTTGTTGAGCAATTTCATGGGCCTCCCATGTGTTCTTTGCAGCAACTATAGACACATTTCCACCGTGACAGCCAATGGAATTCAAGAGTACCTCCACTCTTTCGATCGCTTCCTGGGACTTTTCCAATGGTTTCATTGTGAAAGCATAGTCAATGTGGAGCTTCAATAGCCTATCAAAAATACGCATGAATGCGTGTAATGTACAAAAATGTACATTCGATAGAGGAAATCGAAAGATTGGATTCCAAGTGTGGTCCTTTTGATCACGGTCTGGGGCATTGAGCATGGGACATCTCAGAATAGACGCTTCCCATTCTCTAACTTCATCTCCGACATCATGACAATCTAACCCTTGTTCTCCATGCCCTTGCCATGGAAGCATGTAACTGGCCTTTGCAGTGCTCTTATGTGATTTTTGTCCATTAGATTTGTACCCTCGAGTGAAAAATGGACAAGGCATGAGAGAAGAAGCCCCTTGTTTGCAGCCAAGCAAACACTTTATGGTCTTCAAATCCCCACCTAAGTGCCACTCCACATCATAACTACCAAAGCCCTCAATCTCCAACTTCTGACCTGCAATTTGGGAGTGTATTACTTCTGTGATCCATGGAGTTCTCTCAAAAATCCACGAAAGTACTCCATTGGTCTCTTTGGGCACCTCAATAGCACCCAACCACCAAATGTCTTTCTCTGATTGCACGCTAAAAGATAGGGTGGGATATGGCTCGACTGAATCCCTTCGCTTGGTTTGCAGAAGGGCCTCGTTCATTAGAGTGACACTTAGCCTCTCTAACCTTCGGCCTTTCACTATTTGACACTCATCGAATTTCAGCACAAAAGCGACTTTTGTGCCAAGCACTACAAAATAAATAGTGCTAAGACCTTAAACTTCAGCTTCTATGAAAAGAATAATACCAAAGAAAAAAGTAAAGTGTGTCACCTTCTTCAGGTAACTCGTAAAATCTAAGCATGGCTTCTTGAAGCCTTCTAAGATCCACAAAAATATTGTTCCACATTGTGTAAGGAAAGCCCTTATTCGAAGGTCTTATGGATTGTTTCTTACCTTTTCCCCTTTTCTTTGTTGCGCACGAAGCATAAAGGGAAGTTGGCATTGTGTCCTCAATGTGTAGGTATGTCCCAATGTGGGAGAACACATCTTCGTTTGTGGCCTTCTTTGCGAGCTTGACCTTGTGAGGAACGGGAAATAGGTTTTCCACAATGCCATGTTCTTTGAGGGCATCCTTTAGGAGTTGAAAAATAGCCTGATAGGCTTTGGTGTTGATTCCAGCCTCATCACAAGCTTGTTGAACGTCATCATCATTAACCACATTTCTTAATTTACGCATAAGGTCCTTGGTGACTGCATCCTTAATGTGCTTACCTCCAGGTGATTGTAAGATAGAAATAATGTCCTCGGTATTGAGACAACTAGTGAGAAGGTTGACTTGATTATCTTGGCTTGTTCCACCGCATGCCTCCTGGATGAAGTTTCTAGCAACAAATAAACATAAATGTTAGAAAATAGTGTGAAGTAAGAATGCAGCATGCAAGTAAAGACCAAATCACCTTGTGGCTGTAACTCGTCGTTTGCGTGCTCCTCCGGAATGTGCAAGAGTTTCAATGGATGAATACGGGTGTTTGCGTTCCCTTGCACCAAGGGGTGTTTCTTTCAAGTATGTGATGGTGTTGGTAAGCTTCTGGATGTGGGACTCCTTTTCTTGCATTTGTTGTTCAAGACTTTTAACTACCCTCTCCAAATAGGCAACACTCTCTTGTAATGCCGTCGTCTTGAGGTGAAGAGCTTGACATTCGTGCATCCACATATGCAAAGAAGCACCTGCACCCATACAGAGCCGCTTGCAATAGCCTAACAAGCCTGCTTCTCCCCTCCCAAGAAATTGAAGAAATGTGGAAAGGCTATTAAACGGTGGATGGAAGCGGCTTATAGGATCGTAAGGGTACAAATGGCCATCCACCCAAATGTCAACATTGGTCTCACAAGCGGTGCGACGTTCCTGTGATGACCTTTGATCACCTTCACTAGTGGTCTTCGGTGCAAATGCCGTGGGTAAGCGAATATGTATGCTTTTGGTGTGTGGAGTACGTGGTGGTGGAAGAAAACCATTTGTGATGTCCGTGAGTACCATGGAAGCTGTTGCGTGAGGAAGCAAATGATGAAAAGATAGAGGGGGAAGGGTAGAGAGGCCGAGCAGGATGGGAGGAGAGAAGGAGGGATGGAGGGGAGGGAGAGATTGGGGAGGAGGAGGAAGGTAGGGGCAGAGAGGGAGAGGAGAGGGAGAGGGAGAGAGGAGGGAGGAGGGAGGAGGGAGGAGGATGAGAGAACAAAATGTTTATTACTTTTTGGGGGAAAAGATTTTTGAAAAAATGGACTTTCTAAGCTTGTGGGTTAAAAAATGGGTCAAAAAATGATTTTTGGATATGTATATATGTTGGGAGGGAGTTTTAAGTAAAAAACAAATAAAAATGAATTTTTTTAAAAAAAGTCAAATTTTGACTCTTTTTGACCCACGGAATTGCTGATGTGGACACACCCCTATGCTTCCTTCACTTTAAAAAAAGCTAGAGAGAGAAAGCAACCCTTTAGGTCCACATCCTACATTTGTCTAAAAAAAAGGCTAGAAAAGCCTACTCAAAACTACCTTCTTCAATGCCCTTGCCCCCTAAACCCCACACAACATTAGCCTTAATCCCTAAAAATTAGGATTCCTTACAAGGCCCATGCAAGGTTCATATTTCTCCTAATGCTTGCTTCTCTCCATGCTTCAATGGAGCCGAGGTTGGACACATGTTGGAGAGAAGATGGTTTCCCATGAAATAAGACCATGCATGCTCTAATCAATCATATGTTGTACACATGGTGGACCTTGCAATTGTTTTATATGCCTAACTTGGACAAGTGGAGGACCCTTGATTACCTCCAGATATCAACAACAAGCGAATTTTGGACAAGTGTAGTACCACCAAACCAGAATCTCTATGCTACAATAGAGTATAGGTAGGACATGTGGTGAACCTTGATATCAAACCATCCATGCTACTAGAGATGATAGGTTTCACATGTGGTGGAACCTTGTATCAATGTTCTATGTGTAGTTTTTGACTAGTGATAGACCTTGAAACTAATCCCTCTAGGCTACAAGAAAAAAGAGATGGATGAGGAGGCTAGACTACTTTTGTTGCATCAACGCATCCCATGTTACCACATATACTATAGGGTTCTTGGATAAGTGTTGGATCTTGTGTCAATGCTCCATGTCTAGCTTGGACAAGTGGTGGACCTTGGTTCTCTCTATGCTTCAAATGGGCAATAGATTGAAGACACAGTGGCCTTTTTTTTTCAATGATTTTCTTTTTTGGAAACCTTGGAGGCACCATGTAAAAGGCACTCTAAGTCTTCCATACAATGGACCTATTGGACTATAAAATAATGATATCTTTCTTTGATCTTGTCATTATTTTATGCATAATATTTTCTTCTTTTTGCAGACACAAAGGAGTTAAGTGATATAAAAACTAAATGTATTTTACACTATGATTGGCATGAAGATCATTTTGGGACACCAACTTTTCCTATTCCCAAAGATGTAATTTTCCATATTAACGGTGTGGATTTTGAAGTGCGACTTTCATGTATTCAAGGAGCTGGTTATGGGCTATTTGTGCATACTACCCTGGAAAGTGGTTTGACTATTCTAAACTATGGAGGGCATAAGCATAGATTTCAAGACTGGAAAAAGATATGCAAAATATTTCCAAGAGCTTATAAATATTATCTTCTAGAGGATCCAAACATAGAAGAAGAGGAAGATTAATCATACATTATTGGTTGTGTAGAAGAAGGAAACGTGTCGGGCTATATAAATATTTCTCATAGTACAAATGTCTGTCCCAACGTACACTATACATTTTATCCAAATTTTCCACCTTGGCATAAATGCACCTCTTCACACATCAAGTCAGAAGAATATGGCCATGTATGCATTCAAACTATTTGTCAAGTTGAAGCAGGAGAAGAGTTGTTTGCTGACTATAACTTTACTTGACATTGTAAAGTATTGTACATGGATGGAAGTCTCAAGTACATGCATCATTTTCATTTTTCATGGATGAAATCTCAAGTGAATATAACATTTGATTATTGTTTAGTTTATGCTCAACGAGAATCTAGAGTGCTCTTATGCTTTGTGTGTTGTCTAACTTACTTGACTACCTTGGCCATACAATCTTGATTCTACTCTAGATTTGTGATAAATCTTTCCAAAATTTAATCAATGTCTAGGTTGGACAAGTGGTGGGGCTTCAAACATTACTGTCTTAAACAAGTGGAGTTATCTTACTTAAATAAGTGGTGGCCTTTGAATCCAAATCTAAGCCAAATCTCTAATTGTTTTCTTGTAGTCTAGGTTGGACATTTGGTGGACCTTGTATCCATGTTTCCTCAACAAGTTGTGGCTTTTAGTTTTCACTTTAAGTACTCATCTTTAATAAAGTGTAGGATGGAAAATGTTGAGTTAGTAGATTGTATTTTAGACAAGTGGTGTTTTGTGTATGAATGCTCAAAATGGTTGCAAGGATTCTAACAACGACTTTACCTTAAATAAATTTCTTACTATGAGTTCTACATATAAATATGGTGAATAAAATTCTAGTGGTTTTGAGATACCATTTGTGTGTGTGTTTTCTTAGATTCACAAACTGGGATGGATAATGCTCCTATGGTTCAGTCAAAAACTATAGAATCCATAGATTCTATGGTTTCTGAAGTGCCCAAGATGGATGATATTTTTATACTAGAGTCTAGTGTTGTCAACTTGAGCAAGCTTCCAATAATGAGTGTTAAGTATGGAGCCTGATTTACCCTTGTAATTTTATGTGGTAAAAGCGCACATTTGTAAGGCCCCCATTATGAGGAGAAGACATCGTGCCTGAAGGAAAATCACTCACCGGAAACCAAAATTTTCACAGTAAAAAACTAGGGGCAACTTTAGCGGCCTCGGGGGCGGAAGCCCCCCGAGACTTTTTTTTCCCCTCACCGGAATATTCCTTTTCCCCGGAATATTATGGCCGGACGGCGGCCGGAAAGTGGTCGGAAAACAACCGTCGGTTGGCCGGTGGCCGGTAGTCAATGGCCGGTGGCCGGTGGCCGGTGGTCGGAAGTCAATGGCAGGTGGGCCGGTGGCCGAATCCAAAAGCAGACTTGTCTTCTCAAGGGCGGCCACACATGGGCGGATTGGAAGGTCCGATTTGGACTTATCTACACAAGGGCGGCTACACATGGCTGCCTCTCATGAGAGAGGGCAGCCCTTTTTGGCCTATAAAAGGAGGCCATTTCTACACACATTTCATAGTGTGAAGTTGATGCAACAAGGGGAGTGTGAGGTGGTGAGAGTGAAGCAAGGAGGGATATCCATTAAGGGTATAATCCCTTTGTAAACTACTTCTTGTTTTGAAGTATTAAAGCCATTGAGTGGCTGCTTTCCCATGGACGTAACCCACATTGGGTGAACCACGTATATCGTGTGTACTCTCTCTCTCTCTCTCTCTCTCTCTCTCTCTCTCTCTCTCTCTCTACTCTATAATCTCGTGTATGTAAACCTCTCTCTCTCCATTAAGTAATCTACTCAATTATCTATTTAGCTACGTCTTATTTCCTAACATTTGGTACCAGAGCAAGGTTTGCTCGTAGCTAAATTATCTCAAGGAAAGGATTCCTTGAATTGAGTAGGAGTTATGGCGGAGGAAGGGAAGCTCAAGATTGAGAAGTTCAACGGCAAAAACCACCAACATTGGAAGATGCAGATTGAAGACTATCTCTACCAGAAGGACCTCTATTTGCCACTAGGCGGTCTTGCGAAGAAGCCCGCAACAATGGCAGATAAAGCATGGATTGTCCTTGATCGAAAGGCACTGGGAACAATCTGGTTAAGCTTGGTGTCAACGGTGGCCTTCAATGTTTCGAAGATGAAGACCACGGAGGACTTGATGAAGTCACTTGACGACTTCTACGAGAAACCATCGGCATCCAATAAGGTATTTCTTATGAAGCGCTTGTTCAATCTAAAGATGGCAGAGAATGGTTCAGTTGCAGAACACCTAAATGACTTTAACACAAACATAAGTCAACTTCGATCGGTGAAAATCAATTTCGATGACGAAGTGCAAGCTCTCCTTATACTATCATCTCTACCGGATAGTTGGGACAGCCTTGTGATTGTTGTAAGTAATTCTATTTCTGGCACAAATACTCTTAAGTTTGATGATGTTGTGGGTGTTCTCCTAAGCAAGGAAATACGAAGGAGAAGCACAGGAGAATCATCAAGTGCTGCACTGTCAGTGGAAACAAGAGGAAGGCCTAAGGAGAGGTTCAAAAACCAAAAGGGTCGTGATCGCTCAAGGCGGAGCAAGTCACGCACAAAGTCAGTTCTTGAATGTTGGAACTACGGCAAGAAGGGCCACGTCAAGAAGGATTGCTGGTCCAAGAAGAAGAAGGAGACAGAGTCTCAAGACAACAAGCCAACATCGGAGGCCAATGTGGCAGGTAAAGTAGAGCAAGATGCTCTAATTCTCTCATTAGACAATGTGTCTAATTCCTGGATAGTAGATTTCGGGGCTTCATTCCATGCGACACCACACAAGCAACATTTCCAAGACTACACCAAAGGTAATTTTGGGTATATATACTTGGGAGATGATGAAGCTTGTGAGATTGTCGACAAAGGTACAGTTTCTATCAAAACTGCTAACGGAAATGAATGGAAGCTTAAAGATGTTAGGCATGTTCCTTCTCTTCGCAAAAATTTAATCTCTACAGGACAATTGGACAATGAAGGTCACAACATTGCATTCGGAAACAAACGGTGGAAGATCTCAAAGGGATCTTTGGTGGTTGCCAAGGGAGAAAAGGTCGGTACCCTTGTGTACTGTTAGCACGCAACCTTCAGCTTGTGCAGCAACTACAGAAGTTGACAGCGCAGTGTGGCACTACCAGCTTGGGCATATGAGTGCCAAAGGAATGCAAATCCTTCAAACAAAGAAGCTTCTACCAGGTTTGAAAGAAGTGGACTTAGAGTTCTGTGAAGATTGTGTTTATGGTAAACAAAAGAGGGTAAAATTTCAAAAATCAGGAAATGAAAGAAAAAATAAAAAACTTGAGTTGGTTCATTCTAATGTTTGGGGTCCTGCAAGTACACCATCACTTGGTGGCTCATTGTACTATGTAACATTCATAGACAATGTGACTAGAAAAACATGGGTTTATGTCATGAAGAATAAATCCGATGTATTTTCCATATTTCAAAGGTGGAAAGCCTTTGTGGAGAATGAAACATGTACCAAGGTTAAATGCCTCAGATCCGACAATGGAGGTGAATATTGCAGCCAAGCTTTTGAAAGCTTTTGTGCTAGCAATGGCATTCGGAGGCAAAGGACAACCCCAAGGACACCTCAGCAAAATGGTATTTCAGAAAGGATGAACAGAACAATCATGGAGCGAGCACGAAGCATGTGGCTACATGCAGGCCTACCGCTTGAGCTTTGGGCGGAAGCTGTAAGTACGTCTGTGTACTTAATCAATCGGTCACCCTCAACGGCATTGGATGGGGGCGTTCCAGAAGAGGCATGGACAGGTAAACCGGTGAATTATGCATTTCTCAAAGTGTTCGGGTGTGAGGCTTTCATGCACATAGATAGAAGCCTAAGATCAAAGCTAGATGCAAAGTCCAAAAAGTGTTTCTTCATTGGCTATGGAGAAGGTGACTTTGGGTATCGCCTATGGAATCGTGAAGATGGTAAAAACTTAAGGAGTAGGGATGTAATTTTTAACGAAAAAAATATGTACAAAGATTACTTGGAAAGAAAACAAACAAAAGAAACAGGTGATGAGTACATGGAGCTTGAGGACGGTGAAGACTCAAAGACTGCAAACGGTGACAATGTGCAACAACGTCAACCAAATGAGGAGCCTCAATCTATTCCCCGAAGATCTACAAGAGCAAGTAGACCTCTAGAAAGGTTTGTTCCTTCCTTCAACCATCTCTTGATCTCAGATTCTGGAGAGCCGGAATCATACGAAGAGTTATGCAACATGGATCCAAAGAAGAATGGACAAAGAGCATGCAAGTGGAGATGGACTCACTACATCGCAAAACCAAACATGGGAGTTGGTTGAGTTTCCTAAAGGTAAGCGGTCACTTCAAAACAAATGGGTGTACAAGCTGAAGGAAGAAGAAGGTGGGAAGAAAAGGTACAAGTCTAGGCTTGTGGTAAAAGGTTTTTCTCAAAAGAAAGGTATTGACTTCAATGAAATATTTTCTCCTGTTGTAAAAATGAACTCAATTAAGCTTGTCTTAAGCCTTGTGGCTTCTCATGATCTAAATCTCGAGCAAATGGATGTAAATACGGCATTCCCTCACGGTGACTTAGAAGAGGAAATCTACATGCTTCAACCAAAGGGGTATGACGTAAAAGGTAAGGAGAAAATGGTTTGTAGATTAAAGAAGAGCTTGTATGATTTAAAGCAAGAATCAAGACAATGGTACTTGAATTTTGATCGATGGATGTTGGATCATGGATTCACAAGATGCAACTCGGATCACTGCGTCTACACGAAGAATTTAGGAGATGGGAAATTCATCATCCTAATGTTGTATGTTGATGAAATGTTGATTGCAAGTGTAACATGCAGGACATCAAAGACCTAAAAGAGGAGCTATCCAAATCTTTTTCAATGAAAGATTTATGTGCTGCAAAGAGGATACTTGGTATGAAAATATCAAGGGACAGGACGAAGAAGACAATAAAGGTATCTCAAGCGGATTACATCAAGAAGGTACTAGAAAGGTTTGCAATGCAAAATGCAAAACCAGTTTCTACACCTTTGGCTGGTCACTTTAAACTAACGAAGGATATGTGTCCAAAGACACAAGAGAAGATAGCCTATATGTCTAAAGTTCCATATGCTGCCGCGGTAGGTTCTCTAATGTATGCTATGGTCTGGACAAGGCCAGACATTGCACATGCAGTGGGAGTTGTGAGTAGGTTCATGGACAACCCAAGTAAAGAGCATTGGCAAGCTGTGAAGTGGATACTTAGGTATCTAAAAGGGACAACAACAAATGCTTTGTATTTTGGAGGAACTGATATTTTTCTAGAAGGGTATGCTGATGCAGATATGGCAGGTGACAAAGATACTCGAAGGAGCACTACTGGCTATGTGTTCACGATTGGAGGCACAACAATAAGCTGGGCTTCAAAGCTGCAGAAAGTGGTTTCACTTTCTACCACGGAAGCAGAGTATGTAGCAATGACGGAGGCAAGCAAAGAAATTCTGTGGCTTCACAGATTCTTAGAAGAGCTTGGATTCAAACAAGACAATTGTGTCTTGTACAGTGATAGCCAAAGCGCTATCCATCTTGCGAAGAACTCAGCCTTTCATTCAAGGAAAAAGCACATTGAGGTGAGATATCACTTCATACGCACTCTTTTGGAAGAGGGACAGCTAAAGCTAGGAAAGGTACATACAAGTGAAAATCCTGCAGACATGTTTACAAAGGTGGTCAACAAGGAGAAGTTGAGCTTTTTCTTATCTTCAATCGGCATTCAAGAATAAGAAGTCAGAATGGAAAGCAGTCTCACAGGTTTGGTTTGGAGATCAGTCTCCAAGTGGGAGATTGTTAAGTATGGAGCCTGATTTACCCTTGTAATTTTATGTGGTAAAAGCGCACATTTGTAAGGCCCCCATTATGAGGAGAAGCCATCGTGCGTGAAGGAAAATCACTCACCGGAAACCTAAATTTTCACAGTCAAAAACCAGGGGCAACTTTAGGGGCCTCGGGGACGGAAGCCCCCGAGAATTTTTTTCCCTCACCGGAATATTCCTTTTCGCCGGAATATTATGGCCGGACGACGGCCGGAAAGTGGTCGGAAAACAACCGTCGGTTGGCCGGCGGCCGGTAGTCAATGGCCGGTGGCCGGTGGTCGGAAGTCAATGGCAGGTGGGCCGGTGGCCGAATTCAATGGCTGGTGGCCAAATCCAAAAGCGGACTTGTCTTCTCAAGGGCGGCCACACATGGGCGGATTGGAGGGTCCGATTTGGACTTATCTACACAAGGGCGGCTACACATGGCTGCCTCTCATGAGAGAGGGCAGCCCTTTTGGCCTATAAAAGGAGGCCATTTCTACACACATTTCCTAGTGTGAAGTTGATGCAACAAGGTGAGTGTGAGGTGGTGAGAGTGAAGCAAGGCGGGATCTCCATTAAGGGTATAATCCCTTTGTAAACTACTTCTTGTTTTGAAGTACTAAAGCCATTGAGTGGCTGCTTTCCCGTGGACGTAGCCCACATTGGGTGAACCACGTATATCGTGTGTACTCTCTCTCTCTCTCTCTATCTCTCTCTCTCTCTCTCTCTCTCTCTCTCTCTCTCTCTCTCTCTCTCTCTCTCTCTCTCTCTCTCTCTCTCTCTCTCTCTCTCTCTCTACTCTATAATCTCGTGTATGTAAACCTGTCTCTCTCCATTAAGTAATCTACTCAATTATCTATTTAGCTACGTCTTATTTCCTAACAATGAGAACCAAGAAATCGATGCTTCAAAAATGCAACATACATCAAAAGAGACTGAAAAGTCCACTCACGAGCTATTGCCAATTGCTACTACGTCATGTAGTGTAGATGTTGAGAAATCCATGCTTACAATTATATTGGATTTAAATGTTCTATTGTTGAAACGTTACCCTCAACCATCCTCACACCACAACTCAGTGCAAATGGATTCAAAAAGATATATTATACTCAGGCCAGGTTGCATCCAATTCGTGAAGACTATTTTACAAAGGTTTAATGTTGCAATTTGGTTCGACAGCTACTAGGAATAATGTGTATCAAATCCTTGCAGCACTAAACAACTTAGCTGAGGATACATTGCCTTTCTTTGCAATTTGGTCGCAAGATGTTTGCTACACTGCTCAAACAATGTTCAAATGTTGAGGCAATGTTCAAGCGTCTAGCCAAAATTGCCATGGGGTTTGAATGTGATCCACAAAGAACAGTGCTTATTGATGACTCTCCTTACAAGGGATGTATTTCACCAGCAAACAATTTCATTTTTCCACCACAATTTGATGCTGAGAAGATGGTTGACAATATGATCTTGGAGGAGCTACTTCCATACTTGATTCAGCTTGATGAGAGAAGGGATGTGTGTGATTTAATTGCTTCTAATCGTTGTGAGCGGGATGAAAACACACACAGCGCCTCTATAACGACCTGACACACACTATGGGGCACCACTCGGCTTAGACAACACACCTGGCCGAGACAGGGAACACACCTCTGGAGTGAGAGGAGAGAGACTATCCACTTGCCCACTCCACACAGACACACACACACACACCCAAAAAACTCAGCTCAAAAGAAGAGAATTTCTGATGTTTAGATACAATTGAGCCTGGGCCAACACCAATGGGGCAAATAGCTCACACAATATGTGTAAAATAAGCCAGATACAATCACAAACTGGAGCAGAAACTTCGCTCATAGGAGAAACTTACACAGAAAAACAACAAAAAAAGAGTGAGGAATTTGGCAAAATGGACAGCGCCATCGCGTCCGGAACGGCCCAAAACCCCAGTCTACAATGTCAAAGTGCTCAAATCCGACCTCGGATGAGCAGTTTACGACCAAAACAGGCTCCAAAATGAGCAAAAACACAGCTACGGCTGTTCCTCCTCTCTTCTCCACGTTTTTTCTGGTCTTCTCTCTGTTTTTTCAGTTCCCACACTTAGCTTTATTACTTGGGCACCCTTGGCCTTTTAGATGACCTCAAACGGACCCCGAACAGGCCAAAAACTGACCTCGCAGTGCATAGTTGTCACCTTTTTGCATCATCCGCACACCTGGCACTCAACTTTTTTCCAATAATGCATCTCGCCACCATGTGAAGTGGCCCCAAAAAGTGGTCCTAATGATGACCTTTCTGCATAACTCTCACAAGAAAACAACCACGTTGTGTCCGTCCTCATCCGCGTGCAAATATTGACCTCGTTCGCCCTCCTGACGCCACTAGATGCCATCTGACGCACCTGCTGACCTCACGTCGTCGGCCCGCGGATAGCTTCCTCGAGAAGTTTTACGCGCTATAAACTCCTCATTATTGTAGAAAAACACAGTGGTACTGGTAATAGTGAAAATCGATGCACTATGTACATGCTGTCCTACCTGTACACATGTGGGCCCCACATAACCACCTGGCTCTAGAAAATGGGCAATCCTTTATTCGATGCACCATGCATGTATATGTACATATGCACAATCCCTTGCTCCAAAAAACTCCTGACATAATTTGCCCATCCCCTAGCCTGCTAGATCATTCATGATCAGCAGCAGCAAAGAGAGATATGAGACTCGCCGCATCACAGGTCTCCTCATCCCTCACCAACACTGCTTGATCCACAGACAGCATATCTTGCTCCACCATCATCAATCTAGCATGATACAATTTAAGACGCAACCCATTTACCCTTGACTTATGTAGAACACCATCCAGGTTAGCCAGCTGATATGTGCGATTTGGAAAACACTCCACTACCTTGAAAGGGCCTTCCCACTTAATTTGAAACTTCTTTTGGAAGGTGTTGTCCAGCTTACTATTGTAGCGCAAAACCAAGTCATGTTTCTTGATACCCTTACTTTTAACCTTTTCATTTATCTTTGCCAAAGCCTTATCCTGCATCTGCCCATAATGCTCCAATGCGCTCATCCTATCCAACTGGACCTCTTGTAACTGCAAGAGCCTCTCTTTAAATGCATCACTAGGCGACCCAAGCAACTTCTCTAACATCTTGACCGCAGGCAACTCTACCTCCACAGGCAATAGTGCTTCCTTTCCATACACCAAATGAAATGGAGTAAACCCTGTCCCTGTCTTCACCGAAGTACGGTAAGCCCATAATGCACTAGGCAATTCCAAATCCCAATTCTTTCCTTGGTGCTCTGTCACTTTAGAAAGAATTTTTACCAACTCACCATTGAACCTTTCATTTAAGCCATTACACTGCGGGTAATAAGGAGTGGTATGCTGGTGCCTAATCTTCATCTTTGTGCATAAGAAGTCTAGTAGTTTAGCTCTAAATCCTGGCCCCTTATCTGAAAGTAGCTCTAATGGTACCCCAAACTTGCAACATATTTCATCATACACAAATTTTGCCACATCCTTTGCAGTGATCTGTTTTACTGCTATAGCCTCTGCCCATCTAGAGAGATAGTCCACTGCCGTCAAGATATAGCTTTTGCCCCTGCTTGTGATAGGTAACGGGCCTATTGCATCAATCCCCCACTTTTCAAACACATCAAATGCCATAATGGTTTTTCGTAGCTCTGGCTTCAACACTCTCTTCCCAAATGCTTGACATCTATTGCAAGACCTACACCAATGGTGAACATCCTTGTTCAAACTAGTCCATACATACCCCTCTTGCAAAATCTTATGCAAGGTGATCTTTAGAGCAAAATGGCCACCACATGCGCCTTCATGATTCTCTTCCAACACTCTGTAAAGCTTCTCCCGCCAAGGTACACGTCTCAACACGAGATCAGCCCCTTTCATGTATAAGACATCACCAATCAATTTGTACCTGTATGCTCTACGCACAAAGCTATACTTCTTAGACTTATGAATCTCCTTTGGAATGATTCCTGTTAGCAAAAACTCCTCTTCTTGAGCCAAACTTTCCCGGCCATGATAAAGAGGTAAATTGGTCCTCAACACGAATAGCTCCCCAATCATGCCTTGAGCTGCTTCATGTGCCTCTCCATTTAGAGCACGTTCAATGTGTCTGATGCTCCATGCTTCAAACTTTTTTAATAGGCCTTTAATTCTGAAGCACATTTCCTTCAATGAGGTGTTCTTGCTCTTCCACACACCCAGCACTTGCTTCATCACTAACAAGGCATCACCTTTTATGCTCAACCTTCGAACCCCATGCTTCAAACAAATGTGTAATCCGGCTTCCAATGTAGCATATTCAGCCTCATTGTTACTATGCGCATCCAATTTGAACCCTCTCTTGCATACTAGCTTCCCCTCTGGATCATAAAGTGCTATACCCCCTGAAGCTGCATCGTGGCTCTTTCTGTATGAACCATCAAAGAACAACACATGTGCATTGCTGATCTGTGGCACTTCTTCAACTACCTTTCTCACCACCTCTTCCTTAACAATAAGGGGATTCTCCTTGTAGGTCAACAAATCAGCTAGGGTAGCCCTTGTACTATCTTCCACTAGAAAAGAGAACTCAAACTCTTGCAGCTCAATTACCCATTTCTTCACCACATTTGACATGTTAATACCATTAATTAACTGTGGCAAAAAGGCATAACTCGTCAAGAAAACAAAAGGCCGTGGTAGCAAGTAATGACAAAATCGTCGACAAGCAAATATTACACTGGCCATCACTAGCTCTACTTCCGATAACTTTCTCTCCGCTACCAACTTCACTCGGCTTTCACAATACACTGGCCTCATATAATGGCTGCCCTTCCCCTTTTGCAATAGCATGGCTCCAATGGCATCATCCCCTACTGATGGATTTACATAAAAAACTTTCTCCCAATCAGGAGCCTGCATGGCTGACAACCCCCCTAACACCTCTTTCACCTCTTGAAACACTTCTTCACAATTGTCATCCCATTGCAATGGATCATGCTTTGCCACTTGCTGTAATGGATAAAGAAGTTGCGAAGACAATGGAATAAACCGTGCCATGTACTTCACTTTGTGTATAAAGGTTGCCAATTACTTCGTACTCATAGGTGATGGAAGAAGAATAATAGACTTCACCTTATCTGGATCAGCCTCAATGCCATTTTCTGACACCATATGGCCCAATAACTTCACCCTTGGGTGTGCTAGATGACAATTCTTTGGATTTAGTTGTCCTCCACATTCATCATATCGAGCCAATACCATCTGCAGCTTCTCATGGTGATCAGTCCTACTGCTATAGACACAGAAGTCATCCATAAAAGCTTTAACACAACTACCAATGAATGGTTCCAACACCCAATTTGCTCTCTCTTGATAAAAGGAAGGTCCATTTGATAACCCAAATGGCAATACTGTGTAGCAATAGCAGCCCCATGGCGTAATAAAAGTTGTCTTTGTGCGGTCTTTAAGAGCAATCTTCAATTGAAAATAGCCTGAAAAACCATCACACACACTGTACTTCTCATAACCTGCCACTGAATCCAAGATCTGATCAATGAATGGAAGAGGATATGGGTTCTTCTTAGTGGCTGCGTTTAAGGGTTTAAAATCCACACAAATTCTCCACTTCCCATCCTTCTTTGGACTGACTACAACTGGACTCACCCATTCTGTGGTCTCCACTGGAACTATGAACCCTGCCTTCAATAACTTGTCCACCTCTACCCGCAAGGCTTCCATTTGCTCTTGACCCATCCTTCTTAGCCTTTGCCGCACTGGCTTAGAACCTTCTTTCAGCTCTATATGCATCTCTTCACCCTTGAACCCTCTGATCTCTTCATATGAAGTAATGAACAAATCAGGAAAACTAGCCAGCATATGCAAAAATATATCCTTCTCCATAGCTGAGAGGTCTCCACTAATCATTTGCGTCATTAATTCCTGCTTCTTTGACAACTCAACTTTGGTTTGCATCAGCCCTTCAATCACTTCATAAGGCCCTTCACTTTCATCTTCAACTTCCTTCGCAAATGCGACTAAACCACACTCCTGGATTTCTTTATCCATCAAAAGAAATGCAACATCAACATCCTCATCACTACTGGTAGTGCTATCACTGTCCTCATCTGTCACCGTGGAAGAGTCTTCATCACTAGACTCATCCTCATCTTCATAAAGCTCCTCTACTCGTTTCCTTGTGTCCATATTATAAAGCTTCTTGGTACCTGTCTTTCCATAGAGGCTAATCGTACCATGTCGCCAATCTTGAAGAGCTCCCACTGCACGTAACCACGGTCTGCCCAGTATAATAGGATATGCTCCCAACCCTGCAGGCATCACATGAAAATCAACCACTGCCTTTGCATCATATGCCTCCACTTCTAAGCTCTTTACAACACCCAAGCATTTTACTTTTTGATGGTTTGCCAATCTGATCCGAAAACCTGACACCCCAGCCACTGTGAGACCCATCTTCTCAACGCATGAGTGTGTTATGACGCATATTTGGGCTCCTCCATCCACATAACCTTGTCCCAAATTTTTCCTTTTATGCCACACATCTACTATTGGACAAATGTCTGGTAGCTCGTCCATTGCCAACACCTTCACTGAACCTCTCTCTGGCTCTTTCTCCATTGGGTTAACCATCCTCTTCCACTGTCGCTTTAGCTTAGGCACCATCTCTATAAGCTGCCCAAAAGTAATATCTGCCTTCCTGCTCGTCAGATCCTCCTTCAAGTCATAGCTTAATTGCCCATCCCCTAGTGGAAAATCTGAAACATGAAACTTTCGACGAGCTCTCCTTTTCCTCTTGGCCTTGACATCCTCGCCTTCATGGCTCTTTCCTTTCTTCTTACTAGGACCTGGGGCACTTCTTTCTTCCTTTTCCTCTGTGGTCCTCTTCCCAATAGGCATCACTAATGTATCCTCTAGCTTTGATGCCTTCTCCAAGGTGACTACACTTAGCACTTTTGTCTTTCCCTTTTCCTCCTGGGTCAGTCCACTGGTTCCTTCGTCTCCCTTAATTTCGATGCCATAATCATTTGACCTAGTTAGCACCTGTCTTGGCAATGGATACATGTCTCCCCCCATCCTTGGTGGCTTATCACATTGCGGGCTGATGTGACCCAACTCTCCACAATTATAACATGTGGGCGTCTGCCTCCAAAATCTACCATTGCTTTGTCCAACACCATTCCTAAGCCTTTCTTCACCTCCTTGCTGATTTGCAAACCTCCCTCGACCTCGATTATTTCCCACTTGACCTAGCATGTTTAGGCTGAGATTCTTCATCAAATCTACCATTTGCCTCATGTCTTGCCTTAGGCCATCATCTTGCACTGCTGTAGTGACCACTGCTGGCATAACCTGAGTAGTAACAGGAACCACTGGTTCATGATGAACCCCTGACATACGACCTTGTAAAGAGTCCATAGGCTGAAATTCAGACCTCATGGGCAAAGACTCCACCCCTAACTGGCTCATTTTCCTCAACTTCCACTCTTTGTTCCTTGCTACCTCTGGTGCATCTTCATATGTCCTAGGCTTCTTTAGTTCCACTCTCCAACGTATATTCTCCCAAAGACCAGCTAAGAACCTGTCCTTCTTCATCATGTCAGGCGGGGGTACCTGTGGTGCTAAGGCCTTGCACATTCGCTCCCATGCCAATGAAAACTTACGTATGTACGCATCTACTGGCTCACCTTCCTTTTGCACCAAAGCCTGTACTTCTTGCCACACTTTGTCAGGATCTTCTATCTTCACAAACTCCACTTCCAACCCATGTCGTAGATTGTCCCAACTCAACCTTACAGGTGGATCAGCCACACGCAGCTCCTCTTCAAATGCTTTGGACCAAACTCGTGCATCACTCTTCAAACAAATTTGGAGAAGGCGTAACATTTGCGTAGGGTCATGAATCTAGTTGCTAATGCAGGCAACCTCCATCTTTTCCAAAAATTCTTCCACATCTTCATCACTTCTTCCATGAAACTCCGGATAAGAGAAAGCCATGGCTACCCAAGTTACAATGCTTTGAGAACCCCTTTGAACACACGTGCAAGAACCCAAAACTTTTGACTACCCAATCCCCAGAAATTTCAATGGAGCTCAACTTTAGATAAGGACAAACACATGCACATCAAATGAGTTTTCATAGTTGATCATCGGAATGACAACAGGCAAAGGACATTCCAGGATCTCTCTCAATCTTCTTGGCCCAAACATAAAGACTATGCGCTGTTGGAAAAAGATCTTCCTGGACACATGAACATTAATCTGAATCCTTTGAGTTAAATGAAAAGGAGTGAAATGAGGGCCATTTTGATCATCCATTAAAGCCAACCATGAAGCTCCCAAGAAGGCACACCTGACTTATCCTCTGATTTTTGCCCAAATTTCAGCAGCATAACAGCATAAATGGCTCAAAATACCAAAAAACAAGCCATCATAACTTGGGAAAATTTCGACAGAGTTTCCCCAGAAGTAGAGCAGTAGGAACCCAAAATATAGACTGTATCTGTATGCATAAACTGCCAACAATAGAACCCGAGCATCAAATAGGACTCACTAGTACATAGCCTATCGCGAGGTCACAAAAAGGGTGCTCCAGCTACCTGTATCACCGAAAGGATCTCCACATTTGAGAATCCCCCAGCTCAATAAAAACCTCACGCTATCGACCCTCACACAAAGGCTAATGCAAATCGCGTATAGTCAAGTCTCAGAAATGACTATCTTCCAGACCAAGTCTCAGAAATGGCTGGGACTGCCAAATACAACCAAGTATGGCTCCACAAATGCGTACAATGGCAGTTTCCACAAGTAACGTACAATCCAGTAGACAATGCGCTCAAACAGGCGCCAAATGATGCATACCCACAACAACTGCAAGTGACACCACTGCTAGTATATCACTGTACTCCAGCTACCTGTACCTGTGTAAATCACCTGTACCTGTACCTGTCCCTGTAACTTGTAACTTGCAACCTGCAACCTGTAATCTGTAACCTGTAGTCTCGAATCTCGAAGCAGAAGGTACTCGAAGAAGATCCTCCGTGGGGGCGCCAAAAGAATGTGAGCGGGATGAAAACACACACACCGCCTCTATAACGACCCGACACACACTCTTGGGAAGATACACACACACACTATGGGGCACCACTCGGCTTAGACAACACACCTGGCCGAGACAGGGAACACACCTCTGGAGTGAGAGGAGAGAGACTATCCACTTGCCCACTCCACACAGACACACACACACACACCCAAAAAACTCAGCTCAAAAGAAGAGAATTTCTGATGTTTAGATACAATTGAGCCTGGGCCAACACCAATGGGGCAAATAGCTCACACAATATGTGTAAAATAAGCCAGATACAATCACAAACTGGAGCAGAAACTTCGCTCATAGGAGAAACTTACACAGAAAAACAACAAAAAAAGAGTGAGGAATTTGGCAAAATGGACAGCGCCATCGCGTCCGGAACGGCCCAAAACCCCAGTCTACAATGTCAAAGTGCTCAAATCCGACCTCGGATGAGCAGTTTACGGCCAAAACAGGCTCCAAAATGAGCAAAAACACAGCTACGGCTGTTCCTCCTCTCTTCTCCACGTTTTTTCTGGTCTTCTCTCTGTTTTTTCAGTTCCCACACTTAGCTTTATTACTTGGGCACCCTTGGCCTTTTAGATGACCTCAAACGGACCCCGAACAGGCCAAAAACTGACCTCGCAGTGCATAGTTGTCACCTTTTTGCATCATCCGCACACCTGGCACTCAGCTTTTTTCCAATAATGCATCTCGCCACCACGTGAAGTGGCCCCAAAAAGTGGTCCTAATGATGACCTTTCTGCATAACTCTCACAAGAAAACACCCACGTTGTGTCCGTCCTCATCTGCGTGCAAATATTGACCTCGTTCGCCCTCCTGACGCCACTAGATGCCATCTGACGCACCTACTGACCTCACGTCGTCGGCCCGCGGATAGCTTCCTCGAGAAGTTTTACGCGCTATAAACTCCTCATTATTGTAGAAAAGCACAGTGGTACTGGTAATAGTGAAAATCGATGCACTATGTACATGCTGTCCTACCTGTACGCATGTGGGCCCCACATAACCACCTGGCTCTAGAAAATGGGCAATCCTTTATTCGATGCACCATGCATGTATATGTACATATGCACAATCCCTTGCTCCAAAAAACTCCTGACATCGTTATGGACAACCTATAGTGACAAATGATAGTGAATACAAACAAATCATGGAGTATTGGAGGTAGAAAAATGATGTTTGGTCAGCTAAGGTGTTCTTTACAAGAAGAATACCACCTGCAAAAGGTGACAGAGATGAAACTATCATTGAAGACACAAGTGACACAAGCCACCGCAATGAAATGAGAAGAGCCCAAATACAAGAGATCTTGGCAAAGGCGGGTACACCCATTGAAAGCATGAGGGCATCACAATTGACCACTTTAGCTAGGCAATTGGGTTGTAACACAAAAGGAGTTTTGAAGGCAGCCACAGCAAAGGCTTATATAAATAAGGTGAAAGCTGAGAACAATCTTCTAAGGCTGGATAGAAACCAACCCTAAGGTACTAGTGACATGTCATATATTCTTGATACACATGCTTGAACACTCATGTGCATGGTATCTAACAAATCTTTCTTTTTATTCCTTCCTACAGGATCTTACAAAGGATACTACTAGATGGAGCTCAATCAATAGAGATTTTGATATTTTTGCTCAAAATAATGAAGCAGTCACCTATAATTTTTTTTAATCAATTTCTTGAGAGACTTTCTTTTAATTTGTAATCATCAAATGAAATGAAAAGTATCCTTCTTATTAAGATTGCTGATCTTTTTCTTGTTCAAAACTTTCAATTGTGATTTATAGTTTTGTTAGCATGAGATTGTGCTTTTTTAGTTTGAAAAAAATTTTCAAAGATCCAAGTCTTTTTTGGCTTTACTTAAGTTATTAATTGTGAAAGATCCAAGTCTTTTTGCTTTACTTAAGTTATTGATTGTCTATGTAATAGTCCTTAAAACAATATCGAATGGCTTTCTTGCTCCCATGTCTCACATTGGTCTGTAGGTAAGACAAGTGGTGACCTTGAAAGTATGGTCTCATATCTCGATCAAGTGAAGAGACATGAAGCTTAAATATCACTACTATGTATCTAGTGTTAAAATCCATCGAGACAAAGATACTAGAGTGCCAAATTGCAGTCTAGTTTAAGTGAAAATCCATTTGAGCTAAGGTAAAACTTATAGTGCCTCATTTCTCTAGGATTCTACCCCATCAAGGAAGTTGGAATCTATCACAAACCAATTAAGACTCTTTTGGAGCCTAGATAAGACAATTCGTGGAACTTAAGAAACTTATTATTGAGTTAGAATCTAGTTTAGATAAGCAAAAGATCTTCAAACCAGCACTTGACTTTCTTACTATTCAATATTCAAAATCCCTTGAGGCTAACAAATTACATACCTACTTGTAACCTAACTAATGAGTAATTATATAGATCTAATCAAGTATATATAATGAGTCTTCAAACTAATAAACCAACGGAAGAGAGTAGCAAGGTCCACTACTTGTCCAAGCTCAGCTCTAGACAACATAGAAAGATGCTAGATCTACTAATTGTCTAATTATAGGCATGGAGAAATGATAGAAGGTTGACCACTTGTCCAACCTATTATCTCTAGTAAGATGGGAGGTTTGGTCTTAAGATTCACCATGTAACCAACCTATACATCATTGTATTATGAAGAATAGAAAATCAAAGCTCCACCACTTGTCCAAGCTAGTTCTAAAATCCACATGGACATAAGCAAGCTCCACCATTTGTCGAATCTCTCTTCCATTAAAACATGAAAAAACTCAGCTATGTTGTACAGGGGGGACTTTTTTCCAAGGTCCACCACTTGTCCAAGCTAGGATCCATTAAAACATGGAAATAAACAAAGCTCCACCACTCGTCCAACCTTTAGAGTTGCAAAGTGTATAGGTTGTCTAAACTAGGTATGGGAAAATAATTGAAGGTCCACCACTTGAAACATGGAGCAAAGCAAGCTCCACCATGTCTCCAATATGCTAGACTCCATTGAAACACCCTAAACCCATGATATTTTGTACATAGGGGATGTACATTCAAGGTCCACCACTTGTCCAACCTAGTATCCCTAGTAGCTTGATAGGTTTGGTCTCAAGATTCACCACTTGTCCACTCTATGTCATTGTATTAAAAAGGATTGGGTGTTAAGGTCCACCACTTGTCCAACTTATAAGGTTATATTTTATATGGTTTTTTTTCTCACAACTTGAACTACCCATGATATGTTTTACATGGGAGTTTTGTTTCAATGTCCGCCACTTGTCCACGCTAACTCTATTGAAACATAGAGAGAACCAAAGGTCCACCACTTGTCCAAGCTAGGCTATATTGAAACATGGAGAGAAGGATGCTCCACCATTTCTCCAAGATAGGCTTCATTGAAACATGGAGAGAAGCAAGCTCCACCATGTCTCCAAGCTAGGATCCATTTAAATACCCTAAACCCATTTTATTTTGTACATGGGGGGTTTTATTTCAAGGCCCACTACTTGTCTAACCTATTATCCCTAGTAGCACAAGTGGTTTGGTCTCAAGATACACCACTTGTACACTCTATGTCATTATATTAAGAAGAATTATGTATTAAGGTCCACCACTTGTCCAACCTATAAGGTTATATCTTAAATGTTATCATTTCTCACCACTTGAAATGCCCATGATATGTTTTACATGGGGGTTTCATTCCAAGGTCCACCACTTGTCCAAGCTAACTCTATTCAAACATAGAGAGAAGCAAAGGTCCACCACTTATGCAAGCTAACTCTATTCAAACATAGAGAGAAGCAAAGGTTCACCACTTGTCAAAGCTAGGCTCCGTTGAAACATGGAGAGAAGTAACCTCCATCATTTTTCCAAGATAGGTGCCATTCAAACATGGAAAGAATCAAGATCTACCATGTCTCCAAGATGCTAGGCTCCATTGAAACACCCTAAAACCATGATATTTTGTACATGGGGTGTTTACATTCAAGGTCTACCACTTCTCTAATGTATTATACCTAGTAGCATGAGTGGTTTGGTCTTAAGATTCACCACTTATCCACTCTATGTCATTATATTAAGAAGAATTGGGTGTTAAGGTCCACCACTTGTCCAACCTATAAGGGTATATCTTAAATGGTATCCTTCACCACTTTTCAAGGTCCATCACCACTTTTTCAACCTATAAGGTTATATCTTGAATGATATTTTTTCTCATCACTTGTAATGCCCATGCTATGTTTTACAAAGGGTTTTTGTTCCAAGATCCACCACTTGTCCAAGCTAACTCTATTGAAACATAGAGAGAAGCAAAGGTCCACCACTTGTCCAAGATAGGCTCCATTGAAACATGGAGAGAAGGATTCTCCACCATTTCTCCAAGATAGGTTCCATTGAAACATTGAGAGAAGCAATCTCCACCATGTCTCCAAGATAGGCTCCATTGAAATACCCTAAACCCATAATTTTGTACATAAGGGGTTTACATTCAAGGTCCACCACTTGTTGTCCAACCTATTATCCCTAGTAGCATGAGTGGTTTGGTCTCAAGATTCACCACTTGTACACTCTATGTCATTATATTAAGAAGAACTATGTGTTAAGGTCCACCACTTGTCCAGCCTATAAGGTTATATTTTAAATGGTATCCTTTCTCACCACTTGAAATTCCCATGATATGTTTTACATGGGGGTTTCATTCCAAGGTCCACCACTTGTCCAAGCTAACTCTATTAAAACATATAGAGAAAGAAAGATCCACCACTTATCCAAGCTAGGCTCATTGAAACATGAAGAGAAGGAACCTCCACTGTTTCTCCTAGATAGGCTCCATTGAAATATGGAGAGAAGTAAGCTCCACCATGTCTCCAAGTTGCTAGGCTCCATTGAAATACCCAATACCCATGATATTTTGTACATGTGGGGTTTACATTCAAGGTCCACTACTTGTCCAACCTATTATCCCTAGTAGGCTTGGTCTCATGATTCACCACTTGTCCACTCTATGTCATTATATTAAGAGAAACTGGGTGTTAAGGTCCACCACTTGTCCAACCTATAATGTTATAGCTTGAAATGTATTTTTTCTCACCACTTGTAATGCCCATGACATGATTTACATGGGGGTTTTGTTCCAAGGTCCACCACTTGTCCAAGCTAACTCTATTGAAACATAGAGAGAAACAAAGGTCCACCACTTTTCCAAGCTAGGCTGCATTGAAACATGGACCTTAATACCAAATTATTTCTAGTAGAATGAGTGATATTTTGTACATGGGGGGTTTACATTCAAGGTCCACCACTTTTCCAACCTATTTTCCCTAGTAGGTTTGGTCCCAAGTTCACCACTTATCCACTCTATGTCATTATATTAAGAATAATTGGGTGTTAAGGTCCACCAATTGTCCAACCTATAAGGTTATATATTGAATGGTATTTTTTCTCACCACTTGTAATGCCCATGATATGTTTTACATGGGGGTTTTGTTCCAAGGTCCACCACTTTTCCAAGATAACTCTATTCAAACATAGAGAGAAACAAAGGTCCACCACTTGTCCAAGCTAAGCTCCATTGAAACATGGAGAGAATGATGCTCCACCATTTATCCAAGATAGTAGGCTACATTGAAACATGGAGAGAAGCAAGCTTTACCATGTTTCCAAGCTAGGCTCCATTGAAACACTCTAGGGGGTTTTATTTCAAGGCCCACCACTTGTTTAACCTATTATCCCTAGTAGCATGAGTGGTTTGGTTTCAAGATTCACTACTTGTACACTCTATGTAATTATATTAAGAAGAACAATGTGTTAAGGTCCACCACTTGTCCAACCTATAAGGTTATATCTTAAATGGTATCCTTTCTCGCCACTTGAAATGCCCATGATATGTTTTACGTGGGAGTTTCATTCCAAGATCCACCACTTGTCCAAGCTAACCATATTCATACATAGAGAGAAACAAAGGTCCACAACTTATCCAAGCTAGGCTCCATTGAAACATGGAGAGAAGGAACCTCCACCATTTCTCCTAGATAGGCTCCATTAAAACATGGAGAGAAGTAAGTTCCACCCTGTCTCCAAGATGTTAGGCTCCATTGAAATACGCAAAACCCATGATATTTTGTACATGGGGGATTTACATTCAAGGTCAACCACTTGTCCAACCTATTATCCCTAGTAGTGATAGCCGTTTTTCGGCTCTTTGTAATTGCCACAGTGAGTTACCTCACCCTACCAAAATCACCCAAACACTGTGGCTATCCCTACCATTTCACTATACATAGGCATGCGTGAGTCATGGGACTTTTCCCATATCTTCTTAAAAAACCCTCAATTAGCTAGTCATTGGGCTAGTTGAGCCAAAAAAATAAAAAATATAAGTATATTATGGCCCATGCGTATGTAAATATTTCTTTGTATATAGGGCCTAAATAAAAGGCTTTTTCATAATTATTTTGATATTTATTTAAATATTTCTACCTAGGTGTGTGTTATTTATGCTCTGTACATTGCCTCACCATTACCACAATTTTTCTTACCATTTTTCATACTCTTTATTCCATATAGAAATATTTTCATGTAAGCTTCTCTTATATTTGGTGTAACTCCACCCCAACAAAAATCCAAAAAAACTAGTTTTATTTATGTGTATATTTTTTCACTATTGTGATTTTTTCCTTCCTACATCTTTTTTTTTTTTTCTAAAATATTAGAACACCAAAAATATTTATCTTTTTATGGTAGCCTCATAATGAGAGAGATTTCTTTTGACCCCTTTATATTTTTTCCACTTATATTATTTGACATGTATATATTTTTTAGACCCCTCAATATTTGATTTTCTTAGTTGTACTATTCACTTATCATAATCTCAACAATATCTTCAATTATAGACCTACCAAATAAGGTCAAGGGTAGGTGGCATGCATACATGCACTATGGAGGGCTCACTCTTGGAGGTATTCAAAAGAATCATCCAAAGAAGGACCCCACAAGGACCTTGTGCAGTGGAAAAAAACGGTCGGTTTTGCTGAATTTTTAAAATTCACTTGCTCTCTGAATTTGAAAAGGTGATACAAACAAAAGTTGTCGCTCGTGGGCTGAACTTTTGCCTCAAATTTTTTCATATTTTTTTGAGCTATGAGCTGTGATCTATGATTTTATTAGTGGACCCCAGTTTTCCCATGTTATGCAGCCACACACTCTCTTCCACTTTATCATTTTCCTCTTTCACACACACTTCTCCACTCATCATCCCCACCTCTCTCACCACTCCTCTCTGCACCCTACTCACCTTCTCCTCAACCTTTGAAGAATAAGAGAAACCATGGTGAACTCATACCTCCCACACACAATTCCATTCCAAAATTGACCACCTAGTCTCATTTTTCCTCCTCCAAATTACCCATATCTATCAAAAAAACCACAAAATTCAGCCTCTTCTCTTAAAAGACAGCATCATGGTGGTTGATTACTCAGCTTCAATTACCTTGTCTCTCAAGGAAGGTCAAGAGTGGAAAAAAAATGTACCGTCAAAGCTAGTGGACCGTCAACAAGCGTCAAAATTGGCCCTACTCAAGACACTTCCACCTTTTCTTACCTCTTAAGATTTTTTCTTCCTTATTTGTATCCTACATGGATACTCCCATTGTAAATATCCAATTCCATTTGTAAATTAATACTAACTCTACTAACACTAACCCACTATGAAAAGTCCTATCACCTCCATTTCTCTCCTCTCTTTCCCCACCAACTTCTTGATAATTCCAAGCAAAAGAAATTAGATAAATTGCTGAAAATCTAACCCAACCATGGTTAGAGGAGTAACCCTAGCCTTCAAAATTTCTATAAAAGGAGGGTGTAGCTAGCACAAAAGGGGGGAGCCATAAGCAAGAGCACTATGCTATAGCTTGAGAAGCCAAGCTCAACCTCTCTAGAAGGAGCTCTTGAGTGGAAGCTCATTGTCTTATGCATGTGCATGTGTTGTAATAGGGGATTAGCAAGGGAACTCTATGCCATTGTAAGAGAGAGAGTGATCATTCAATTGAGAGTAGAAAATCTATCATTTCTCCTACTAGTGTAAGCCCAAAATTTATTGAATCAAGGAGGGTGGATTTGGACTAAGCTTGGATACTTTGTCTCCTTTCCAACGTGAAGTAATGGACAACAATGATGCGTAAGTGTCTTGGTGTTTTTTGTTAAGTTCTTGATAGCTTGTCTCATGGTGTTGTCATCAATCTAGCCATAAATCCCACATACTGTAAGAAGGCGACAGGGTGGAGAGGACTCCCCTGACCTTAAGACAGTGATTGGGGTGGCTTTTCTTGTGATGTGTTGTGGTGAAATTTACGCAAGCTATGTTGAACAAATACTAATCTCACTTTGATTTGTCATGACAGATTTGTAAGAAGGTATTAATGCAACAAGCACCACCTCCCCCTTTCTCTCTCTTTCTTAAATATATAGTTGTATTTGCTTGATCATTGCCGATACGTTTCAAAGCAGCCCTAGCACTCTCTCTCTCTCTCTCTCTCTCTCTCTCTCTCTCTCTCTCTCTCTCTCTCTCTCTCTCTCTCTCTCTCTCTCTCTACGCGTCCTAGTTTGCATTCAAAACTAGGTGGTGCCCCAAATTTGTGTAGGGTTAGGATGCGGGTTTGTGTGTGTGTTGTTGTTTTTTTCCAACCCCAACCCAATTGAGTAGCATGGGAGCCTAGAAGAGTGCTTGGAGGCCACTCTTCTTGTTGCCCGCCCAGACTGCCTCAGTAGGTTTGGTCTGATGATTCACCACTTTTCCACTCTATGTCATTATATCAAGAGGAATTGGGTGCTAAGGCAAGATGGTGAAAAACAAGACAAAGTTGTGGGATGACTTCTTGGATGGTGCCTTGTGGGCGTATCGAACCACATATAGGGAAGCCACGGAGTTCACACCATTTCACTTGGTCTATGGTCAAGAGGCTTTACAGCCAATTGAGCTAAACATTCCAACAATGAGACTTCATGGCAAATCAGCACAAGATGATCAAGAAGCATGGATGGATCGACTTCTTACCTTAGCTGAGCTTGAGTGGAAAAGAGAAGCAGCATACGAGTGCTATAAGAGGAAAGCCACACAGACAAATGAGAAGCTTGACAAGAAACTGAAGGACAAAGGCATCAATGAAGGAGATCTTGTGCTAAGGTATGACAATCGACTCGATAATCGTTTTGATGCCAAATTTGAAACAAGATGGCAAGGGCCATACATAGTCAAGAAGGCTTTCAATTCAAGTTACTATCAGCTTATGGACTTGAATGGTAAAGAGCACTCCAGGAAAGTAAACGGGTATCGCTTGAAGCCCTATTTGAGTCGCCTTCTACCAAAGGATCTACCAAAGATCTGTCAAAAGGCCACTGTCTCATGTAAGTATTGTTACATGAAGCATGAGTGTAACTCTAACCAAAATTCTGAGGGGCCAAACAATAAAGATCTCGTCAAGGACTCTGAAGCACTCTCTTTGGAAAAGATGCTCTATGATGGTACATGAATATACCATCATCCAGGGGGAGGGCTAATGATAGCCGTTTTTCGGCTCTTTGTAATTGCCACAGTGAGTTACCTCACCCTACCAAAATCACCCAAACACTGTGGCTATCCCTACCATTTCACTGTACATAGGCGTGCGTGAGTCACGGGACTTTTCCCATATCTTCTTAAAAAACCCTCAATTAGCTAGTCATTGGGCTAGTTGAGCCAAAAAAATAAAAAATATAAGTATATTATGGCTCATGCGTATGTAAATATTTCTTTGTATATAGGGCCTAAATAAAAGATTTTTTCATAATTATTTTGGTATTTATTTAAATATTTCTACCTAGGTGTGTGTTATTTATGCTCTGTACATTGCCTCACCATTACCACAATTTTTCTTACCATTTTTCATACTCTTTATTCCATATAGAAATATTTTCATGTAAGCTTCTCTTATATTTGGTGTAACTCCACCCACACAAAAATCCAAAAAAACTAGTTTTATTTATGTGTGTATTTTTTCACTATTGTGATTTTTTCCTTCCTACATCTATTTTTTTTTTCTAAAAAATTAGAACACCAAAAATATTTATCTTTTTATGGTAGCCTCATAATGAGAGAGATTTGTTTTGACCCCTTTATATTTTTTCCACTTATATTATTTGACATGTACATATTTTTTAGACCCCTCAATATTTGATTTTCTTAGTTGTACTATTCACTTATCATAATCTCAACAATATCTTCAATTATAGACCTACCAAATAAGGTCAAGGGTAGGTGGCATGCATACATGCACTATGGAGGGCTCACTCTTGGAGGTATTCAAAAGAATCATCCAAAGAAGGACCCCACAAGGACCTTGTGCAGTGGAAAAAAACGGTCGGTTTTGCTGAATTTTTAAAGTTCACTTGCTCTCTGAATTTGAAAACGTGATACAAACAAAAGTTGTCGCTCGTGGGCTGAACTTTTGCCTCAAATTTTTTCATATTTTTTTGAGCTACGAGCTGTGAGCTATGATTTTATTAGTGGACCCCAGTTTTCCCATGTTATGCAGCCACACTCTCTCTTCCACTTTATCATTTTCCTCTTTCACACACACTTCTCCACTCATCATCTCCACCTCTCTCACCACTCCTCTCTGCACCCTACTCACCTTCTCCTCAACCTTTGAAGAATAAGAGAAACCATGGTGAACTCATACCTCCCACACACAATTCCATTCCAAAATTGACCACCTAGTCTCATTTTTCCTCCTCCAAATTACCCATATCTATCAAAAAAACCACAAAATTCAGCCTCTTCTCTTAAAAGACAGCATCATGGTGGTTGATTACTCAGCTTCAATTACCTTGTCTCTCAAGGAAGGTCAAGAGTGGAAAAAAAATGTACCGTCAAAGCTAGTGGACCGTCAACAAGCGTCAAAATTGGCCCTACTCAAGACACTTGGAGCATCAACCTTGTAAGAAATCCACCTTTTCTTACCTCTTAAGATTTTTTCTTCCTTATTTGTATCCTACATGGATACTCCCATTGTAAATATCCAATTCCATTTGTAAATTAATACTAACTCTACTAACACTAACCCACTATGAAAAGTCCTATCACCTCCATTTCTCTCCTCTCTCTTTCCCCACCAACTTCTTGATAATTCCAAGCAAAAGAAATTAGATAACTTGCGGAAAATCTAGCCCAACCATGGTTAGAGGAGTAACCCTAGCCTTCAAAATTGCTATAAAAGGAGGGTGTAGCTAGCACAAAAGGGGGGATCCATAAGCAAGAGCACTATGCTATAGCTTGAGAAGCCAAGCTCAACCTCTCTAGAAGGAGCTCTTGAGTGGAAGCTCATTGTCTTATGCATGTGCATGTGTTGTAATAGGGGATTAGCAAGGGAACTCTATGCCATTGTAAGAGAGAGAGTGATCATTCAATTGAGAGTAGAAAATCTATCATTTCTCCTACTAGTGTAAGCCCAAAATTTGTTGAATCAAGGAGGGTGGATTTGGACTAAGCTTGGATACTTTGTCTCCTTTCCAACGTGAAGTAATGGACAACAATGATGTGTAAGTGTCTTGGTGTTTTTTGTTAAGTTCTTGATAGCTTGTCTCATGGTGTTGTCATCAATCTAGCCATAAATCCCACATACTGTAAGAAGGCGACAGGGTGGAGAGGACTCCCCTGACCTTAAGACAGTGATTGGGGTGGCTTTTCTTGTGATGTGTTGTGGTGAAATTTACGCAAGCTATGTTGAACAAATACTAATCTCACTTTGATTTGTCATGACAGATTTGTAAGAAGGTATTAATGCAACAAGCACCCCCCCCTTTCTCTCTCTTTCTTAAATCTTGTATTTGCTTGATCATTGCCGATACGTTTCAAAGCAGCCCTAGCACTCTCATCTGCCTCACTTTCTCTCTCTCTCTCTCTCTCTCTCTCTCTCTCTCTCTCTCTCTCTCTCTCTCTTCTCTCTCTCTCTCTCTCTCTCTCTCTCTACGCGTCCTAGTTCGCATCCAAAACTAGGTGGTGCCCCAAATTTGTGTAGGGTTAGGTTGCGGGTTTGTGTGTGTGTTGTTGTTTTTTTCCAACCCCAACCCAATTGAGCAGCATGGGAGCCTAGAAGAGTGCTTGGAGGCCACTCTTCTTGTTGCCCGCCCCAGACTGCCTCAAATTGGTGCCCCCACTGAGGAAGGCTTGTATATTTTTGTGTAGAATCAACCTTTAGCATAGTCAAGTAGTTTGCATGAATCACGAAAATTTGTATGATCCCTTCATTCCCATTGCAAGGCAAAAGGTACATATAATTGTTAGTACTAAGTTGCAATTTCAACGTGTCATTCGTAGAATTTTAGGTCCTCTTAGGTTGGCCGAGATAAACGCTTTAGTAAATCCTTTTATTTTGCCTCTCATTAGGTACGACCTTAGTTTGGACGTCTATATTTTTGTTTTGTTTTAAGCATTAGGTCATGCATAGACCATGGATAATGGCCCAGGAATAGAGGTTTTCCCCTTCCATTTCACTCCACACATTAGAATAAACATTGCAATTAGTAGGAAAATCCATTTTCAACAACGTATGGTGTTCATGTTTGGTGCCCAAAGAGTAGGAGAAATTCTCGCATCACCAAACCCTGTCATCCTACCTCTTATTGATTATCATAGGTCGTTTGATGTGAATATCTTTATTTTGTTGTAGAATAGATTGCAAGCTAGAAAACATTATTGTGTAAATCTTTTTAAGAAAGAAAAACAAAAACGGGTGTCACTTTGAAATCAATTCAATGGAAAGCCAACGCCAAATGTCTGGGTATCCTCTTTTCTTTGGAGAGCCTGGAGAGGATGCAGAATTATTTTTAGCGAATTTCAAGATGTCTTGCCGTATCAAGAGGATAATAACTGATCAAGAACGTGTAGAAATGTTTGAGGTGGTCCTTAGGAAAGATGCTAGCACTTGGTTTGACTCTTTGCCTGAGGAAGTTAAGGGGAATTACACAGAAGTTTTGAATCGTTTCAAGAAATACTTCTTTGATCCCCAAAACACCCAAAAATTATGGCAAGACATTGTTTCTCATAAGCAAAAAGACTTAGATGACTACTACTTGTATAAGCAAGAGTTTCTACGTCTTTGGGCTCTATGGATACGAAATGTTGCTAACCCTGGTGATGGTGCAGAATTTCTAAAGAAGGAGAGGTTCATAGCCGGACTCTTTCCTGACCTTAAGGTAAAAGTTGAGGCGGGTGCACCTGCTACCTTTGATGCAGCTGAAACTAGGGCTGCTGAGAAATATAGGAAACTCAAGTGCTTAAGGGGAGAGGTTCCAATAGAAGGTCTTAGACCCAAAGGTAAGTCACAAGCATCAACATCGAGGGAGCTTCCTGAGGTAACGGCGGAAGTAATTGAGAAGTTAAACGAATCTTTAAGCAGCCTGTCAATTCACCTTGCACAAGCTGTAGGTCCAAAGGGACAAGCAAAGAAGTCTGAAGAGCGAGATCCACGACCTAGGAGAGTCTTGCAATGTTGGAATTACGGAGAGTCTGGACATGGGATGTATAATTGTCCTTGGCCCCGTGGGGAGCCAGGGAGACCTAACTTGAATTACCCAGTGATGAATGCAGGTGAAGGAACTGGTCAACAACCAAGGCTTCTACAAAGACCAAATGGACCAAGACCACCTCCACAAGGGGTAGAAGGAGTTCCACCTTTGCCAGATCCAAATGTGCATGTGGTAGAGGTGACAAACTCAAATGAGGTTGACATGGAAGCAAATGGCATTAAGCGTGGCCGAGGAAAAGGTAAAGAGAAAGAGAGTGTCCCATCACAGAGTGACCATGGACAAGGCAAGAAGGCAAAGGAGACCAAGGAAGCTAAGAGGACTCGACGTCGTATCAATCTCCAAGACTTCCCTCTTGGACATGGTATGGCTCCATACAACCTGTTGGACGACATGCGAGGTAAGGGTCCTGATATCTCATGGCCTCAGTTTCTTGCATTATGCCCACAAGTTAGGAGGGATTTAACAAAGGCAGTTAGCACTAGGAGAAAGGTAAAAGAGAGTTTTCCTGTTGTAAAAATTGCACATGCTGAAATGAACGAGGATATTACACCTGTGCTAGATTGTTACATAAAAGGAAGATTGGTTAGGAAAGGTCTAGTGGATGGGGGTGCACAAATTTGTATCATGACAGAAGGGCTCATGCAAAGACTAGGCATGCACATCCATGAGACACCTGAAATCAAAGTGAAAATGGCAAACAATAGCAAGGCTAGGTGCGTAGGCATTTGTAAAAATGTTTTTGTGGAGGCCTTTGCATTAAGAAGGCAGTGGATTTCTATGTCATGTCTACCAAGGGAAATGGTTACCATTTATCCTAGGAAGACCATGGCTAATGAAAATGCGAGCTTTGCAGGATTGGGAGAGTGGAAAGATAATTTGCAGGAATGACAATCACAAGAAGGTTGTCTTTGACATGAAGGAGCAACACCAAGAGGAGCTCCATGAAGAATCATCTCGAAGTGAGACGGAAGAAGATTGGACTGAAAGCACTTCAGAAGAAGAAAGTAGCGGCAGCATTACTGAAGAGGAGTCCTCAATTGAAGTCATGGGGGTAAGGTTTAAGCCAACAACCAGGAGACCTCTTCTTGAGGTTTGGAAGAGAGTAGGTTCCCAAGAGAACCAAAATGTGGAAGATGAAGGAATGTTAGAAGGTATGTTGTCTACAACACTTACAAAGGATGAAAGAGAGGAGTTCAAATGTGTGCTAAGGAAATTTCCGAGGCTTTTTGCTAAAGACTACACCGATGTGCGTGGAGTAGATGTTGTTCAACACAAGATTGAGTTGAAGCCAGAGGCCACACCTAAGGCTCAAAAGCTACGAAGGCTAGGAGTCATTAAGGAGCAGGCTCTACTCAAGGAGGTAAGAAAGCTTCTAGCAGCAGGTTTCATTTATCCAGTGGAGAATTCAGAGTGGGTCTCTCCCGTTGTTGTCACTCCTAAGAAAAACGGCAAGTGGAGGGTGTGTGTGGATTATCGTCCACTTAATGAGGCAACAAAAAGAGATCACTTTCCCCTCCCATTTCAGGATGAGATACTAAATGAAGTAGCTGGTCATGAGAAGTACACTGTGTGTGATGGCTACTCGGGTTACTTTCAAATAGGTATCGCATTGGAGGATCAATTGAAAACAACCTTTATCACTCCTTGGGGTTGTTATGCTTTTAGAGTCATGCCATTTGGCCTGACAAATGCTCCTGCAACTTTCCAACGCTTCATGAACATGGTGTTTCAAGCATTCTTTGGAAAGTCCATTAGGGTTTTTATTGATGATTTTTGCATTTATAGCTCAAAATCATTGCATCTACAAAGGGTAGAAGAAGGTTTAAAGAAGCTCTATGACATGGGAGGTCAACTCAACCCCGACAAGTGTCACATAGCTGAGGATGAAGTGATCTTGCTTGGTCACAAGGTTTCCTATAAAGGCATTGAGGTGGATCCTTCAAAGGCAAAGGCTCTTATTGAGCTCCCCTCACCCAAGAATCTCAAAGAGGTCATATCATTCATTCAAAAAGTGAAGTATATGTCACGCTTTATTCACTTAGCTTCGGAGTTGCTTCATCCTTTGCAAAAGTTGACACAACAAGTAGAATTTGCATGGTCTGATGAGCTTGAAGAGTATTTTTGTAACATTAAAGTCATTTTGTCAGAGCTACCAACACTCATGCCTCCTTGTTGGGAGTACACATTCTTTGTTAGCTCTAGTGTTGGAAGGGAAACAATTGGTGCTGTGTTGCTACAACAAGATCCCCACAGTACAAGGATGCGACCCATCTACTTTGCTAGTAGGGTCATGAATGCTTTGGAGAGAGACTACACAGAAGCAGAACTCATGATGCTTTCTCTCATGTTTGCGGTGAGAAAGTTTAGATCCTACCTGCTACCAAAACCTTTTGTAATTCTCACTGCAGAAATTTGTTCCCTTGGGTGTCATCTCAAATGAATCTTAGTACTAGGATCTCAAAGTGGATTATGGAGTTGCAAGAGTTTCAATACTCTTTCAAGGTAGAAGATAGTGTGCGTGCACAATTGGCAGGGATTCTCACTTATAGGGTGCATGAAAAGGAGATTAAGGTGCCTGAAGTAAAGACCCTACCATTGCCACCACCAAAAAGTATTCCTAATGCTTTTACCTTGTTCTTTGATGGAGCTTTTCGTCGAGCCACAGGAAAAGCAGGGGGAGGGCTAGTGTTGCTCAACCCAAGTGGAGAGGTGGTCATGAAAGAGAAGTTCAATCTACCAAGTTCAGCTAGCAACAATGAAGCAGAATACGACACACTAATTCATGGTTTGAAGATGTGCATTGGCCAAGGGATACAACGCCTCATGGTAAAGGGAGATGCACTTCTCATTGTTAAACAGATTTTAGGCATTTGGGCATGCAAGAATGAAAGCTTACGGACAAAAGTTCATGCCATTCGTAGATTGTTTAATCAATTTGAAGAAGTGCAACTATATCATATTCCTAGGAAACAAAATGAAGATGCCGATTTACTTGCACAGCAAGTAGTTACATGTGTTGAGAAAGAAGTGCAGGTCATCATGGTGGCAGCAACTGTCAAGCAACCGAGATACCAGGGATTGGAGTCATTGACTCCCATTATTAGCTACATTTTGGAGGGCGAGTTTCCACAAGACTTCACGAAGGCTCAGAAGAGGAGACTCATGAAGAAGGCAAGCGCATATCTCTTCCTAGAAGGCTCCCTCTATCAAAGAGGGAGGGATCAAGTATGCAGAAGAGTACCAACTATTGAGGAAATTCCAGCCATTCTAAAAGGTTTGCATGAAGAAGCATGTGGTGGTCATTTTGCCCAAGAATTAACTGTGAAGAAGATTTTGCTTGCGGGTATGTTTGGCCAAGTCTGCATGTGGATGTCCAACATTGGTGTAAAAGTTGTCACAATTGTCAGGTAAATGGGAATAGAAGATTGGTTTATGGTCCAAGGCAAATCGTGCTTGCAAATGGACCGTTTGAAAAGTGGGGCATTGATGCTATGGGTCCTCTGCCTAGGACAAAAAATGGTAAACTCTACATTCTAGTGGCTGTAGACTATATGACTAGGTGGGTGGAAGCACAAAGTGTGGCAAAGGTAAATGAGAAGACAGTGAGCAAATTCGTCTACACTCACATTTGTTGTAGATTTGGCACACCTTTGGAGATTGTTTCTGATAATGGTCCAGGGTTTAGAAAGGGATTGCTCACAGAAGTCTGTGAAGAACTTCACATTCTACATCGTCACAGTACACCCTACTATCCCCAATCAAATGGTTTGGTAGAAAAAGCTAATGGTGTCATTGCAGGCATCATTAGAAAGATGGTGAAAAACAAGACAAAGTTGTGGGATGACTTCTTGGATGGTGCCTTGTGGGCGTATCGAACCACATATAGGGAAGCCACGGAGTTCACACCATTTCACTTGGTCTATGGTCAAGAGGCTTTACAGCCAATTGAGCTAAACATTCCAACAATGCGACTTCATGGCAAATCAGCACAAGATGATCAAGAAGCATGGATGGATCGACTTCTTACCTTAGCTGAGCTTGAGTGGAAAAGAGAAGCAGCATACGAGTGCTATAAGAGGAAAGCCACACAGACAAAGGAGAAGCTTGACAAGAAACTGAAAGGACAAAGGCATCAATGAAGGAGATCTTGAGCTAAGGTATGACAATCGACTCGATAATCGTTTTGATGCCAAATTTGAAACAAGATGGCAAGGGCCATACATAGTCAAGAAGGCTTTCAATTCAAGTTACTATCAGCTTATGGACTTGAATGGTAAAGAGCACTCCAGGAAAGTAAACGGGTATCGCTTGAAGCCCTATTTGAGTCGCCTTCTACCAAAGGATCTACCAAAGATCTGTCAAAAGGCCACTGTCTCATGTAAGTATTGTTACATGAAGCATGAGTGTAACTCTAGCCAAAATTCTGAGGGGCCAAACAATAAAGATCTCGTCAAGGACTCTGAAGCACTCTCTTTGGAAAAGATGCTCTATGATGGTACATGAATATACCATCATCCAGGGGGAGGGCTAATGATAGCCGTTTTTCGGCTCTTTGTAATTGCCACAGTGAGTTACCTCACCCTACCAAATCACCCAAACACAGTGGCTATCCCTACCATTTCACTGTACATAGGCGTGCGTGAGTCACGGGACTTTTCCCATATCTTCTTAAAAAACCTCAATAGCTAGTCATTGGCTAGTTGAGCCAAAAAAATAAAAAATATAATTAAGTATATATGGCCCATGCGTATGTAAATATTTCTTTGTATATAGGGCCTAAATAAAAGATTTTTTCATAATTATTTTGGTATTTATTTAAATATTTCTACCTAGGTGTGTGTTATTATGCTCTGTACATTGCCTCACCATTACCACAATTTTTCTTACCATTTTTCATACTCTTTATTCCATATAGAAATATTTTCATGTAAGCTTCTCTTTATATTTGGTGTAACTCCACCCCAACAAAAATCCAAAAAAACTAGTTTTATTTATGTGTATATTTTTTCACTATTGTGATTTTTTTCCCTTCCTACATCTATTTTTTTTTTTCTAAAAAATTAGAACACCAAAAATATTTATCTTTTTATGGTAGCCTCATAATGAGAGAGATTTATTTGACCCCTTTATATTTTTTTCCACCTTTATATTATATTTGACATGTACATATTTTTTAGACCCCTCAATATTTGATTTTCTTAGTTGTACTATTCACTTATATCATAAACTCAACAATATCTTCAATTATAGACCTACCAAATAAGGTCAAGGGTAGGTGGCATGCATACATGCACTATGGAGGGCTCACTCTGGAGGTATTCAAAAGAATCATCCAAAGAAGGACCCCACAAGGACCTTGTGCAGTGGAAAAAAACGGTCGGTTTTGCTGAATTTTTAAAGTTCACTTGCTCTCCGAATTTGAAAAGGTGATACAAACAAAGTTGTAGCTCGTGGGCTGAACTTTTGCCCTCAAATTTTTTCATATTTTTTTGAGCTACGAGCTGTGAGCTATGATTTTATTAGTGGACCCCAGTTTTCCCCATGCTATGCAGCCACACTCTCTCTTCCACTTTATCATTTTCCTCTTTCACACACACTTCTCCACTCATCATCCCACCTCTCTCACCACTCCTCTCTGCACCCTACTCACCTTCTCCTCAACCTTGAAGAATAAGAGAAACCATGGTGAACTCATACCTCCCACACACAATTCCATTCCAAAATTGACCACCTAGTCTCATTTTTCCTCCTCCAAATTACCCATATCTATCAAAAAAACCACAAAATTCAGCCTCTTCTCTAAAAAGACAGCATCATGGTGGTTGATTACTCAGCTTCAATTACCTTGTCTCTTCAAGGAAGGTCAAGAGTGGAGAAAAAATGTACCGTCAAAGCTAGTGGACCGTCAACAAGCGTCAAAATTGGCCCTACTCAAGACACTTGGAGCATCAACCTTGTAAGAAATCCACCTTTTCTTACCTCTTAAGAGTTTTTCTTCCTTATTTGTATCCTACATGGATACTCCCATTGTAAATATCCAATTCCATTTGTAAATTAATACTAACTCTACTAACACTAACCCACTATGAAAAGTCCTATCACCTCCATTTCTCTCCTCCTCTTTCCCCCACCAACTTCTTGATAATTCCAAGCAAAAGAAATTAGATAAATTGCTGAAAATCTAACCCAACCATGGTTAGAGGAGTAACCCTAGCCTTCAAAATTGCTATAAAAGGAGGGTGTAGCTAGCACAAAAGGGGGAGCCATAAGCAAGAGCACTATGCTATAGCTTGAGAAGCCAAGCTCAACTCTCTAGAAGGAGCTCTTGAGTGGAAGCTCATTGTCTTATGCATGTGCATGTGTTGTATAGGGGATTAGCAAGGGAACTCTATGCCATTGTAAGAGAGAGAGTGATCATTCAATTGAGAGTAGGAAATCTATCATTTCTCCTACTAGTGTAAGCCCAACATTTGCTGAATCAAGGAGGGTGGATTTGGACTAAGCTTGGATACTTTGTCTCCCTTCCAACGTGAAGTAATGGACAACAATGATGCGTAAGTGTCTTGGTGTTTTTTGTAAGTTCTTGATAGCTTGTCTCTGGTGTTGTCATCAATCTAGCCATAAATCCCACATACTGTAAGAGGGCGACAGGGTGGGAGAGGACTCCCCTGGCCTTAAGACAGTGATTGGGGTGGCTTTTCTTGTGATGTTTGTGGTGAAATTTACGCAAGCTATGTTGAACAAATACTAATCTCACTTTGATTTGTCATGACAGATTTGTAAGAAGGTATTAATGCAACAAGCACCCCCTCCCCCTTTCTCTCTTTCTTAAATATATAGTTGTATTTGCTTGATCATTGCCGATACGTTTAAAAGCAGCCCGAGCACTATCTCTCCTCTCTCTCTCTCTCTCTCTCTCTCTCTCTCCTCTCTCTCTCTCTCTCTTCTCTACGCGTCCTAGTTCGCATCCAAAACTAGGTGGTGCCCCAATTTGTGTAGGGTTAGGTTGCGGGTTTGTGTGTGTGTTTGTTGTTTTTTCCCAACCCCAACCCAATTGAGCAGCATGGGAGCCTAGAAGAGTGCTTGGAGGCCACTCTTCTTGTTGCCCGCCCCAGACCGCCTCAAATTGGTGCCCCCACTGAGGAACGGCTTGTGTATTTTTGTGTAGAACCAACCTTTAGCATAGTCAAGTAGTTTGCATGAATCACGAAAATTTGTATGATCCCTTCATTCCCATTGCAAGGCAAAAGGTACACATAATTGTTAGTACTAAGTTGCAATTTCAACGTGTCATTCGTAGAATTTTAGGTCCTCTCAGGTTGGCCGAGATAAACGCTTCAGTAAATCCTTTTATTTTGCCTCTCATTAGGTACGACCTTAGTTTGGAGGTCTATATTTTGTTTTGTTTTAAGCATTAGGTCATGCATAGACCATGGATAATGGCCCAGGAATAGAGGTTTTCCCCTTCCATTTCACTCCACACATTAGAATAAACATTGCAATTAGTAGGAAAATCCATTTTCAACAACGTATGGTGTTCATGTTTGGTGCCCAAAGAGTAGGAGAAATTCTCGCATCACCAAACCCTGTCATCCTACCTCTTATTGATTATCATAGGTCGTTTGATGTGAATATCTTTATTTTGTTGTAGAATAGATTGCAAGCTAGAAAACATTATTGTGTAAATCTTTTTAAGAAAGAAAAACAAAAACGGGTGTCACTTTGAAATCAATTCAATGCAAAGCCAACGCCAAATGTCTGGGTACCTTGAATGGTATTTTTTTGCACCACTTGTAATGCCCATGACATGCTTTACATGGGGGTTTTGTTCCAAGGTTCACCACTTGTCCAAGCTAATTCTATTGAAACATAGAGAGAAACAAAGGTCCCCCACTTGTCCAAGCTAGGCTCCATTGAAACATGGACCTTAATACCAAATTATTCCTAGTAGCATGAGTGATATTTTGTACATGGGGGGTTTGCATTCAAGGTCCACCACTTGTCCAACCTGCTTTTCCTAGTAGGTTTGGTCGCAAGATTCACCACTTGTCCACTCTATGTCATTATATTAATAATAATTGGGTGTTCACATCCACCACTTGTCCAACCTATAAGGTTATATATTGAATGGTATTTTTTCTCACCACTTGTAATGTCCATGATATGTTTTATATGGGGGTTTTGTTCCAAGGTCCACCACTTGTCCAAGCTAGGCTCCATTGAAACATGGAGAGAATGATGTTGCACCATTTATCCAAGATAGACTCCATTGAAACATGGAGAGAAGTAAGCTCCACCATGTCTCCAAGATGCTAGAGTCCATTGAAATACCCAAAACCCATGATACTTTGTACATGGGGGGTTTACATTCAAGGTCCACCACTTGTCCAACCTATTATCCCTAGTAGCATGAGTGGTTTGGTCTCAGGATTCACCACTTTCCCACTCTATATCATTATATTAAGAAAAATTGGGTTTCCATATCTAAATGGATCTTTGCTTGGATAAGTGGTAGACCTTGAGACCTAAATACCCATTCTACACTAGAGCATTGGTTAAGCCTTATGCACTTCAATCATACCTTTAACAAGTAGTAGTTATTAGTTGACTTAAGTCTAGTTGAACTCCATGGTATTGAGACTAAGAGAGAGTGTAGCATAAAAAAGAGTCAGGATATTATTTGACTTTCTTTCTATTAATGAGTAGATCATAGATGTATTTTGGTATCTAATAAAACCTTAGGGTAGACAATGTAAACTCATGTCTATTGTTGTGTTTGCATTAAGTGTTCTTGTTCTTTAATTTCAGAATCATTACAGAAAAATGGATTGGCTATATGCTGGCATAAATTGAAGAAAACTATTGAATTACCCATCCAACCTCCTCCAAGACCTTGTCCAAGGAATGAATCACCTCCTTATCACCTACCACTTGCTTTCAAGGACACCAAAAGAGTACTTATCTTGGATCTAGAGGGGTTACTTCTCAAGACAATTGAAATGAAACATGGAGATTCTATGCCAACTTGGGCTCAACACATGCGACTTGTGGAGGATAAAGATGAAGTTTATCATGTGGTGCAACCAGACGCACAAATTTTTTTGGATTTTTGTGCTGAATACTTTGAGCTATGGATATGGAGTTGCTATAACTTAACAAGGGCATCACACAAAAATGTTTTCCTGAGCAGTATACCAAGTTCAAGGTAATTATGAGTAACAAAAATTACCAAAATCCAAATATCATGTTAGGATTTACAAGGGTTTATCACAAAAATTTGAGTGATATTTGGAATATATTTGAGGATTTGGATGCAAACAATACCTTAATTTTTTATGACACTCCATATAGGGTGATGTGGAACATGACAGGGACATATCTTATATTTCCAAAGATGTGGAGGCAAACTTCCGAGCAACTTCAAAACTTCTTGTAGAGAACCATAATTCCATGGTTGGTAGGATGGTTGTATGCAAGAGATAAGAGAGTCTATACATACAACACAATTGTAAATCAGTATAGTGATTCTGAGACAAATTATGTCCTTGGTGTGTACTTGTCAACACGAAAGCATTGAATAAGTATGGCCATAAGATGCTTTTTTTATTCTAGTGTGTATCTTTCAACATTTGTATAATTTGATATAGTCTTTTTTTTAAAAAAAACAAAGGTGTGTCAATTTTATGAACACTTCAATGGAGTGCACCCTACTCTAAGGGGACTTCAATGTACTATTGGAGTGCATCCTATTGTAAGGGGACTCTGATGTATTGCTAGAGTGCACCCAAATTTTTGGGGACTCATTTTTTATTTGATTGGGGCCTATGTTGGGTCATATAGTAAAATAAATTCATTTTTTGTCAATTCATATATCGAGGTTGCATTTATTTGTAACTATGAGAGAATTGATGTTTGATGTCAAAATAAAACTTGTAAGTGTGGATCAGAGAATTCATGGACTTTAAATATGTGAGAGGGATCTTTTTCTTGGGCACAAATGTTTGCTTCAAGAATTTTGTCATTACATACTTTATGTGAAAGAGTTTTAGAACCTAAAAGACTTTGAAAAGAAAACTATGGAATCTAAGTGCATGTATTCTTGAATGGCTTGAAAGTTGATGTATACATGCATGTGGCCTTGATGAAGATTTAGCTCTGACAAAATGCAAAGTTAGAATTCTTGGACTTTACCTTTGTCAATTTGGTAATAACATATTTAACTTTCTTTTCTTATGGGTGGAAAATATATTATTATGTGCATTTGGAACCTAATTGCTTGACCTTCAAACCAAGATTCCTATGTTATTTTTTCATATACTTTTTTGTAATGAATTACGATTGTGGATACAAGGTCCACCACTTGTTCAAGCTAGATCTAAGAAAGTATATATACTGAGTCTTCAAACTAGTAAACCAAGGGAAGAGAGAAGCAGGGTCCATCACTTGTCCAAGCTCATCTCTAGAAAACATAGAGAGATGTTAGGTCTACTAATTGTCCAATATAGTCATGGAGAAATGATAGAAGGTTGATCCACTTGTCCAACCTATCATCTCTAGTAAAATTGGAGGTTTGGCCTTAAGATTCACCATGTAACCAACCTATACTTCATTGTATTATGAAGAGTAGAAAAGAAAAGCTCCACCACTTGTCTAAGGTAGTTCCAAAATCAACATGGAGAGAAGAAAGCTTCACCATTTGTCCAAGATAGGTTCCATTAAAACATGGAAAACCTCACATATGTTGTACATGGAAGCTTTTTTTCAAGTTCCACCACTTGTCTAAGCTAGGATCCATTAAAACATGGATAGAAACAAGGCTCCACCACTCGTCCAACCTTTATAGCTGCAAAGTGTACCGGTTGTCTAAACTAGGCATGGGAAAATAATAGAAGGTCCACCACTTATCCTATACATTATCTCTAATAGCATGGGAGGTTTGGTCTCAAGATTTAGGAATTGGCTAACCTGTATTTCATTGTATTATGATGAATTTGGTTTTAAAGTCAACTACTTATCCAAGCTATAAGTTTATATCTTGAATGGTATTCCTTCCCATCACTTAGAAAACCAATGATATGTTGTACATGGGTGGGTTTGTTACAAGGTCCACCACTTGTCCAAGCTAGTTTCATTGAAACATGGATGAAGGCAAGCTCCACCATTTGTTAAAGCTAGACTCCATTGAAATCTAGAAAATCCATGCTATGTTGTACATGGGGTTTTTGTTTTAAGATCCAACACTTTTCCAAGCTAAGATCCATTGAAACATGGAGAGGAGAAACACTCCACCACTTGGCCAAGCTAGGAAACATTGATAATAGTTGGTTTAGTTTGAAGATCCACCACGTGTCTAAGCTAACTCTATTGAAACATAGACAGAAGCAAAGGTCCACCAATTGTCCAAGCTAGGATCCATTGAAACATGGACAGAAGCAAGCTCCACCATTTCTCCAAGATAGGCTCCATTGAAACATGGAGAGAATCAAAGGTCCACCATTTCTCCAAGCCAGGCTCCAGTTGTCCAACCTATAAGGTTATATCTTAAATGGTAATCTTTCTAATCACTTGTAATACCCATGATATGTTTTACATGGGGGTTTTGTTCCAAGGTCACCACTTGTCCAAGCTAACTCTATTGAAACATAGAGAGAAGCAAAGGTCCACCACTTGTCCAAGCTAGTCTCCATTGAAATAAGGAGAGAAGCAAGCTCCATCATTTCTCCAAGATAGGCTAGCCTGGATAAGTGCACCTTGAAACCAACCTTCCTATGAGGCAATAGAGCATATGCTACATTTTTTATGTATGCCCCATGCCTCAAATTAAGAAGTTATAGATTAGAAGTGGACCTTGCTTGAATGTCACATGTAGTAAATTAAGGAAAAATAGCCAAGTGGATTGTATTCCTCAATGGATCCTTGCCTTCACAAGTTGTGAACCTTGAGTCACTTTTACATTAACTTGGACAAGTGGTGGACCTAGAAACCAAGCTCTCCATGTTGAGATAAGTTGTAGGTAGGACAGTAGAACATAGACAACGATAATGGAAGCAATATACTTGTCTCCTAATAATCCAATTGATTGAAACCATGGTTTTAGTTGTTTTCATTGTGTATTGTATGTGCATAAAGTGCAATGAGACCTTACGAAAACTCAAATTTTTGACAAAATCTCTATATTTTGTACATGATATATTGAAAGTTGTCCAACCTGGGAATTGGGATTTTCCAACTTTACCTAATGTGGTCTTCATAGGTGCTTGCTTCCATAGATGATTGCAATGGAGAAAGGCCTTCTGCTTGCATATGCTTAGAATAGCCTTGACGAGCTTCCTTGCTGACATCCTACAACGATTCGAAGTGATTACCCATCTTGTGGTTTTTCTGTGAAGGTACCAAGAAAGAAGAAAGGAATTCGATCCCCTTTTTTGCACTGAAAGGCTTTAATTCTAACGATTTCTCAGTTTGCGATGAGAAAGACGCCAGAGGGCCGAAATTGTAGTTTACAGCATGGATAGCTCAATAGCTGCACGTCTTAACAAGGCGACTGATGAAGGTCATAAAAAAAGCAAGCATGCACTTGCCGTTGGATGGTCAATGCCATTCCAGATAGGAAGCTCCTTTCTCAAGTACATTTGACATGCATATCAACCTAGACAATACTGCCAAGCACGACATCTTTCTTTAATAGCCTCCGAATCACAATATACTGCTGAGTTTTTGTGTCCATATGAGCATCTTTTGTAGAGCCACATGCCTTCAAGGTACGTGCAAAGGTAATTGCATATGGAGAGAGACCATCGCTTTGCATACTTATCGACCAAGACAGTTCCAAGCACGACATCTTTTCTCAACATCCTTTGACTAACAATACAATTGTGAATTTTTGTGCCTATATCAGCATCTTGCTTAGAGCTACATGCCTTCAAGATGCATGCATAGGTGATTACATCTGTAGAGAGGCACTCACTTTGCATCTGTTGAAAACAAACTAGAGCTTTCTGCCCCTGCCCACGTGGGACAAATCTTGCAATTAGTGCATTCCAAGAGTGCACACTCCAGACGGGAATCTCCTCGAGCACTTGCGTAGAGCCACATGCCTTTAAGATGTCAGCGTAGCATTCAAGACGAAAGTATAGGTGACTGAATTTTGAGAGATACACTTGATTTTGCGTCCGCTGAAAATAGCCTAGAGATTTCTGGCACTGCTCTTGTTGCGCGCATCCCGCAATTAGTGCATTCCAATAGGTGGCATTCCCGACAGGAAGCTCCTCAAGCACGTTTTGTGCTTTCTCAAGCGCACCACATTAAGCATACATAACGACCAAGATAGTGCCAAGGACGACAAATTCCTGTGCCCTTGTCGGGCATATCCTACAATCAGTGTGTTCCGAAAGACGACATCCCGCACCACATGTGGCATACATACCAACCAAAGCATTGCCAAGCATGGAAATTGTTGGCAACAACCCCTGACTAACAATATCATAGTGATTTTTAGGCCGATATCAGCATCTTGATGCACGCTTATGTGATTGCATTTGGAGAGACGCCCTCACTTTGCATCCCCGTTGAAAGCAGCCAAGAGCTTTCTAGCCCTGCTCCTGTTGCGTGTATCCTGCACTGAATGCATTCCAAGAGACAACATTCCGGATAGAAATCTTCTCAGACACATTTTTGTGCTTTCTCAAACACACCACATTTAGCATACATATCGACCAAGGTATTTCCAAGCACGAAATCTTTCTAGCCCTACTCTTGTTGTGCGTAGAGCCACATGCCTTCAAGATGCATGCACAGGTGATTGCATCTGCTGAGAACAATCTAGAGCATCCTTAAATCACTACATTCCAAGAGTCCACACTTCGGAATCTGGCGCTACTATTGTTGTGCACATCCCCAATCAGTGCATTCCAAGAAGCAACATTCCAGACAAGAAGCTCCTCAAGCACTTTTTGTGCTTTTTGAAGTGCACCACATTTGGCATACATATCGACCAAGACAATGCCAAGCACGACATCTTTCTCAAGCGCATGAAATTTGACATACATATCAACCAAGATAGTGCCAAGCATGACAACTTTTTCCAGCAGACTATGACAAACAACATAATTGATTTTTGTGTCCATATCAACATAACATCTTTTTGTGTCCATATCAGCATCTTGTGCCACATGCCTTCAAGATGCATGATAGGTGATTTCATAGGCCGAATACACCCCATTTGCCACATGTCGTGCAACAATAAGTGCATACCAAGAGACCACATCCCATCCCGATCCTAGAGGCAGTTGGAGTACGTAGGTGATTGTATCTGGAGAGAGGCTCTTGCTTGGCATCTGTTGAAAAGAGACTACGACCTTGCTACACGATGCACACTAGTTGATTGCAGTTGGAGTACGTAGGTGATTGTATCTGGAGAGAGGCCCTTGCTTGGCATCTGTTGAAAATAGACTACGACCTTGCTACACGATGCACGCCAGTTGACTTCCTTCTGGGCAGAAATTCTGCTAATGTGTCAACAGTTAGAACCCCCAGAACACTGCTCAGCTCCAGAACAGCTAGAGGTTCATTCTCCAAAGGCTTCTCACGATGTCCCAGGTCAAAATGCCAACAATCACTTATTGCACAACCAAGCAATTTCTTCGACAACCTGGAGGCACCGTCAAACCTCCGACCATTGCCACAACTCTATACGCAAAGCTACTAAATCCATGATCAACATTTCACCGTAATAGTCACAGTTGAAAACAGACTACGACCTTGCTACACGATGCACGCCAATTGACTTCGAGCAGAAAGTCTACTAATGTGTCAACAATTAGAACCCCCAGAACACTGCTCAACTCCAAACCAGCTAGAGGTTCATTCTCCAAAGGCTTTTCACGATGTCCCAGGTCAAAATTCCAGCAATCACTTACTGCACAAGCAGACAATTTCTTCGACAACATGGAGGCACCGTATCATATGGCACAATATTGCTGATGACAGCTTGCAGGTGGACCATACGAGATCAGCTCGACCAAGTTGTTGGTCGTGGTGAAGCCTCCATGGCTCCTGCTAAACCCTGTTCAAATAACTGCCGCTTAGCAGGTGGGTGGGCATCGATGGGTGTGTGTGTGTGTGTGTGTGTGTGTGTGTGTGTGTGTGTGTGTGTGTGTGTGTGTGTGAGAGAGAGAGAGAGAGAGAGAGTACTCGAATAGAAGTGCGCAAAAGGGCTACTCAAGGGGAGATGAAAATCGGCGTTCTCCATCGCCATCACTACCAGCATATACATAATTGAATATATACCTGTGATCATCATGTTTTCCTTTGATCAACATCCTTGTGGCTATGATTGCTTCTATATCATCCTCTTTGTCTCTTTTATACCTTCTCTTAGGTCAATTATGTCCACCGCGATCTTCATCATCATGTCGACCATGTCTACTGCAATCTCCATCATCATCTCTTCTGCTGCTGTGACTTCTGCCATCATGTCGACTGTCAATGTATACTTCTGCTATCATGTCCATCACCACTGCTTCAGTTGTTGTTCCTCTTGTTTTTTTTCTTAGCCTCATGCTCAAGCACCTTTTGCCTATCCAGTGCAAGACGAGCCCTGTTACCTATGGGCAGTCTCAGAGCAAAACAATTGCCTCGTGTGAGGTTTGTTGTGCTGTGCGCGTTGTGCTGTTTGTTTTGCATGACAATCAAATCTAAAAGCTTTGCTTGAGCGCAACCATTAAAAGTGGGAAATTGTTGGTTATAATTGAGTTAAAAGCATCGCTACAGCAGCCATAGCTATAAAGCGCTGTTTTTTTTAGCGCTATAAAGCGCTGTTTTTACAGTAGCTTTGATGCACTGCAGCCACGTGGGCTACTGAGGGGCCAAGGAGAGGAAAATTGACACTTCGCTAACGAAGTAACAAGATAGGGGCACCACCTAGTTATGGTATGCGAACTAGGACGCAAGAGATTTTTTCACTACCAAGAAGATACACCACAAAGCACACACAAGCAACCTCACACCAAGACACACACAAAATGGACTAGAGAGAGCTAGAGAAAAGGGAAGAGAGAGAGGAGTGGATCTTGAATAATACTTTATTTGTGACTTGCAAATGGAGATGGTTCGTTATGATGCTATTGTAGAGCTTGTACAAAACTCTCAACATTTCCCAAACACACACACATTGTCTTAGGGTGTGGGAGACCTCTCACCACAATACCCTCTTACAATGGACACCAAATTGGCAATGAAAAACACACTAAAACACTTTCTAAAATCAAGATCAACCGATAAAAACTCAAAATACACAAGTCACCTTGAATTCACCAAACCGTATTGCACAAATGGAAGACGAAGATTTGAACGCCGAATCACGTCTTTGATGCACCATACCTCAATTTATTGATGATGAAGGAGCATATACAATAGTGGTTTTGAGATTTTTGGAACTCACGCTCTCTCACTTGCAATGTGTAGCTTGAAAGATTCTCTCACACCAAAAGTGAAGCTCACGAAGTGGTTGCTACGCCTAAGTCTCTCCTCATGCATAGAGTGTTGGGGTGCTATGTGAGGTATTGGAGGTTGTTTTACAAGAAGGAGAGGGGCCTATTTATAGGTTGGAGACCCCTCATTAAGATTATTGAAAATCCTAATTTACAAGCTAACAAATCAGGATTATGATTTTTTCTGAATATCAAAACATTGCGGGCCTTCTTTGTCTACTTGAGTCATGGATGTGGGCTCAAAAGAGAGCATTATTCATGGTAGATAAGGTGAAAGTAGAGTTTTAATGAAGGAGAGAGAGAGAGAGAGAGAGAGAGAGAGAGAGAGAGAGAGAGAGAGAGTTACTATGCACATATCTTGAGGTGAGGTGCCTTTTATGGTTAGGTCAATGGATATTTTGTGTTAGTATGTTAGTGGTTAGTGTTAGTAATCACTAGAAAGTTAATGATGTATTTACAATGGGTAGAATGATGTGGATGGTTGAAGTAAGATGGTTGAATGAAGTAAGGAAATCCTTGTGATGGTGAAGCTTGAAGAAGGACTTATTTGTGTAGGTTCCCAAAATGACTATTGATCTTCTTCTTCGTCTTCTCTTCTTTATGCCACCACCGCCAAGGTTGATTATCGTGATGAAAATTGCAATTCCGTTGATGAGATATCTCAATTTTCAGAGGTTAAGCATGGTTTACATACTGAATTTATGTATATAGAGAAGAAGTCAGATGGAATTGTACTTTGGAAGTAATAGAGAGAAGCATAGAGATGGTGTATGTACATGTATAGCTCATATGAGAGCTATGGAAGTAAGAGTGGAGGTTAATGGTGAAGAAGGTGAGAGAAACCATGAAAGGTGCAGGTTTGAATGAGGGATTGAGAGGAATGAGTGTGTGTGTGTGTGTGTGTGTGTGTGTGTGTGTGTGTGTAGAAGTGTGGAAAGAGGTGAGAGAAGACTATGGGCTACTTGTGAGGAAAGTTGGCAGACTGGGGTCCACTCAGAAAATCCTAGCTCACCGGTGGTTGCTACAAAAATCACTAGCATTTTTGAGGTGATTATTCAGCTCTTGGTCCACATTTTCTCTTTTGACCACCACTTCAAATTCAGAGTGGAGATGGATATAAAAAATCCCACAAAAATACTTGTTTTTCTTCACAACAAGTCTTCAGTGGCCCCCCTTTTGTTGAATTTTCATATGGCTCCAAAAGTGAGCCCCTCCTTGCATGAGAGCATGACCTAATTGATTCTTAGGAGTAAATTATGCATGGTTGTGGATTATGCATAAATATAATACATGGATATGATGAAAAAAAACAGGCTAGTATATAAACAATTCATGGAATCTAGAATAGTGTCAGCTATATATAAATATAAAATGGAAAAAAGAGATATATGAAAATATAAGGAATCAAATGAGGGGACCCTCGTTTGTTTTATTGAAGTATAGGAATTTAGTGAAAGGCAATGACTGATGGTGAAAGGTATTTTTGAGGTTTTTCCTTGGAGTGGATTCTCGCCCAAAAATAAGAGAAGCTTGCATGAAAATGATTTTTTATAGAATACATAGGTAAGAAAAATTATGGTAATGGTGAGTAAATGTACATAGCATATATAGAAAAATAACGCACACCTAGGTAGAAATATTTAAATAAATACCAAAATAATTATGAAAATTTCCTATATTTAGGCCCTATGTACAATGAAATATATACATACAAATGGGCCATAATATTTTTTTATTTTTTTGGCTCAACTAACCCAGTGATTAGCTAGCTGAGGGTTCTAACTCACACATACCTATGTACAATGAAAAGGTAAGAATAGCCATAGTGTTTAGGTAATTTTGGTAGGGTGGGGTAACTCACTATGGCAATTATGGAGAGCCGAAAAACGGTTATCAGTAGTAGCTCAAATCTACAGCTTTAAACAGAAACAAGGTGAGTCTGTTAGGGATTGTGAAACTTGAATGAAACAATACATTGCAAGATGGCCAGAGCTAGAGATACCTGCAGAAGAATGACTAGTATCATTGTTTCTAGAGGGACTTCTAAACAAAGAACTTCATGCTATATTGTACAGCAAGAAGCATACAACCCTAGAAGAGTGTGTGTCAGAAGCTATTGACTTAGAAGACAATTGTGATATTTTCAACAAAGAAGATTTCCCTATGGATAACCAAAGTGAGAAAACAGCATCCACTAAACCATCACAAGTGGGAATGGCTACTGCAGCACCGCTTTCAGCCATAGAAGACATGCTCAAAGGATGAATGACATGATGAATAACATGCAAAAAGCACCTATGAGGGGACCAGGACAAGGAATACCTCAACATGGAGAACCAATTAGGCCACAAAAATGGTGTGCAATTAAGGATAAATGGACCAACCATGAGACCAATGAGTTCTATTACCGACCAAAGTATGATGGGAATGTTTAGTACATGCCTATGAGACCACAAGGACAACCCATGTACAGATATCAGCCTAATATGGCCCCAACTCAAAGACCACCGATGGGTATGGAAAGACCTCAACCCGTGTTGGGTCAACAACCTCCATATCCGGGACATAATGTAGTGCTTGTAAAGTACATGCATCCAGAGGGAGTCATAGATGAACAAGCACTAGTGCATGTTACACCCTATGCTGAGCCTAGTCTATCTACAATACTAGTAGAAGGAGATTGGTATAATTCACATCTACCACCAATGGAAGAACCTGTGACTTATACTCACCAGAGCTTGCACCAATGTATTATTTAGCTAATCAACCTCCTATGATAAAACCCATGATTAAGCCAAGAACTGGAAACTTTCATAACTGTGGTGCAGATGATCATTGGAAAAAATGAATTCCCAAAGCCTAAAAAAAACCTCAATCCAGTTGAAGCTTATTGCATACAATGTTGTAAAAATGGAGGACACTTCCCACAAGATTGTCCTAAAAATTCTTTAAACAAGGGTAAAACAGTAATGAATGTAGTCCAAGTGATACCTAGTATCTCATGTGAGAGCAAACCGATTGTTCCAATCAAGGTAATCACCAGAGTCCAGGCTAAGAAAAAGAAATATAACTCCTCTGATGATTCTGAGATTACAAAAATTTCCTCTCAAAAGACCAAAAGAAGCAGAAATAAAAGGTATGAGATGAGAAAACAAAAACAACGGGCTGAAATTGAGGAGAAAGCAAAAAAGCTATTCCAAGAAAAGGTGAAAGAAACTGGAAGTTAAATCAAAGAAACCATCGTAAAATCTGGAGGATCAATTTGGTAGACAAAATTTTTCAGCCTATTAATGCAGCCTTGGAAGCTTACCAAGCGAGTCTTAAAGCAAGCCAAAACATGAAAAACAAATGGAAAAACTATCCTTCTCCAGACATGGAAGCAGCTAAGCTTAAAGCTTATCAAAATCTGGTAAGAATCATGCAAGAGATGCTACAAAAACAAAAACCCAAGCTCGAAAGTATGACAAAACCTGAGGAGCTTGTGGAAGGAAACAATAAAGAAAAATCCAAAGTGGTGGTAGAACCCCACCTAGGAACAAAATCCAGAACTTATAGTGACGCACAACGAAGATGCCTTAGACGAAATTCCATTCGGAGAAGAAGACTAGCCATGACACTTATGGAAAAAAGTTAGAGAGATTAATGATGGGAGTTTAACTCTAAAGTCAGCTCCTATAGAGGAATCTTGGTTAGACAATCTACCGCTCCTGATATGAACATGGATGTACAATCCTTGTATGGGCGGATCTGAAGCTTCAGGAATGTCTAAACCATTGACCTTGAAAATAGTACCTCTTACTTGGGAGATAACAAAGATGAATCCATAGTGTGTAAAACCACTCAAGTAAAAAGAGCGGAATAGACCCTAAAAGTAGACAACATCCATTCAATCATGTCTACACCCATCCAGTGCACTCTTACTTTAGGAGAACTGTTGAAAATCAGACCATATTTATGGAATTTTGTACAAAAAAACTCTAGAGAAGGTGGGAATAACGGGACTGAGTGCAAAATTTTTGGAAAATTTGAAACATGAAATGGATAACAAAGAGATTCAATCTGTTCCAATGAACAAAGTTGGAGAATACTACGAAGGGGAGGAAGGAAATACAACCCTTCCAGTGAGGTATAGTGATATAGAAACCATGGCAATACTGGATAGTGGGGCAGGCATAGCCATAGCCACGAAAGCAGTATGGGAATCCTGGGGACAACCAACCATTAGACAAACTCAAAATGAAATTGAAATTGGCTGATGTACATATCGAACGACCGTCAAGACTTCTTGAAAAAGTGATAGTTGATTCTTGTGGGATTGAATATCAACACACTTTTGCCATAGGATACTTTGGAAAGAAACTCAATTACAAAATCATATTGGGAAGACCTTTCATGCGACAAGTACAACTCATCCAAGATTGGGGAAACAATTATCTGTACTTGAAGCAAGTGGGATCAATAACAAGGGTTAATCTAAATGATCACACTTATAGAGATGTCATGAAAACGCCCATACAAGAGTTTGATTCAGTTTCTTCGGCTGAAACTAAAGGTCCATCTTGGTTGAACAAAGACACTCCTATTTGGATGTGTGGAGCTTCAAAAAACGGGAGCTTAAAAAAAGCAAAATGTATCTTAGAAAGGGATTGCACAGACGAAGCCTATGTACCTGAACCCTTTCCAAAGCATTTGTTTGAGCCATTTGAATGGACTCAAATTTTAGCAACAATGAATGTATGTGTAAATACATCTATGCCTACTCAATTTTGTAATGAGGATGGCTATGAAATAATTTCCGTACAAATGATCTCAACCCTCCACATAAAAGATGAAGTTCCGGGATCCAAGGACTTGATGAAAGCTGAACAAGCCTTTTTAATTCTCTAGTATAATGCAACAGATGAGTTAGAAGAACACTCAGCTACCTCAAATGATTTGGGGCTGAAAAAAGAACATGTGAGAGCTAAGCTACTCATGAAAGGAGGGGAGCAAAAGTTTATCGACTTTCCAAGCCAGAAACCGAGAAGACAGAAATGGTATAGACAAAAAAGAGACACCAGGAACGTGAAAGCTAGACCTATGCCATTAGTCTCCACTAGAACACAGTTGCTGATGCAGATAGATGTCCATGATTGCATCAAGGACAAAATCATTGGCAGATACCCTTTACTACGGGTGTGTGTCAACCTCAAGAAGTGAATGTAGCTACCATTAGAGACAACTTTCCTCTTCCTATCATTGAGCATGTTTTAGAATGAGTTGCAAGTAAAGAAGCTTATAGCTTTTTAGATGGCTTTTTGGGATGCAATCAACTTTTGGTTGACCCAGAAGATCAGCATAAAACTGCCTTTGCAACGGAATGGGGTATTTTTGCCCATCGAGTAATGCCTTTTGGGTTAACTAATGCTCCGGCCACCTTTCAAAGATTGATGATCCATAATTTTAAAGAATACCTTAGGAAATTCTTGGAAGTATATATGGATGATCTATGCGTACATTTATCAATCCGAGTTGATCATTTTGAACACCTAAGAAAGGTATTTGAAAAATATAGACTTTATAGGATTTGCTTAAATCCTGAAAAGTGCACATTTATGGGTAGACAAGGAAAATTTCTTGGACATATAGTATCTTAAAATGACATAGCCTACTGATATAGATAAAATTCATGTTATCGCTGATTTGCCGACCGACAACAATCAAGGGGGCTCAAGCCTTCATGGGACATTGTGAATATTACAGACGGTTCATTTACATGTACGCTATAATTTCAAAACCCATGTATAGCTTGATTACACACTTTGAATGGACTGATGAGTGTGAAGAATCCTTCATGAAGTTTAAACAAGCTCTCACTTCAACTCCAATATTGAAAGTAACAGATTGGAATAAGATATTCTACATACATGTAGATGCTTCCAATTTTTCCATCAGATGTATACTAGCTCAACCAAGAGACGGAAAAATTGATTTTCCTATTTCTTATGCTAGACGACAGTTGAACATGGCGGAAAAGAATTATACCACCATCGAGAGGGAAGGACTAGGAATGATATATGGTGTAAAAAAGTATAGACATTACCTATTAGCAAACAAATTTGTGTTCTTTGTGGACCACCAAGCCTTATTGTACTTGGTGAACAAGCCATGCAACACAGAAAGAATAGTGAGATGGTTCATCATCTTTCTAGAATTTGATTTCACTGTACTTGTGAAAAAGGGCACTACTCATCAAAAGAGCAGATCATTTGTCTAGGATTGTTTCAGGGGAACCATCTAAGAGTGGACGATGATCTACCAGATGCATATTTGTTCTCCGTGGAAATGATACCTTGATGGTTAGAAAATATCGTATCATTGATGACCATAGCTCAAGTGGATTTGCAAATACCACTTCCTATCACAATCCAATTAATTGAGCAATCGGCTATGTATCAGTTACTAGATGGTATGCTATACAAAATAAATCGAGATGGAATATTGATTTTATGCATTAATCTAATCCTAAGGAGAAATCCCAATACCTAAGTCAAGCACATATTACCATAGTAGGACTTCACTTTGCGAAACACCAAACTATGCAAAGGATCTTGAGACTTGGACTATACTGGCTTACTATGAGGAGTGGTGTTCATTCTTTTGTAAAGGGTTGTCCTCAATGTCAAAAACAAACACCCATACCTCATGTAACATTTTTCCAAATGTTACATGTTCCTAAGTGGAGTAACTATCTAGTCACTTACTTATCAAGCCGAACATTTCCTGAGGATATGAGTAAATGCCATCAAAGAGCAATTGAAATTGAAGCAAAGGACTATGCTCTTATTGGAAACCAATTGTATCGGAGAGGTAAGGATCAACATTTGCGTCTTTGTGCAAATGAAGATGAATAGATTCCCATTATAGAACAAGCACATGCCGGATTAGCTAGAGGTCACTTTTCTAGTGAGAGCACCACAAGAACAATCTTAATGGCAAGCATTTTGTGGCCAACACTTTTTGCGGATGCCAAAGAATATGTCCGAAGGTGTGATGCTTGTCAATGAGCAAAATTGCCAACTCGTGTAGATAGCATGCCCTTAAGACCAATGATGGGGGCTGGAGCTTTTGCAAAATGGATTATAGATTTTGTTGGGCCAATACAACCACCTGCTTATAGAACCCAAGCTCAATATATCATTGTAGCTACGGACTATTTGACCAAATGGGCCGAGGCTAAAGCAACTCAAAAGAATGATGCCAGAACCACTACTGCATTCTTATATGAGCATGTGTTCACAAGATATGGACTGCCAATAGAAATAGTCAGTGATAGGGAAACTCATTTTCTCAATGAGGTAATTGAGTATCTGCTTAATGAATTTATAGTCATCCATAACAAATCAGTTCCCTATCACCCACAAGCAAACGGACAAGCTGAGCATACAAATAAAATTCTTAGCTCCGTACTGACTAAAGTGGTTAGTTCATGAAGGATAGACTGGGAAATGAATCTCCATGCTGCTCTTTGGGCTTATCGAGTTTCATTCAAAACAGCTTTAAATGATACACGCTTTAACCTTGTTTATGGTCTTGATTCCATACTGCCAATAGAATTTCTATTGCCGATACTAAGGGTAGCTAAAAATCTTGAGTGGACTGGACATGAATTGTCAAAGAGACTTGAAGATTTAGAAAAGCTAGATGAGCAAAGTATAATTGTTGTATCTCACATCTATGCACAAAAGCAGAAACAAAAACAGTTTTTTGATTCCCATCTAATTACAAAAATCTTCAAAAAAGGGGACTTAGTTTTAGTTTATTCCCTTAAGCAACACATTCCCAAGTTTAAGAAAAAGAAAAACGTAATAATCAATATCTAATTCTCCTAAATGATTTTCTCATGTTAACGAATCATTTAATATGGGGAAGTGCCAGGGGAGAAAAAGCTAGAATATTGGTTAAGCTAGCAGACCGGCCACAGTAGGGATCCACAGGAGGGAAAATAGGGATCCAAAGGGGGGGCCATCTCCAAAAGAGCAATGTACAACAATGGGCTTAAAAGACCCTAAGGTTCAGCCCATTAAGACTTCCAAAATGCTAAGGTTCCAAAATTCAAAGGTTGTGTCCAAAGATCAAAGCTTAGGAAATTTGGATGCTTTGTGTGTGTCCCAAAAGTCTTCAACCATCCCTACATAGGAGGGGGCGTGCCCTAGAAGTAGGAGATGAAAGAGAAACTCACACACACACACACAAGCTCCCTTTACAGAAAGGGAATGAGGGACACATGTCAGCTCCCTAGCCTAGATGCCCACAAGGTGTACTCAATTCCTATTGGATGGCCTTGGAGGTGGACCGATGAGAATTAAGCTAGAGTAAATCTAGTTTAATTAATTTAAAAACACTTAACAAAAGAACCAATAAGAATTAAGCTCTCTAAAAGACTATTGGACAGTCCAATGAGCATTCAGTAGCCCAATGGCTTGCCTGATTCCTATTGGCCAGGAGGCAAAGGGGTCCAATGAGAGTTTAGTTGAATTAAATAATTACCTAAAGCTCTCACAAAAGGGGAAAGGGGGACACATGTCAGAAGGCTATCACTTATGCTTCTTAATTTCCATTGGCTGAGGCTGGGGAGGTCCAATAGGGCTGTAGCATGAGCATTTAGCAAGGGGGTCGACCAAGAGAGAGAGGGGGATGATTTTTTGCAAGGCATTATCACACACACACTCACACAATCTCATGTGTGAAGCAAAGAAGACTCTCTCTCCTTCTCAAGATTTAATGGAAAGCTTACCACCTACTCCAAGCTTGTGAGAAGGAAGGCCTACACCAACAACTCTTGGCTTTGTGATGCAAATCCAACCAAGAGCCAAGCTTCAATGCATGCTCATCTCCTCTACCATGCTAATTACTAAGCTAAGATATGATAATATGAGTGATTATGTGAGGAGATGTACATCTTTCTCGTAAGAATACTCCTTCTTCCTCTCAATCTACTCTCGCTAGCTCTCACCATCTTCGAAGGTGTGTGAGGTCTTGGGTCTGAGACCGTGAGGGAATTGATGTTGTGTTTGATAAGTGTTTTGCTTAGTGCATGAAGTTTCCATCTTCATTGCACTAGCTAGTATTGAAGGAGCACAAAGAATTGTATTGTAAAATGTCTCTCTTGATGGGAGAAACCATAATACAAAGCCTTTTGGAGGGGGGACCGGCTCTATGCAAATCCGGTCCTCAACTATTGTCAATTGCTTAATTTCTCTCTCTTTTGAAGTATTTTTTCATGCTATCTAGCTAGGTGTTATGTTGTTTGTTGCTCTCTCCACCCAAGCACTATTGTTAATCTCATTAGGAATCTTTTCTAATGAAATGCTCACTAAGTTCATGCTATTTTCCGCTACACACAAGTTACTAGGCCATTAAATGTTACAAAATGGACCGTTTATCATTGAAGATGTATCTCAAGGTGGAGCAGTTAAGTTGTCCACCCTAGATGGTGAATCGATGGCTAATTAAATTAGTGGATGTCATTCAAAGAAGTACAATTTTCCACTAACCAATGGATTGCTAAAAAGAATGCATGCAGCTAAGCAAAGAAAGATAAAACGACCATAGGGTATTGGTCAAGCCCCAAAGGAAGCTCGGCTTTGAGTACTCAAAAGGAAAGCTGCTCTCAAGAATCAAAAAATACATATTTCCATCAACACTCTAGAAATAGATGATCACCAATGGGAATTGCAAAAAAATGTAGTGTCAACAGATGATGAATGGTTAGACGGAATGGACCTTCGTAGCAAAGTACAACTCAACAATCATAGCACAAATGCATTGGTCAATACAAGAGCTCAAGTAAATGCAGTTAGTTATCCCACATACAAGAAAACAACAAATCAGTCTTTGATAGAAGGAATAGCGACTATCAAAGGATGCAACAAGAACCCAACACCAACATTGGGACTAGTCAACTTGAATGTGATAGTACATGGATGTTCATGTCCTCATCAGTTTGTATGCTTACCAGATCAACACATGAATGAGACAATGATTCTTGGAATCTCATGGATGCGGACATACAAGGCAGTACAAGATTAGGATACCAATAAGCTCAAGCTATCACCTAAAGACGGACAACTCGTTGTTCCAATTGCATCAAGCAAAGAGGAATGGAAAGTAGGTTACCAACAGAGCACACCACGAAGCAATCAATATTCTCCATCATATCTACAAGTAAATGCTACAAGTAGCATGCAAGGAGTCAGGAAAATTTGGGTACCAAAAGCACAGCTTAAGGACAAGACAATTCAAATCTGGGTGCCCAAAACATCATCGACAATACCAAAGATGGTTCAAGGTTCAAAACACAGAGACGAGCATCTCCGAGCAGGGAACCTAGCACGAAATGGATTTGGAAGAAAAAAGAGCATTTATCTTCTCTGCAAACTGTAAAACCGATCAAGCAATGGAGAGTTTTAGTCTCAGAAGACTCAACCACACCATTCTGACCAAGACAAATCAAGATATCAATGGCGGCTAAAAGCTCGACAACAGTCACACTAGTGATACCAACAGATCAGGAAATCAGCATGCCAAAGCATCCTGATGGTACAATCAAGCAAAGAGCACACATGCTACAAGATTTGCTCTTTGGAAGAAAGTATCAGAAAACCTCGACATCAGAAACCCTTGAGTTAATTACTCGAGACCCAACTCTTGCACAGCATGACGGTTTGAACTGCATTGATCTTCAAAGCATGGTAGAGACAACCAAGGCTTTGCATAGACACGATTGTTCAACCCATGCACACAGTCGTCCCGGAGTATGACATCTAGGAGGGGTGGAAGGGCACTAAGTAATTAAGGGCAATTTGAAGAGAGAGGAAAAAGTTTAATCTTAACGTGTGACTTTTTGCAAAATTACCTATAATGCCCTTATAAATTATCAACAAGGGAAACTCAATTGATAATATCTTCCCGATGAGTATAAATATTGTATATACTATCAAAAAATAGTCCTTTTGGTTATTTTTCATCATTTTTCTTGATATTCAGACTAAAAAAAGGAGAAATTCAACAAAAAACAATAAAGCTATATTTTTTGATGAATTTTCTTAATTATTGGATTTTCACTTTTCTTTTTTAGTGCATTTTGTTATTTTCTTTGATTTTTTTGATAAATAGGTCAAAAATTAATAATAAGTAGCAAATGAGCTCAGATGGAAAAATTGAAGATCCCGAGGGATTCACTCTATATACAAAATGGGACGCCACCTGCGAGCGAAAAAATTTGATAAAACCCCTATATACGACTCATTTTAGGGAATATGACCCCCCTTTCTACGGTTATACGACAATCAATGAAGAAAACTATCACACCCCTATCTTACATATAAAATTTAGGTCTCACATTATCTAATTGAGTAAAACTAATCAAAGAGTGTGTAGCATAGTGACTAGAAACGTACTAAGGAACCACGTCTGTTGATAACTAGATGTACCCTCAATGTGTCTTAGTTTGAATTTCAAACTATGTGCCCAATCAGCCTGCACTCTGGCTACTCATCCAATTCTGACCCATGCAAAGCTGGTGTAAATCAACCCTTGAACTGCTCCAAATCATCCCTTATAAATTTGATGGGTGTCCTGATAAAAACACTTTTCCAAAATTCATTCGAGTTCTATTTTACATCGGCGACCAATCGTTACAAGTAATCAACTTGGGTCAGGTCCCCCTCCCCCCATAAATATGATGTCCCCTCCCTTATTTTTAAGCTTGGGTGATAAATTATTTGGGGCCTACCCCTAACTTATACGCTTATGAAAATTGTAAATAAACCCCCCTCCCCTGCACTTACGTGGTGCGGTAAGTTTTCCATGGTGAATCCCCCGGGTTGAAGATACATTGATGATCAAAAGAACAAGGCAAACATGCACAAAAAATCTCAATCAAATCGGTAGATAGAAGCGGGAAGCCTAAATTAGGCGGCCAGACCTACTTTTGCAAAATTCTTGCAGAATGAGCTACAGGAATCCGATTGAAGAAATTTTTGAGTCTAACATAGATTTCACGACCTAGTAGGGATAATAGGGGAATTTGGGGAAAAATGGTTTGGGACGTCCGAGTATAGATACCCAAGGTAGGCTAAAATCACCTCATTTCCACTTGTCGCCTTTGGAGAGAGAGCTTTTTGACCTTCTTCTCGTGTATTTTTTGGAGTCCACAGTCGCCTGTTTACAGCACCATCTCACATGAGACATGAGGGATAAGTTCTATACTTATCAATGATCCACTCTGTACGGCCGGTAGCTAGTGTAAACCCCTAGAAAAAACCCTAGAATCTGAGAAGTGCACAAAGACCTACGACCAAAAATTGACCATAGCGGCATGTCAGCTCAATCAAATCAGACGAGATTTGAACTGTACCATGTCCCTAGATAATAGAACAGTTCTATGCCGGCAGTTGACCAGTCAACAAGGGTCGAGGGGGGTCCCAAGTAGAAAAGCTAGGTTTTTGAGAGATGCCAGAATTGGGTTCTGACTCCATAGACTGCTTATATACGTGGTATATATACAATGTACATGGTTGGTTTCATAAAATCAATCAAGCCAAGCCCACAGAAAGCAGAAAACAGCTCATAGGCTACGAAGCATCAAATTTGACATACGAGGTCAAATTGACTCCAAATGGGCCAAAATTGGATGAGTTGCTTCAAGACTATGTAGCAGACAAGTCCATAGCCTCAAAAGTGACTAACCAACTCTATAGGCCATGTAGCCACAAAAATCGGTGATTTCAAAGTCGACAAAGCACGAATGATGCGGTAGCACAAAACTTTACCAAATTCAATTTAGGATTTGTTTTAGGTGTATAGAACATGTTTAGGTCAAAATTCTCAAGTTTTGCAAGAAAAAGTTGACTGTTGTAAATAATCATGATTATTACTTTTGCAATATTTTGGATTTAAAATGGTATCATCACCTCACCTATCACTTGTGTACAACTATTACATGCCTCATTTCAAGCGGGAGCCAAAATGATCAATGATAAATGGGAAAATTGCCAAAAACTACAAAGAAGTCCTTTCAAACCAATTTCTGAGTTATTTGTCACATTTTTTGATCCAAATCACCTCAAATCTCAAACAGACAGTCTACATCATGGCTACAACCAAGTTTCTTCAAAAAATGTCCATTTTGATGAAAAAGTGAATAATAGCGATTATTTACTTTTTGGCCAAGAGGGGGGGAAATTGCAACTTTGACTTCATGGGATCAAAGCACATGATGTCCTAAGCCCACTAACCAAGTTTGAACAAATTTGGAGCTAAAAATCTCAAAGTTTCTTTATATCCACTGTTTCAGAGCCGGAAAGCCTAAATTTGGCACTATTCTCACCCTGTGCACTCAAATGAGCCCACACTTCACTTAGAGTATCTATTTGATATATACTTCAACTCTATAATGCCAAAATCCCAAAAAGTTCAAAAAATTCCTCAGTTGTAAATAATCGCGATTATTTACTTTTGTACAAATTTTTGCTTGAACTTCAAGAGTTTGATCTTTACATGTTTTTATGCATCTATGCATTTTCAAAAATTGATTTGAAGCAAGACCAAATTTGTCAACAATTTATAGACACTTTATTCACTTAACAGGAGCCATGCAAGCTGCAGAAAAGGCCAAGAAGAGGGTCTCTCAAAAGGAGAAGCTGCAAGAGCTGCCACCATACCAATTGGACCCCAGTTCAGTAAAGATAGCCAAAGCAACCTATCTGTCGAAAGGACAACTTGAGGAGAACAACACCATGGTTTTCACAGGTAGATGCAAAAGTGAATAAGTACATCACATAGAACTATAACTTTTTTCAAAATAAGTCTATGATGTCGCAGCAAAGCCTGAAACAAAAGAAGCTAACAAAAGGCTTGGACCTAGAGAATTTTACGACCAAGAGCCATGTGGTGTAGATTTTTAAAAAGTTTATGAGCTCCTGTCCACAATCAAGGAAGATGGAACAACCCAGATGACTGACCAGCAAGAGCACAAGGTAGAAGTGGTAATAACGAAAGAGATAGTGGTTGAAGCTCTCAAGTTGCCGATAGAAGGGATGACCATGAGAGCTAGAGACAGAAAGACAGTAGAAACCTTCACCAAGGAAACTATTGCAGCAACCTTTGTTGATCTTATCCAGAAGCAAGTTAAAGAACCAGCAAGATTATATCATCAACACTTCCACTTTCTAGGAAAGAGACCGCCATGGTACACAACACCCAATCATGCAATTGTGACTATATTTACACAAGCGTTAAAGTCGAAAACCAGGCAAGCCATCGATCAGGCACAGTATGTACTATCCGCACTGAAGGGTACAAAGAAAGAGGGCAAGATAACCTATCTGGGAGCACTTGAAGTACTCACAAGAATAGCATACCATGCTATCGGCATGGCATACAATTTTCCACCTGCCCCATATCATAACACATGGATTGTGTCTGCAGAGCCATCTCCTCGAGCCACAAGGTCCACCAAACGAGTTTACAAATCTGATGAGAATCTTCAGAGAGCTCTCATGCAGCACATAGCAACAAAAGCTCAAACAACAAAGAGAAGAGATTCAGACGTGAGGAGATGAAGAAGAAGGCAGTGGCCGCACATCAAGAAGAGCCTCAGCAGAAAAAGGCGAGGATTGAACGAGAAAAAGAAACCTACTAAAGAAGCCACCAAGCTGCAGGTGAGAACCCTAGAAAGTGGGTACCAAAAGAGCTAAAGGGGTCGAGAACAAAGAATCCTGCACGAAAGGAAGCAGAATACCCAAAGGACTTTTTAGAAGGAAGCATTAAAGCTAAAAGAAGCCCAAGAAGCTGAGAGAAAAGCTAGAGAAGATGCATCCAAGCAAGAAAAAACAAGGTGAGACCTAGCACGAACAAAGTGAGATGTCTCCCAGACCATTGTCACGTGCTACAAAACAACATGACCACCCCATGCCAAGTCCTCCACCATCACCAGCAGGTAGACCCACAGAGGGCGAGCCAACCAAAGAAAGGAGCCTCATCCACAAGAGGCAACAGATTCTCCACAACAAGCAGCAACTACTTTTGACCAAGCTAAAGCAAAAGAACCAGAGCCAAAAAGGGTAGCAAGTCCTGAACCACAAGATGCAACAAGTTTTGAGCAACCAAAGGAACATGAAAAAAAGGAAACCCCATCAACCACCACCCAGCAGGAAACGGCCAAGGCATCCACGAAGCCTCGAGAAGACAAAGCAGTAGAGGCAAAAGCACAACCTCAAGGGGAGGAACAAACAGCCGCCACAAACCCACCAAAAGAATCACAAGAGACTGTTGAAACGTCTAGGTAGCTCACAGAAACTGAAGACTGGAAAACCAATGATGAGGTAATTCTCCAAGTTAATGAATATGCAAAGCAGATGCAAGAGATGACAGAGAAAATGAGATCAGTAGCACTTAGCCGCAGTGCTAAGGCTAAAGAGTTGGAAATGGTGATAGATGCTCTTCAAGGGGAGCTATAGGAAAGATTAAATGTCATCATTGACAAGACTTGAAAGCTGAAGCTGAACAATACCAGCTAGCCCGAGAAAAGCAGCAAAAGGAAATGGAAGAGCTAGGCAAACTTCTCATGAAGTTAACAACTGACTACAAGACCAAAGACGAACAGCTGACATAAGTTACAAATGAAGTCTTAACTACAACTTTGTCATTTGAAAAGATCCAAGTGCAGCTAGATGTAGAAAACACTTCACTACAATACTCAAAGCAGAGAATCAACGATCAAGCAACCTTCCTGCGCGACAGATAAGAGAAAATCCCGCAGTTGCCTTGATCAAAGGTATAGATGACGTGTATAAAGACTGGAGAAAAAGAACAAAGATCTCGAGCTAGAGCTGAAGCTAGAGCAGTCACAACGTAGAGACCTCACATTAATGCGGATACAAAGAGAAGAAGAACTGCTCAAGGAGATAGCAGAGCTGAAGAGAGTTAACCAGCTACTGCGAGATGGAAACATGAGATGCAGGAAGAAGCAGATACATCCGAACAACCCCACATTGATATTCCCTCACTCTCATTCACTTAGATGGAAACAGAGCTAGCAGAAGGGCTCGGGGGAGAAGAAGAATTTCAAGTACCCTTACCAGATGTTGATCAAGAGCGGATGGTCCAGTTGTCAAAAGCTAAAGAAGATGTGCTTAAGGAGAAGGTTGCTCAGGATACGGATGAGAAGTGGAAAGCAGCGATGGATTGGGAGTTGAGAGTTCTTCATTCTGTCAATGTTACTCAACTCACTCCCAAATCAATGCACAATGGCATCAAAAATCACTGCCATACCCCTTGATCAAGGTCGAGTTGCTGGTCAAGGAACGATTATACAAAGACATGCAAGCAGAAGGCGCAGATGAAGTCCACCCCAAGTGGAGAAAGAGATAGTTGAACAAGAATCCTAGATACTTGATTTCGTTCACAAGAGCACTTGCGGCACTTCAAAGAGACCCAACTTTTTGTCATGTACCAAGAGTAAGGACGTGGCAAGCACATGAGGCAATGACAAAGAAGTGGCCTACATAGCTAAATTATGTGAGATTGCCGTCTCCAAAAAAGGGAACACCGATAGAGGAATAAATGGTGAAAACCCTAACGGGCGCCATGGAATTCTTCAAAGTCTCCCTGATCTTTCATGTGCTATCTATGCTCTACAAAATTTGTGGAATGTTGCTCACATGCATTGAAATCTTTCATGAGCCAGAGCAAACAGGAGCACCGTGGATATCCTTCCTTGAGGGAAATAAGGGTCTATGCTACGACCTAAGCGGCCAACCTTCCGAAGAAGTCCTCTATGGCTTCGACGCCCGCTGCATGTTCTTGCCATCTCATAATATGTTGGCGTTTGAGGAAGCATTCTACACAAGGTTCTGCACTTGGCGAAGGAAGATTTTTGTGCCAGTGATCAGCAACTTGACATCAGATTCATAGGCTACTCTGTCGTCGAGCTAAAGAACAGAGTCACTATGAAATTTTTGCAGGTTCCAGACAAATAAATAACAATCAGATATGAAAAAGCTTTACATGCACTTAAGGACCGCCTCGCTAGCCGTCAACCTAAATATTATTTCAGCCCATAAAGCTGTGTCAAGGGACGACACAGGCAAGGAGAGGGAGAATGTTAGCAACAAGATAACTCGGATATCATTTTTGGAGCTCTCATTGTAAAAACATTTATTATTTTGATGAATCGGAATATTGTAACTCCTATTTTTTGGATAAACCTTGTAATTGATGAGCCAGGGCTACAAGATTTCAGCTTGTATCAACCTGTCTTTACCTATCTTTAGTTAGAGCTCCTAGATTATTAGTTTTGACCACCAAAAACCTTGGCTAAGGTATAAAATCCAATTTTTATAAGTTATTTTGAAGCTTTGGATAATAAAATACATAGTGTGACCTAATAATGTTGTTTGTAGTTTTCCAAGATATTGACAACCTCTTGTAGCCTCTATGCACTAGTCTACCCAGCTTCGTCCCATGGATTGACAATTTAATCGTGGTTCTCGCTACGTCTGCAATAAGATAGGAGTGAGGTTAGACACCCGTCCCACATCTCTCTTTGCTTCACTTTATTCTTAGCTTGTGATTTTGGCCTTGAGAGCCTATATAAAGACCCCTCTCCCTTCACTTGAGGGAACACACTCTCGGATGCGGACTCTTTCTTGCCTTGACATCAGAGTTATGTTCTCAAGCTCTTACCTTCAGGTCATCTCTCAACTGCCGTCTGTTGTGTCTACTACCGCAAGACTATACGTACCTATTATACGGAGTGGTGCAAGGTCTTCATCACCATCTCCATAAGCTCTTCTCTCCCTCTTAAGAAGAAGAAGGATACTCTCTCTCTACTTGCTTATAATCTTCTTTCATGTTTCACGGTGTACGCGCTCTTTGGAAGCTTTCCTGGTGGATACCTCTATGTAGCTCTCATCACCACTCTCTTGTGGCAAATTAAGAAGCCTTTTGATAGCCCCTAATCGATTCTAAATCATGGTGAGAAGCTCCAAAAACTCCATAGTCATCATCTCTCTCTCTCTATGTCGTTTTTCTGCATAGTCACCCTCTCTGTGATTGTTTTTCACGTACGAGTACATGTATGGATCAACCGAGTACATACAAAGTTGCCCCATGATTATTTCATCATGTTTAACATGCTGATTTATGCACATGATACGTTTTTGATCACGTGCATGCATAAAAAGCGCTTTTTGTTTCACGTCATAAAGGCGGTAGGAATATTGTTTTGGTCATAAATCACAAACCATTATGAATCAGCCTGAACCTTTATAACAAAGATAAAACACATTATTTAAAACATTTTTTCTCTATGGTATCATGTGAAAAACACGCACGAGCTAAAAGATATGGTCAAAAAACAGTTTGTTGCCCACTACATTTAACCAAATATTTTAGATTCGAGGCTCCTCGAAGAACCACTATATAGATTCATCGGATGGGAAAACCCACTTAACCAATTAAAGAGCTTGATGAAACTTGATGATAAATGAATTTAGGTCTCCGGTATCACTTAATCACTCTATAACCGGTTTTTACCTACACGAGTAGGAGTGCTATCAAGGGGAGATACCATATGACGTCGTAAGTTAACCGAGCCATTTTGAGACGTTTTATGGTTTGTTTTGGTGAGTTGATTTCAACTATTAGATGTCCATAAACTTATGTGGGGGTATATGGTTAAACATCCCGACCGCATAGGCAGATATGAATAAAGTGGCTTTCTTTTGGGATTACCGTTTGTTGTGTGAGTACCATATGGTCAAAGTGATGTGATGGAGTAATAGTCTATATTATGGATCTAAAATTGACGTATTGGTTTGAGGCCAAATACTTTCAATTGCATGTTTTGCATACTCCCAAAAATGTCATAACTTTGTGTTTTGCATACGTGAAATTATGGTTTATGGTTGACCTAAAGGTCGGAGTTGTTTTGCATCATGTTTATGGTGTTGGAATGCTATCATATGATGTATGGGAAATCATGTATTGATGTAAATGCCTCATATGCATGGTTATGACTGCTTTTCACCTATCTAGGGCAAAACTAGCTCTATGTGCTAGAGAGGTGAAGTGCAGATGTGATGCATCAACTTTGCATGGTTGGATGTTGTCAAAATTGGATTTTTATATCATGACTAGTTGCATGAAAGAATCACTTCTTAAGGGTCACATGTATGTAGACTCCAATTGATTGCAGGAGATGTGTCAAACTCCAAGTGTGGGAGTTGGTTCAGTGTGATCATGATTTATGGTTAAGGGCTGAGATTCCCTTATGAATTATGGTTTAAATTTTATGGTGGAAGCCAGTGTGGCTTATGGTCTTTTTTTTTGGATTTGGTTATGCTGTCGAAATGCTGCCAATTTTTTTGCAGCCATGTTATGTTCTAAAGTGGTTATGAAAAATTGTTCATGCCTCATGCAAGTAGGGTGGAGTGCTCACCCGTGTGATGTGATTGGATTATGGTTTATGTTTTTTCTTTTGGTTGGATCATGAAGTGTCGATCAAGATGGTCTATGGTAGACATGTAAGGGTAGAGACCTTGTACAGTCTAACTGTTTGGAAAACGATTGTTTGTGCATCTGGAAAGTGCTATTATGATTGGACCCATGTGTTATGTTTCTCATGGCAGTGTCGCTACAAGACTAGGATCACCTACATTGCTTAGCCTTAGACTAAAGGGTCGCTAACCTGCGGCTTTGCTGGATCGGGGGTGTTGCCTAGGTCTTCTTCTTTTTTGCTAGGCTCATCTACACGGTAAGTGCATCGGGGATTGAATAACCTACATGGCTACCACCTCGGGGATTTTGCCTTGGCTTTGCCTAAACACCCGGTGTTGGGCATCGAAGAGGCGTGGTGCCTAAACTGGTGAGGTTGGTGTTGATACCCTACCACCTACTGATATTTGGGATCCTTTCAGAGCTCGAGTTCATTGAGGCGGGCAAAGCGGCCTCAGCCTATGTCTGGCTCAGGTAGGCCGGAGGTGTTCTGGTTCGCTCTCGGCAAAGTGAAATTCTCTCTGTTTGTAGTAGAGCAAAAGTGGATGGGTGGACTGGTCGATCCCTACACAGGGTCCGCTGCTTTGCCTAGTTGTTTTATCATAAACTTCTTGATGTTATGGTATAACCATATTTTGTCATTGCATTCATACATGGTTGCCTGTTCCATTTAGATGGGCATTTAAAGATTCTCTGTTGTCATCTTCTCATGTCTCTGTGTACTCTATTTTACCCTCCACTATATTCTCTCTCTCTGTCTCTCTCTCTCTCTCTTCCCATAACGTGGTGTACACACATATTCACTCTCCACAATGTTATATTTTTCTTGAGTACGCTTTCATTCATAACACCCATTTAGGGGTAGCACTAGTCACTAGGTACCTCTGGATGTAGTCCGGCTCATGGCCTAAATTCCATGCTTGGTCAAACGCTGAGAACTCCTCCCCTATGCAGATGCTCCGCAACTTTGATGTATATTGAAAATTGTATAAAAGTGTAAACAGTATAGTTTAGTGCATAGACCCCTAGGGAGGGGTATCTCTCACCTGGTATCAGAGCCAATGCTTAAGGTTATGGGGATAGCCTAAATCCTAATACTAGTCAGGTTAGTTATGCATCATGCACACATTCATGCATGCTGTTTGAGAAAGGATATTGTATGCATGATGCACCTATAAGTGACATTTGTTGATGGTACTTGTTTGACTTGTCTTCTCGAGTGGAAGTGTTTGGTTTGAGTTATGATAAAGTGGTTGAAGTGTTCAACAATGGGGATGTAATTTTATTGGAATGTTTGTTTTGTAGTAACCAATGGCTCCCAGAGTGACGTCTAAATGCCTTAGCCAAGGGAATGAGGTTTTGGCCATAGTGTTTAACAATATGGAGACACGATTGTCCAGGGATAAACAAAAACTCTTTTACTTAGAAATCAGGACCAAAGTCTTTGGCATACAAGGAAGCACAACTTGTTGGAAGAGTGTTGACCGTAGTTACCTTACCCGTCACCAGGAACCTTTCCGTCAATTCTTGATCTACATTGATGATAGTCCAAAAGATTGGTTTTCCATCCTCGGACTACTTCAACTCAAAATATGGCTAGGCCTAGAAGACATGTTCTACTACTCGGCGATGCGTTCCCAAATGTTAAAGATTGCCGAAGTTGCCAAGAATTTCGAAGCTCTTGCAACTGTCATAGGAAAAGAAAAGTTAGAGGATAACTACAGACCACGTTGTCGCGTGGAAGGTCTGAGAGAATACCCTGTTATGAGAGTTAAAAGAATATTTAGAGAATTAGCTCCAAGACACCTATAATATTGTAATGAAATCATAAAGATCAAATTTTAATGAGAATAAAGGAAGCATAGACTTAGTTTTGATTCACATGTGTACTAAGTTTTCTCTCTCTCATTGTCTTCTTTTAGATGGATCTTCTTAATTGTCTTGATGAACTTTTGAGTGATTTTGTACAAAAAATATTTTTCAATTACACGGTTGGATTCAGTCTCCATTGGGGAATTGAAGTGGCTCGAGTTTCAAAGGGGAATAGGGATTTCCTTATACCCAACACTTACGTAGCATGGGAGTTATATGTTGAATCTCAGTCTGAACATCGAACACAAGTGCGTGATAGGTTCATGACCAACCCACAGCTTTGGGTGAAGGAAAAGATCCAAGAAGGAGATATTAAAGTGAAAGGATATGTTCTTTACCTTAACTTATGCTCTCTTTTGGACATACCTAGTTGTGAACTCATACTTAGTAAGAAGGCCCTTATGCTAAACCAAAGATACGGCTTTTGTGAGAAGGTCGTAAAACCAGAGTATGGAAGAAGTCAAATGGTGGCAACCAATTCTATTATGTACCCTAGGATTGGTTCAATAGAGTCTATGGACCTATTCTCATATACAACCCTCACAATGTTACCATTATCTTTGATGACTACGAGAAACCAAGGTGCATTAATGACTTTACCCGAGCACAACCAATAGCAGTGAACTCGAGTAGATATTTTAATAGAAATGATGTAAATGAATGACATGCTCATGTAAACTGCTTTAATGGATTATCAGCCAAGGATGTGTCACGGGGAGGGAGAATGGTACGAAAAGAAAGATGTGATTTTTAGTGCACAAGTTGAAGTGCTAAACTTTGACGCCCGAGATGTGAACAAATATAGGGGTAGAACCTCAGTTGTAGGAACCAAAAATTGGTTCATTGGACCCTTTTGTATTTATGTATCTCCATAGAAACACTATGTATCAATTTGATCTTCTGCGGTTATAAAAAATTGATTTTGATATAACACATGTTGTTTTGAGGATATAATACTTGAGTTTGAATCTTGGTTTTTATCATTCTAGCTAACATGGGTGATGGGATTTCTGTGTAGATGATTGACATCTTACCTCAAGGGATATGGACGGATATACTCTCTCACCTTATGGTGGAGAAGTATTTCCAAACTAGAGTGGGAGTACAAAGACTTTCCATTACCATGCATAATGGGGGAGAGAAGAAAACGTTGATTTCTACGGATTTCATTGTACCAAATACCTTCAAAGCTTGGTATCATTATGTTGCATGGAACCTCCAGTCTAGACCACCTCAGCATAAACCCTCGCTTGTTGGGAGTACTGAGTGGATACAATCTAAGTTGGGAATGGAGATTGTTGTTACTAGTCAAATAATGCTTATAAACTTATCCTAAGACCGACAAAAGAAGCATGGATGGCCAAAAATATAATTCCTTTAGTAATGGCTACGAGATGCTTTGACATTGTTATGTTTAATGTATGGGGACGACAATGCAAAAACAATGACTGACATTCCTGTAGTCTAGTACCTTGGGAGTTATTCTTTGACTTATTTGATAAGTCACTAATCTACAATCCTCGCAATGTAAAAATTTTATACAATGCCTACAATAGACCTCAGTGCCTTGCAGATTGTCCAAATATTCACAGCTCAGTAGGATGGGACACACCGGATGTGTTTCCAAAGGAATCTTCTTTCTTCGATGACTACTTCGAGTACAGGAAGGCAATTATCCACACTGAAATGGGAGTACCTGTAACAAACAAATCACTTACTCAAGAATGGTATGACTCACACACCAATGAAGACATGTTCCAGCCAAAGATCATGAGGGACTGTTGGTGTCAACCATCAGACATACTCAAGGAATGGGACAACTATGCTCCATTGGTGAAAGGATGTCACAATGAATATTACCGAGTGCATTATGTTAGAGCCACTAGGATTTATTAGAAACGTTTAGGCAAAATGAGACTGAATACCCTGATACAGACCTTACAATAGAATTAGCTACGGATAGGAAGGTTAGATCTTCTACTTCAGTGCGTAACTTGAATTTTGTTTTGGATGGTCATAATACTTTTGCAAACTTCAGAGTCTTATCCATCAGAATATACGATGGAATCCTAGGAATGGATTGGCTTAAAGCCAATGATGATCACATACATTGTAAAGACGCTTCATTGACTTTTCAAAATGATCAAAACTCCAGAGTTACAATTACTGGGAAATGGAAAAAGCCTAAGCTCAAACTAGTAAACTTTACCAAACTTATGAAGAGTCATAGGAAGAATGAGAAGATTTATGCAGTAAAGCTTAACCCTAAAGAGAAGAAGATAGATTCACCTGAGCCTGAATGGATAACAGAGTTTGATGATGTATTTCCCAAAGAACTTTCTCATCTACCACCCAAGCGTGATGTTTACGATGCAATAGAGCTTACTCGACGAGCTCAACCAGTTGCTCGTGGACCTTACAAAATGTCAGTATCCAAATCTCCGGAACTCAATGAGCAATTAACTCAACTTCTTGAACAAGGCTTCATTCGGTCCAGCGTTTCTCCATGGAGTACTCCTGTTCTCTTTAATCAAAAGAAGGATGGTACTTTATGTCTTTGTATTAATTATCGTGGATTGAACCAGGTAACAGTCAACAATAAGTATGCAATACAAAGGATTGATGAATTGCTTGACCGATTACATGGATCTTCTATCTTCACGAAGATTGATCTTAAGTCAGGGTATTACCAAATCCAAATGAAGGAGGAGGACATACCAAAGAGCGGATTTAATACTCGTTTTGGACATTATGAATTTACAGTTATGCCTTTTGGACTTACTAATGCTCCTGCAACTTTTAATCGTCTTATGACCGACGTGTTTTGAGAGAATCTTGATGATTTTATTCTTGTCTTCTTTGATGATATCTTGATTTACTCAAGAAACAGAGAAGAACACGAACACATGTGCGACGAGTACTTGAACTTCTTCGTCATAATCAACTTTATGCCAAACGTAGCAAATCCACCTTCTTCACTGACAAGGTGGAATTTTGGGGATTTATTGTATCCAAAGATGGTGTTTCTACTGACCCAAGTAAGATCGAAGCTGTCAGAGCTTGGCCTAAACCAAAATCAATACGCGAAGTACATGGTTTTCTTGGTTTGACAGGATGGTATCGTACATTTATTGAAGGTTAAGCTAAGATTGCATCTCCATTGACAAATACACTTAAGAAAGCTAAAGTGTTTACTTGGAATGAATGTACTCAATCTAGTTTTGAGAAACTCAAAGAAGATTTCACGAATGCTCCAATACTACAGCTTCCAGACTTCTCAAAGACATTCATTGTGCTCACTTATGCACGTGGACAAGCAATTGGTGGCATTCTGTCTCAAGAAGTACAACCAATAGCTTATGAATTTTGTAAGTTACGTATACATGAGTTGAATTATCCTACACATGACTTGGAATTATTGGGCCCTTGTGCATGCTCTTAAAGTATGGGCCCTTGTGCATGCTCTTAAAGTATGGCGACATTATCTTCTGAGAAGGAGATTTGAACTACATACCAACCATAGAAGCCTGAAGTGGATCTACACCCAAACCTGACCTTAATATGCGGTAGTGAAGATGAATGGAGTTGTTATGAAAATATGATTTTGGAATCGAATATAAACCCGGGAAGGAAAATATTGTGGCCGATGCCTTAAGCAGGAAGAGTATTGTAGCGGCTGTCATGACCTTTACTACTTCTTTAATTGACCTTATTCGAGAAGGTATGACTCAGGACCCGTATTACTTAAAGATCCAGTACTTGATAAACCTAAATAATCGTACAGAGAAGCAAGAAAGGTTAATCAAAGGCTTTCACGTTGAAGGTGATTATTTTTACTTCGGTAATCGTCTTTGTAATCCAAATCAGGGTGGAATCAAACTTCAAATATTACAGGAAGCTCATGACATACCTATAGCAGGACATCCAAGATACATTAAGACTTACTCTACTGTAAGAAAGAGTTTCTTTTGGCCAGGACTAAAGCGTAATGTGTTGAACTATGTTACAAGATTTTCAACATATCAACGTATTAAAGCTGAACGGATTCGATACCCTTGTAAACTTCATCGTATTGATGCTCCACAAATGAAGTGGGAATTCATATCCATGGATTTTATTCCATGACTTCCTACTTCTCTAGGATATCACTCTATTTTTTTGGTTGTTGATATGCTTACAAAAATAACCCATTCATTTCCAGTCAAAACAACATTTATAGCTAAGGATATAGCTCAAGTCTCCATGAAAGGCATTTTCATGTATCACGATTTACCTCAAAGGATGATTTTTTATCGTGATGCGAAGTTCACCTCTAATTTTTGGAAAGCCTTATTCTCAGCTGCAGGAACCCAGTTAGCCTTTAGTATTGCTTATCATCCTCAAATTGATGGGCAGACAGAAAGAACAAATCAAATCATTGAAGACATGTTGAGAGATTATTGTATGCATGAACAGAGTAAATGGACCAGATATTTGTATTTGGTTGAATTTGCATATAATTCCTCATTCCAACACTCAATTGGAATGTCTCCTTTTCAAGCATTGTATGGCCAAGAGTGTCTTACTCCACTCAAACGGACAGACCCTCTCATACGAATTCAAGCATCCCAAGAAATGGTGGATGAAATGCAAACACAATCTGATCTTATATGGTAGGATATTAAAACTGCTCAAGATAGACAGAAAATTTATGCCGATACAAAATGAACTGCCATACATTTTGAAGAAGGCGATATGGTATTTTTGAGGGTGAAACCCAAACGTAGTTCTTTATCAATGGGTAAGTGTAAGAAGCTAAGTGCCAGACATTGTGGAACTTTTGTAATCACAGAGAAAATTAATGATCAAGCTTGCAGACTCTTGTTACCACCACACATAAAGGTACATGATGTTTTTCACGTCAGCTTACTCAAGAAGTATGTACCTGATCCACAACATATTTTTGATGATTCTCTGTTATCTATATCTATTGATAGAAATTTTGAAGTATATCCCAAAGCAATACTTCAGAGCAGAACCAAGCCTTTACGTAATCAGACCATTATTGAACACCTTGTTAAATGGTCAACGTATCCTCAGGAAGATGCCACTTGGGAACGTGATGATGTAATGAGACTAAATTATCCAGACTTCATGTCAAGGTGAGGACACCTCAAATTTTTCAAGTGTGAGAGGATGTAAGATCCCCAATTTTTGGGTCTCTTCTAAAAATAAGAAAAAAATAATTTTCAATATCTATTTCGCCAAATCTTGACTTAAGATGCTTGATTGACAGTATTGGAAAGTTCTAAAGTGAAAATCAAGGTTGTTTCCATATTCCAGTAGGTTAGACGAACGTTTGGTTCAGTTTTAGAAAAATATGCTATTTTTAGCTTTTTGTGCTTTTCGACGTTTTGGAAAAAGCAATGTGCTTTTTATGATGACCTAAATATAAAAATATTAATTTTAATCTCTGTCGGATTTAAAAAATGATCACTCGGAGCAAAAAAAAAAAAACGAGATCACATAAGATTTTTACGAGAAAAGCTTTATAAAAAAGCGATACCGTAAATACGTCGGGGCAGTACCGAAAAAGTCATAATTATGTCGAGATATTATAGTGTGGCATAGTCTAGCTATGGTTTCCATTAGTTGACCAAATACTGCTCGGATTGTCAATCTGCTATAGAAATTAAATGATAAGTGGGAGAGTTGACCACCAAAAAGCAAAGGCTTGGTTTTAGAAAAGAAAGAGTCCTTTTAGAAAAGAGAGAGGAGGAGTTTCATTTAGAGCTCTTTTCTTGGAAGCCAAGCTTCTTCTTAGAGAGACTCAAAATCGCGCATCAAAATCTGTGTTCGTAAGAAAAAAAATACTAATTTTTTTTATAAAATTTATAAAATCAGCCATGAACGTGTACGAACTTATCTCTCTTTGCTTCACTCTATTCTTAGCTTGTGATTTTGGCCTTGAGAGCCTATATAAAGACCCCTCTCCCTTCACTTGAGAGAACACACTTTTGGACGTGGAAGCTCTCTTACCTTGACGTTGGAGTTATCTTATCAAGCTCTTACCTTCAAGTCATCTCTCAGCTGCCGTCTGTTGCGTCTACTACCGCAAGACTATACGTATCTATTATACGGAGTGGTGCAAGCTCTTCACCACCATCTCCATAAGCTATTCTCTCTCTCAAGAAGAAGAAGGATACTCTCTCTCCACTTGCTTATTATCTTCTCTCTCATTTCACGGTGTACGCACTCTTCGAAAGCTTTCGTGGCGGATACCTCTACATAGCTCTCATCACCACTCTCTTGTGGCAAATCAAGAAGCCTTTCGACAGCTCCTAATCGATTCTAAAGCTTGGTGAGAAGCTCCAAACTCCATAGTCATCATCATCTCTCTCTCTCTCTCTCTCTCTCTCTCTCTCTCTCTCTCTCTCTCTCTCTCTCTCTCTCTCTCTCTCTCTCTCTTTGTGTGTGTGTGTGTGTGTCTCTGTCGTTTTTCTACGTAGTCACCCTCTCGGTGATTGTTTTTTCGCATACGAGTACATGTATGGATCAACCGAGTACATACAAAGTTTCCCCATGATTATTTCATCATGTTTAACACAGTAAATTATGCACATGATACGTTAAATATCATGTGCGTGTATAAAAAGCTGTTTTTGTTTCACATCATAGAGGCGGTAGGAACACTATTTTGGTCATAAATCACAAACCGTTATGAATCAGCCCGAACCCTTTTTACCAGAGATAAAACACATCATTTAAAACATTTTCTCTCTATGGTATATGTGAAAAACACGCACGAGCTAAGAGATATGGTCCAAAAATAGTTTGCTACCCACTACACAACCAAATATTTTTAACTCCAAGCTCCTTGAGGAACCACTATATAGATTCATCGGATGGACAAACCCACTTAACCAATTAAAAATATAGATGAAACTTGATGATAAATGAATTTAGGTCTCCGTTATCACTTCATGAATGCGAGTTATTAATCACTCTATAACTGGTTTTTACCTGCACGCATAGGAGTGCTATCAAGGGGGGGTATCATATGACGTCGTGAGTTAACTGAGACATTTTGATATGTTTTATGGTTTGTTTTAGTGAGTTGATTTCAATTATTAGATTTCCACAAACTTATGTAGGAGTATATGGCTAAACATCCCGAACCACATAGGCAGATATGAATAAAGTGGCTTTCTTTTGGGATTACCGTTTGTTGTGTGAGTACCATATGGTCAAAGTGATGTGATAGAATGATATTCTATATTATGGATCTCAACTTGTTGCATTTTTTTGAGGCCAAATACTTTCAATTGCATGTTTTGCATACTCCGGAAAATGTCAAAAATTGTTTTTTGCATATGTGTGAAATTATGGTTTATGGTTGACCTAAAGGTCGGAGTTGTTTTGCATCATGTTTATGGTGTTGGAATGTTATCATAAGATGTATGGGAACTCATGGATTGATGTGGATGCCTCATATGCATGGTTATGTCTGCTTTCCACCTTTCTAGGTCAAAACTAGCTCTATGTGCTAGAGAGATAAAGTGCAGATGTGATGCATCAACTTTGCATGGTTGGATGTTGTCAAAATTGGATTTTTATATCATGATTAGTAGCTAGTTGGACTGTTTTTGTGCATGAAAGAATCACTTCTTAAGGGTCACATATGTGTAGACTCCGATTGAAATAGAAGGCCCGATGTATCAAACTCCAAGTGTGGGAGTTGGTTCTGGGAGTTGGTTCAATGTGATTATGATTTATGGTTAAGGGCTGAGATTCCCTCATGGATTATGGTTGAAATTTTATGGTGGAAGCCGGTGTGGCTTATGGTCTTTTTTTTTGGATTTGGTTATGCTGCCCAAATGCTGCCAAATTTTTTGTAGCCATGTTATGTTCTAAAGTCGTTATGTAGGATTGGTTGTGCCTCACGCAAGTAGGGTGGAGTGCTCACCCGTGTGATGTGATTGGATTATGGTTTATGGTTTTTTTTTGGATTGGATCATGAAGTGATCAAGATGGTTTATGGTAGACGTGTAAGGGTAGAGACCGTGTACAGTTTAACTATTTGGAAAAGGATTGTTTGTGCATCTGGGAAGTTCTATTGTGATTGGACTCATGTGTTATGTTTCTCATGGAAGTGTCGCTACAAGACTAGGATAACCTACATCACTTAGCCTTAGACTAAAGGGTCACTGAACTGGGGCTTTGCTGGATCGGGTCATCTACATGGTTAGGGCATCGGGGATTGAATGACATACACAGCTACCACATCGAGGATTTTGCCTTGGCTTTTACTAAACACCCGGTGTTGGGCATCAAAGAGGCATGGCGCCTAAACTGATATGGTTGGTGTTGCTACCCTACCACCTACTGGTATTTGGGATCCTTTCAAAGCTCGGGTTCATGGAGGGAGGTGTTCTGGGTTGCTCTCGGCGAAGTGAAATTCTCTCTTTTTGTAGTAGAGCGGAAGTGAATGGGTGACCGGTCGATCCCTACACAGGGTCCGGTGCTCTGCTAGTTGTTTTGTCATAAACTTTTTAATGTTATGGTACACCCAATTTTTGTCATTGCATCAATACATGGTTTCTTGTACCATTTAGATGGGCATTTAAAAATTCTCTATTGTCATCTTTGCATGTCTCTGTGCACTCTATTTCACCCTCCACTATATTCTCTCTCTCTCTCTTCCCGCAACCGGTGTACACATATATTCACCCTCCACAATGTTATATTTTTCTTGAGTATGCTTTCATTCATAACACCCATTAAGGGGTAGCACTAGTCGCTAGGTACGTCTCATGGCCTAAACTCCATGCTTGGTCGGGCGTTGAGAACTCCTCCCCTATGCAAATGCTTCCACAACTTTGATGTATATTGAAAATTGTATAAAAGTGTAAATTGTATATATTTATGCATAGACCCTTGGGGAGGGGTATCTCTCAATAGCCCTATTAGAATGTCTCTCACCCACCGTATTAAACTCCCATGGATGACTTCATCATTGGCATATTCACATTTTATGGCGAGTTCTTGTGGCTACCCTATCTACACACATATGCATAAATACGTTCTGACGTGGCTAAACATGTATGTACCTGCGAACCCACATCATTAACTTGGGAACTCCTCACTTGAAGTGGCTCTACTACTGGGTAGGTGCATATTAACTCCTTTAATGTGAATAGTGACAAAAAAACCATACTGGACTTTTCCTTAACTCGAGAACTCCTCACTGGAAGTGGATTGGCTGTTGGGTAACTCTTTTAACATGAATAGTCTATATCCCATCCCTCCTATAATTGCCTCCACCACTTACACACACACACACACATGTGCGCAATTTAATTCCTGTCACAATAAGCCAGCATTATACCGATGCATATGCAGCACCATTCAGCACTAAGAGCTACTCAACTAGTGTCGTTCTAGCTTCACATGTAGGGCATCTTCCTACTGCTCACTTGCACAACTAGCATTCTCTAAGGTCGCTACATCCGCCCTCATGCCATGCTAATTATGTTTACACACACACACACACACACACATGTCGTAGAATCCCTATCAAGTAATCACGTTGTAGAGTTGCCTACACCTATTATGGCCACTTTGATCTGGTGCACATAAAGGGGAGATAGATGTACTCGCCATACAACACCGTCCTTCATATCTTTCACACATAGGCATGGTCGCATGATCAGGACAAGACCATGGATATCGTGTTGAGTGACAGGTCCCTATTTGTTTGATGTGCACACCCACATTTACTTTCTCATACGTGCAAGCAAGTGGAATGATATCAACCTTTATAAACCTTGGAAAACCAATCGACAAAAGTACAGGTAGGTGCTTATGCACCTACTCAGTATATCATGTTTTTTATAGATGAGAGTACTTTTGAATGTTTTTGTGTTACTATGGGATCTGGTTTTTTGCACAGTTGAACTATGGTTTTTACTTTGCTGAAATGGTAATCCCCCAATGCTTGGTTGTTAATACATTACTTTATCGATACGATCTGACCTACATACAATAGGTAATTCATGTTAAAATGTAATAATCATGCTTGATGTTGTAAATGACTAATATGTGTATATTGACTGTGAGATAATTGATTCAGGGATTTAAGTTAGATACTCTTGCACATACTTAGTATTTAAGTTTTTCATGATGGGCGAGCTACTAATTCTCACATGCATATGGGGACTCATATGGATTTTTTTGATAGCCAAGCTGTGTTTGACTCGATAACATATGTATCACTACATATATGAACCTAACAATTTGTAGGTCATGGTAATGATTTCAGCATGGAAGACGATTATCTGTGAGACAGTAAACTCTCTTTATGGTGACTCAAGATTTGAAACCTTTGTCATGCTGAACATTCAAATTATTTTCATAAAACTTTGTACATTTGAGAATTGTAATTTCATGGTTTTTAGATGACAAATTTACATATTTTATCTGCTCCAAAAATTGGAGGTTCTTAAGGCTGAAAGAGGATCACTGTTTGGATGGTTTTCTGGATCCACAAACATGTCTCTCTGATATAAAACTTTGCACATTTGGTGAAGTATTGATTTGTGGGCTTTGAGTTGAGATTTTGGTACTGATATATTTAGACTTACATAAGTAAAGCAAGCTCGAGCTGGTATTTGTGGCATATCTATGCTAATGAATTGTTTACTTGGTGGTTGACACTCAGATGGTCAATTTGTGGCTATACTGATAAACATAGTAGTTCATAATTGCTGAGAATAACCACATAGACACAAATATGAGCAATTACTTTTACTCATATGAACTAGGAGGATGAATATATGGTTTATTCTTTGACATTTACGTAAAGCATTCTCATCTATAAAGTACTAACAACTAGTTTTTTTATTTAACTGCACTTTTAGATCTTCTATTTACTCCGATGTATACATGAGGACTTATGGGGGTGTCGTAAGAGATGATAAGCTATGGGATTTTTTTCATGATTGTCAGAATGCAAAGAAAATGTCCAATTTTTTGAAAATCTAACACACAATCACACTTGAAAGACTTGATAGCTTAATGATTGGCCTAGAGTTGCATAAGGCTTTTTTTCATACAAGCAGTTTTTGTTTTGATAAATATACTAACATACTCTAAACTCCCTTACATGTTTTTGGACTAAAATTTGATGGTTTTTTGTGGGATGAGACAACATTGACCTATGCAGCTCTCATGACCTAGGGCTACACAATATCTGGTAGCTTGGATGCTGACTTTTAGTGAACACCAGCAGTTCTAGTTTTGATACATTGAATGATATTTTTTAAATTCCCTTACATGGTTTGGGACTGCAATTATCTTAGTATTATCTCCTCTATACTGAGTAATCATATGATTGGATAATTAATGGTGACAATACTTAGTTGATGGAATACTAGCCTTTTTCTATGACTCTTAACTGCATTTCCATGAGAATCACACCATTGTTGATGATAAAGGAAACATAAAATGCTTTTTATTGAATAGAAGCATAGTTTTTGAAATTAGTGTTAGTATTTTACTTTAAAAACACCCCAATGCTTCAAAAAGGGCCTTAATCCTCACATGCGGGTCTCGGATAAGATGACATTTTAACTGAATTTTTTGAAAATTGATTCAAATTACAAAGGAGATGTTGTTCGATTTTTTATGGAAATAAATGGCGTTTTCGTTATCGTAAATATATGGCTCATTCTTTAAACTTAATATTTGATCTATCTATGTTGTTAAGTTTTGTTGTAATTTTTGACACCAATAACAAGGGGAGAGAGTTGTTGACACATGTCTTCCCAAGTAATGCCAGTTTTGACAGGCTTGTGTTTCTTGGATGGTGACAGGTAAGAGATTCTTTCCTTGGGATTACAACGACAACTACAACAATAGCAAAAGATCGTCCACTTTTTGATTATTTTTATTAATGATAGATAACCCTTGTATATGATTCTTTGATAATAAGATGTAATACACTATTTGTCAATATCAGATCTAAATGTCAATATAATCTTAACTTTACCTACTTGGTATCTAATGTATACATAATATGTGGTTATTTACACATTGACTGGTCTCTAGTGCCATTGTACGGTTCAATAGTTTGTGAATTCAAAATATTGTTAGATTAATCATTCTTAAATGCACACACACTTATTTTTAGCTAGCCTTTGGTTTGGTTTGCACCATATAGTGGGCCTAGACCTTCTATGATTTTTTGACTTGACCCACCTAATCCAAAGGGATGGGTTGGGGCCACGGATGCTATTCTGGTCAACTAAATATATCATATAGGTCTATTACCTTAGACTAGAAAATTCTCTTTGACTATGTACCAGACAATGTCTTTGATTAATTAATCAAATGGCTGGTTTATGAATGTGATGCGTATATAATTTAGCCCTATAGGCACACACAAACCTCTTTCTTTCTATCCTCTGGTTGGGATAACACCTTGTAATGGACCAAACTAGCTATCTAAACTTGGACTACCCAATACAAAGGGATGGGTCGGGGCTCCTTCAATTCCTCTTCCGGTCAAGTTGATAAGACCTTTTAAAATTTGTGGTTATCACTATGAACTTTTGACAACATTATCATAATATGTTATGCTTTTACATGATATTGGGTGATGCTCATACACAAATTACATGATCTAATTTGTCAAGCACATATTATTTTTTCGTAGAGAAAAACGATAAGAGATCTTCTCTTCCTCAATACTGGCTTTGACACACTTGATTATAATATTCCTTCAATATTTTTGGGTATTGCTATATTAGCCTTCCTTAAAGGCACCACTTCTCCAAATGGAAACCCTTTTACATGTAAAGCATACCACTTGGAACACTTATTTATTATTTCCTTGAACGTTTGTATTACTCATTCTAAACATGGTTTGGGGGTAGGGTTCTACATGGTGGGCTCTACCTCTCACCATGTGGACTCCTCTCCTAGGGTTGGGGGAGGGCCACAAACACACACACACACACATTTAAATAGGACAGCTTCCTTGTACCCTTAGTAGATGAGTGCTTTCTATCTCATTCCATATACTTGTTCAGATTCCCTATCATGTACTGTATTAGAATGGCCTATTAGAATGTCTCTCACCCACCATATTAACCTCCCGTGGATGACTTCATCATTGTCATATTCACATTCTATGTTGAGTTTCTGTGGCTACTTTATCTACACACATATGCATAAATAAATTTTGACATCTCTAAACATGTATGTACCTGCGAACCCACATCATTAACTCAGGGACTCCTCACTTGAAGTGGCTCTGTTGCCCTGCTGGGTAGGTGCATATTAACTCCTTTACATGAATAGCGACAAAAGATCGTATTGGACTTTTCCTTAACTCAAGAACTCCTCACTGGAAGTGGCTTCCCTCTGCTGGGTAACTCTTTTAACGCGAATAGCCTATATCCCATCTCTCCTATAATTGCATCCACCACTCTCTCTCTCTCTCTCTCTCTCTCTCTCTCTCTCTCTCTCTCTCTCTCTCTCTCTCTCTCTCTCTCTCTCTCTCTCTCTCTCTCTCTCTCTCTCTCTCTCTCTCTCTCTCTCTCTCTCTCTCTCTCTCTCTCTCTCTCTCTCTCTCTCTCTCGCTCAAACACACACACACACGCAATTTAGTATCTACCATGATAATCCATCACTATACCGATGCATATCTACCATCGTTCAGCACTAAGATCTACTCACTCAGCACCATTCTGGCTGCACATGCAGGGTGTCTTTCTGCTGATCACTTGCACAATGAGCATTCTCTGTGCTTGGTACATCCGCCCTCATGCCATGCTAAGTATGTTCACACACACACACACACACACACACACACACACACATTTCATAGACTCCCTATCAGGTAAGCACGTTGTAGAGTTGCCTACACCTATTATGGAAACTTTGATGTGGCGCACATAAAGGGGAGATAGATGTACTCATCATACACCACTGTCCTTCCTAACTTCCATAGACGGGCATGGTCACATGATCAGGACAAGACCATGGATACCGTGCTCAATGATAGGTTCCTGTTTTTTGATGTCCACACCGACATTAACTTCCTCATACAAGCAAGCAAGTGGAAAGATATCAGCCTTTATAAACCTTGGTGACACCAATCGACAATAGTACAGGTAGGTGCACTCAGTATATCGTGTTTTTTATAGATGAGAGTACTTTTGAATGTTTCTGTGCTACTGTCGGATCTGGTTTTTTTCACACTCGAACTATGGTTTTTACTTGCTAATATGGTAATCCCCCAATGCTTGGTTGTTAATACATCACTTTATTGAGACAGGATCTGACCTACATACAATAGGTAACTTATGTTAAAATGTAATAATCATGCTTGATGTTGTAAATGACTAATATGTGTATCTTGACTGTGAGATAATTGATTCAGGGATTTCAGTTGCACATACTTAGTATTTAAGTTTTTCATGATGGGCGAGCTACTGATTCTTTAACACGTGCATATGGGGACTCATATGGGCTTTTTGGATAGCCAAGCTGTGTTTGACTCGATAAAATATGTATCACTACATATATAAACCTAAAAATTTGTAGGTCATGGTAATGATTTCAGTATGGAAGACGATTAGCTGTGAGACTGAAAACTCTCATAATGGTGACTCAAAATTTGAAACCTTTGTCATGCTGAACATTCAAATTATTTTCATAAACTTTGTACATTTGAGAATTGAAATTTCATGGTTTTTAGATAACAAATTTACATATTTTATCTGCTCCAAAAATTGGAGGTTCTTGAGGCTGAAAGAGGATCAATGTTTGGACGATTTTTTGGATCCGCAAAAATGTCTCTCTAATATACATTAGGAAGAGGATGGAGTCTAGGAGGGCCTCTTTATTTGCCATGAGATGATGGAGGTGATTAGCATTTTGACGAATAGGTTCATGCCATGTGTGCAAGAATGGTGGGTGTATAAGAGAGGTGTAAGAGTGGTCAAAGAATGCACTTTTACCCCCCAAAAAGGGGGGAAAAACTTTATGATTTTTGGCCTTCCATAATTTCTACATATTATCTCCAATTTGAGTGGAGATTATAGACCCGTAAACTACACATAAAGCTCTTTCCATAGATATGTTACACGACATGGTTTTGCCTGCTAGATTTTAAATTTAAATTTGGGGGGTAAATTTGAATTCAAATAAACTAGCCGTTTTGCGTGTTTGAATTGAAAAACTAGTCTTTGATTGCTTTCTTAATACTAGAGGTTTGACTCCCTTAAATTGCCAAATAAAGAGTCCCTCCTAGACCCCATTCTCTTCCTAATGAAAACTTTGCAAATTTGGTGAAGTATTGTGTGTGGGCTTTGAGCTACGATTTTGGTAATGACATATCTAGACTTACATAAGTAAAGCAAGCTAGAGCTGGTATTTGTGGCATATCTATACTAATGAAATGTTTACTTGGTGGTTGACACTCAGATAGTCAATTTGTGGTTGCTAATAAACATAGTAGTTCCTAATTGCTGAAAATAAACATACACACACAAATATGAGCAATTTCTTTTACTCATATGAACTAGGAGGATGAATATATGGTTTATTCTTTGACATTTACGTAAAGCATTCTCAGCTATATAGTAATAACGACTGGTTTTTTTATTTAATTGCTCCATTGGATCTCTATTACTCCGATATATACAGGAGGACTTATGGGGGTGTCGTAAGAGATGATAAGCTATGAAATTTTTTTCATGATTGTCAGAATGCAAAGAAGATGATGTCCAATTTTTTGAAAATCTAACACACAATCACACTTGAAAGACTTGATAGCTTAATGATTGGCCTAGAGTTGCACAAGGCTTTACAAATCTGCTCGATTTTTTTTTTAATACAAGCAGTTTTTGTTTCGATAAATATACTAACATACTCTCAACTCCCTTACATGTTTTTGGACTAAAATTTGCTGGTTTTCTTGTGGGATGAGACAACATTGACCTATGTGGCTCTCGTGACCTAGGGCTACACAATATCTGGCAACTTGGATGCTGATTTCTGGTGAACACCAAAGTTCTAGTTTTGATACATTGAACGAAATTTTTTAAATTCCCTTACATGGTTTGGGACTGCAATTATCTTAGTAATCATGTGATTGGGTAATTGATGGTGATAGTACTTAGTTGATGGAATAATAGCCTTTTTCTATGATTCTTAACTGCATCTCCATGGGAATGACACCATTGTTGATGATAAAGGAAACATAAAATTCTTTTTATTGAATAGAAGCATAATTTTTGGAATCAATGTTAGTATTTTACTTTGAAAACACCCCAATGCTTCAAAAAGGGCCTTAATCTTCATGTGAGGGTCTCGGATGAGATGGCATTTTGACTAAATTTTTTGGAAATTGATTCAAGTTACAAAGGAGACGTTGTCCTAACTTTTTGGAATTAAATGACGATTACATTATCGTAAATATATGGCTCATTCTTTAAACTTAATATTTGATCTATGTATGTTGCTAGTTTTTGTTGTAATTTTTGACACCATAACAAGGGGAGGGAGTCGTTGACACCTATCTTCCCAAGTAATGCCAGTTCTGACAAGCTTTTGTTTCTTGGATGGTGATAGGTAAGAGATTATTTCCTTGGGATTACAACGACAATTGGAACAATACAGAAGATTGTTCATTGTTTGATTATGTTTATTAGTGATAGATAACCCTTGTATATGATTCTTTGTTAATAAGATGTAATACACTATTTGTTAGTATCAGACCTAAATGTCAATATAATCCTAACTTTACCTACTTGGTATCTAATGTATACATAATATGTGGTTATTTACACATTGACTGGTCTCTAGTGCCATTGTATGGTTCAATAATTTGTGAAATCAAACTATTGTTAGATTAATCACTCTTAAACACGCACGCACTTGTTTCTAGCTAGCCTTTGGTTTGGCTAGCACCATACAATGGGCCTAGACCTTCTATGATTTTTTGACTTGACCCACCTAATCCAAAGGGCTGGGTTGGGGCCACGGCTCCTAATCTGGTCAAGTACATATATCATATAGGTCTATTACCTTAAACTAGCAGATGCCCTTTGACTATGTACCAAACAATGTATTTGATTAATTAATCAATCAGATGGTTGTTTTAGGAATGTGATGCGTATATAATTTAGCCCTATTGGCACACACAAACCTCTTTCTTTCTATCCTTTGGTCGGGATAACACCTTGTAATGGACTAGACTAACTATCTATACTTGGTCTACCCAATCCAAACGGATGGGTCAAGGCTTCTTCAGCTCCTCTTCCGGTCAAGTTGATAAGACCTTTTAAAATTTGTGGTTATCACTATGAACGTTTGACAACATTAACATAATATGTTATGCTTTTACATGATATTGGGTGATGCTCATACACAAAGACATGATCTAATTTGTCGAACACAAATTATTTTTCCCTAGAGAGAAATGGTAAGAGATCTTCTCTTACTCAGTACTGGCTTTGAAACACTTGATTAGAATATTCCTTTAATATGTTTGGGTATTGCTATATAAGCCTTAAAAACACCACTACTCCAAATGGAAACCCTTTTACATGTAAAGCACACCACTTGGAACACTTATTTATTATTTCCTTGGACGTTTATATTACTCATTCTAAACATGGTTTGGGGGTAGGGTTCCACATGGTGGGCCCTACCTCCCACCATGTGGACTCCTCTCCTAGGGTTGAGGGAGGTACACACACACACACACACACAAAATTGCATGAGTCCTTTCTCATGCTTCACTACACAATTTTACAGAAAGATCCTGGCTTAGATTCAATAAAAACCCTTTGTCTTCACCTTGACATCTCAATTAGCCCATCCGTTACATGATTACACAATCAGATGTCACAATAATAACACATGTTTGGACGCTCAGCCAAAGGTAAGATATGATTGGCTAAAATTACACTGAACTCCCTAGTTTGGGGTGAGTTGTTAAAATATCCTCTTAGGGGTAGGCCAAAATGGGGATATGAAAATATCTTACGATGTGGTAGAAACTGCACAAGAAAATGTAACCGCTTGCAAAATCCACGCGTCTTTAAATGTTCCACATAATAATACTGTGGCCCTAAGCGCAAGGCTTCCTTTACCATCACCAGACGGATATTGTTCCTGAAGTGTTCTCAACCCCAAAGAATCACCCGTGTCACTCTATCTTGATCTGTCCACCATTTTGTCTGTGCAACCGAAGTTCCTAATAGAGGGAATAGAAGACATTCATAACAAAGTATGGTGTTTCTTCTGATGGATTCACTTGATTGCTGCAAATGAGCAATGGTTATCGCTAATACCTTATTTGACTATAAGTCATAGCTGATGAAGTATAAGACACAACTTAAGACAAGTTATTGAAGAAACTTGTAAACTGTTGATTTAAACGCTTAAAAATTGCTCAAGTCTATTACAGTGCACTCTGAAATATAATATGCTTGTCTTATATAGACCCACATAACATCCTCTTCCCAGTGACTATTCGTACTACAATCCCACATTACTTGCCAATTCTTACTGGTATCCCTTAACACATTAAATCACCTTTGCTTTCTCAACATATGTTTCTCCTAGAAACTTATCCAACTAGTCTCTCTTGAAATGTTGGTACTATGAGTATTTTTTGTCTGCGACCATCCAGACTTGGAGACTATACCTCATAAGATTTTTTGAGCCACGCATCGACTCAGCAAAAATAGCCTGATATGTTCAAGTGGTTACTGGTACTAGGGTGAAATCATGTTAACTTGTCATGCTTTTTCATGTCCCGGACAATGCTAACTAGCACAATTTTGGCATATGCTAACTAGTACAATAACTTGAGCTACATCTCCAAGATCTATGACATATGATATATCAGTAGAAAGCACTTGAAACAAGGAATCCAAATGTACAACCTCCGAAAAATTTTGATATTATTTGTTGTAAAAAATTTACCAGACGCCCAACTTTTCAAAGATGTGCTAACTTGAAACTGCTAACTAGCACAAAAAGCGCGACAGGTTAACATGCTTTCACTGGGTACAAAATTACTAGTTTTCTAAATTTTACTATTGACTCTTTGATGCCTCTTTTTAGAAATTATTCAAGCTAGTTCTTATTCTTTCTGCTGTCCAAAAACCCAAACTTTTTACTAAATATATTTCTTTACTTTATTAACACCTATATAGCTTTATTACTTGACCCTCTGCAAACATTGAAACTACACATACATCTTCTCTATCACACGTTACCCTCTGCACAAGAATGGAGTACGCGGCTACAGTGCTCACGATTTGACACACACCATGCTCTACCGGATCTTGCGCTAATGAAATTCTAGGAGACATAGGCTTTATGGAGTGACCTTGATTGCGGGAAATTCTGGCAAATTTTGGGTCCCATCAGCTATGGCTGTGCATCGACCTCTATAAAACCCTCACGGATTTGGAACAGGTGAGTACTACACTCACTTAGCATGTTTGTTCTATGTTTTCAGCCTGTGCATTCAAACTTTTAAGTTGTTGAGACTACAACATGCCTAAGGGAAAGGAGAAATCTATGGAGGAATCATCATCTTCTCCGAGTCTACAGGTTATTCAAATTTTCTATAACTGATTTGGTGGTACTCTTCTCCTATCTAGAATTTAAGATTGGGATGGGCTGGTTTGGTTGAGGTGTAGTGATAAACCAGTGTCGATAGTACTCTGTGTATTTATAACTCTTGCTAGATGGAATAGTATGCTCTAATTTTGGAAGTTTTTATGATGAAAACTCATGCTAGTGGACTGATTAAGTGATGGAATGGTATGCTCTGATTCTGGGCTGTTTTTATGTTGAGAAAACTAAAAAAAAAGGGAATCTCATTGGTGTATGATTACTTGGTACTGAGGTACTGCCAGATAATGACGTCTGGTTTTCTTTATGAGCTTGAATACAGTTGCCGACTTCCATCACGTACCCAAAAGATTTTTGGTTTTTTTTACTACACTAGCTAGATCAGTTGCTCACCTTTTTCATCTTGGAAGTATTGTTGTGGTAGCTTGGTATACCTTGCCTGGTCTAAGCTTTGCTCTATTGAACTTGTCCATACATGCTCTCATTTTATATCATATTAGTTAGAAGTAGGATTTTTGCACTACAAATTTACCCGCATGATGTTGGTTACAAAGAATAAGAAACTTGATTTCTCCAGCTAGGGATTGGAAATTCAAAATGTGTGTATGGCATAATGGGTACTCTCTAGCGTGAGAGGTGGTCTTTGGACTATGCTTCTGTTGGTCTCTGGCTTTTTAGCTGTACTTTTACTAATCTCTGGCTATTACTGTTTTGGTTTTGGCTTATTGCTTCTCTTGGGGCTTAGACTTGCCCAGCTGATCTGGTTGTGTTTCAGAGAATAGAACTTTGGCCTACAATATCAAAAAAATACTTTATGATTATTCTGTTGTTTTGGTTTCCATATTGAGAAGAATAAATTTGCTGCTTCTTTTTAATATCTGGTAACAGATGATAAAATGGTATTGATATTATTCTTTTTTTAGTAGGGAATAAAATAGGAATATGTTACTGGCTTTGTGAAAAATATGTCAGCCGTGACATAGGAAGAGAGTCAGTTGTAAATGATGCTGTCATTTGAAATGATCAAATCTGTTCTTAACTCAAGTAGGGGTAAATTTCAAAAAAATCCAAACATATGGGTTGGGACTCCTTTGGTTGTTTTGCTGGTTACCAGAGTCCTGTAGCTTACTGTGTCATTTGGATAGGTTATGGCTTTGCTTTTTTTTAAATGCTACAAAGGCCCCTTTAGGCTCTGTAATTGAAATAAAACCTGGTCTTACTTTGTTCATGTGTAACCGGCTTTCTCTATCACTTCAGGAGGTGTTTTGAAATAGAATAGCTGTTAAAAATTGCTGCCTACTATAGGGTGTATGTCTCGAGCTAACTTATGCTTGCTCCTATGGGGTAAAAATGTCCCTGATTTGGTTAAAGAATGATTTATAAATATTTAAACAAAGTTTTGATTGAGATAACCTCTTCAAACTCTTTAAAGTTATGATAGGCAACGGAATGTTTTCAAACATCTGGAACTGTCTTTATAAATGGTAGCACTTATTATAGGAATCTCACTCTCTGGGAAAGATTTTCTCAAAACCAAGTAATATCGTATAGTAAGAACTCGGCTTAAAAAACTCTTATTCTTTTTTCAAAAAAACAAAATACACGTTGAGAAATGTTGTTTTTTTCATTGTGACATGGATAACAACTGGGATGCCCATGCATCACCTGTACACATTAACAATTGCTAACCGAGCGTTTTCTTGTTTACTATGGTTGCAGGTGAGGGCTACCTTCTTTGATGAAAACATAATGTTCTATGTGGTTGTGGACATGAGGCTTATCTTTTACCTTGAAGAAACATCACTCCAGACTTAGGGATTACTTTCTCCCATGTTATACTTTGTTTTCATCACTACCTTGTACAAAATTTATTCTCAATAGCAAATAAATTATTGTACAAATCCATTGTATTTGTCTAGAATTATTGGTCTGTGAACAGGTAGTGTTCGTTTGCGTTTATGTATCTTTTTATAACTGCTACACACACACAATAAACGCAAAAGAGAGATGGATTTGTCTTTCTCTCTCAGACCTTAGTTTTAGCTCTTAGCACCTGTTACAATATAATTTATTATATTCTAATAGGCAGGGTGCTATCACTCAGTCACAGTGGTCCCCTTTGACCTGACTGGTGAAAGGTTGCTAGCACTACCATATTATTCTAGCTTGTATTGTACTCTCTTTCTAACATCCTTTTTTCCTTGTCATTTCACTATTTTATAAATTATTGTCTACCAGGATACTCAAAAACTCATAGCAAGAATGAAGGTATGCTCTGAGCCAGTAAAAAGAGCTCTAATCTCGGAGAAATTATGACATGCTAGAGAATTAGAAAGTGTCTTTCCTAATATCTCACTTAGGATTAGGCCCTATCTTCATAGGGTTGTAAAACTCAAATAGTAGTTACATTCTGCATAAACTCTATGGGTCTACTCTACTCGTCCAAGATGTGTTAATCTAACTTTTGTTATTGAAATCTTTGCATATTATTTCCCTTTCCCAAGGTCTTACCCTTCCTATGGAACCCCTCTCCTTTGCTTCTCTACCTGTGCTGAAATGTATCCAAGATAGTGAAGCTTCAACATTAATTTTTAATGCCTCAAAAGATTCTAGTCTGTCTCTTGTCTAGCTTATTTCCTTTGACCAATGGGTGAAAGTTCTCGCTCTGCTCGTTAAGAATAAAACTGAGGGCATCAACCTGCTGCTGGAATTTACTTCTAATGTGGCTAGTCTTTCCAAATCCCATAATCAAGATTTAGCGTTCTTTTCTTCTAAAGGCTCTGAATTATCCAATCTTCTCAAAAAAAATTATGGACTAAGTCCCAACTTTGTTACTGATCCCTCTACTCCAACAGTCCCTCCTCCTAACAACCTCTTTTATAGAGATGCTACGGTGTTGGAAGCTGTAAAAGAATTTCAAAAGGACCTTTGTTCACTCAGTGAGGCACATGCCATTATTGAAGAATGCAAACTTAAGGTTCTTAAAGGGATATAGCTCCTGGATAAAGGAGATTTTATCAAAGCTCTTTTCCATATAAATTTCTAATATAGGTTGATATGTAAGAACCAAGGGTCTGATGACCTTTAGTAAAAATAATGCTGATTACTACACTAAAACGGTGTGGAATGTGTTCAAACCTTACCTTGAGTGTGCATGCATATTTCTAGATCCTAAAGTTGCTTGTGAGTCTAGCATCATTTGGTTTGACCATGCTATTTGGTACGCCCTCAACAATATTCCAAGTATCTTTCCTAGCAACGCCGAAGAGTTTCATCTTTCCCTCTTCTGTTCTTGGCTTGCTGGACAAGCTAGGGATCTGGTCTTAGCTCAAATCACTAGAGCTGGGTTCTGAAGGTTGTGGCATTCTGTGAACCACTTATGGAGATTATAAAGGAATCAAAGGTATGGTTGGGCAAATCAAGCCTAATATTGATGATGATGATACTCAAGTATCCAAATGCCCCGAGGTTATAAAGGAATCAAAGGTATGGTTGCGCAAATCAAGCCTAATATTGATGATGATGATACTCAAGTATCCAAATGCCCCAGCACACTTGTCTCCTTGTCAGCTTCTTACACCTCTTTCTTGACTCCCTCCTCTAGTGATTCTATATTTGGTAGAGAGAGAAAAATCCACCAGCACCCAAACCGAGCCATGAACTCTATTGGTGATCGATAGACCCAAAAGTAATCTCATAGAGATACTGCACATAGACTGTAAAATGCTTCATAAGCAACTGATGTGATGAATATGAATGCCTCTCCAAATTAGCCTTTGCTAAACACGAGGGCCCATAACACCTAGTGTGCACGCATTTAGCAAAAAACACATGGAATCTGAATATCCATGATCATTCTCATGGAAAATGTGATGCTCCTAGAACACATTAAAGAGGAATGTAAAGATTTCTAAAAAGAAACTAAATACTTTCTGGTGCAATCATTTGCAAGCCTTGCTGAAATATTTGAACCAGAATAGAAGGTGAAACATTAATCACGTCCAATTACAAACAATAAAACCTTTTCATTAACAACTGATAGCCTAGTGATATGCATAAACAACCATCTGTAATGTTGTTTAGTAGCACTTGTACCTTAACACTAGAATGGTAACCTAACAGGACATAAAAGTGTCCTTTCAGGGTTTTGGGAAAAAATTCCAAAACCATAGTAGATCCACTAATTTCTAAAAATCCTTTCATGAGCTTATAGTTCAATAACTACTACATATGGAAAAATTGAGAAACTTGTAATTTTTCTCATCCCTTGGTCACTACAAGCCTCCAAAGTTGATGGACCAATGCATTTTGCCCAAAACAGCAATTTCTTACGGTTGATTGCATATAAATAAGAGTGGAGATTTTTGTAGGACATGAGATAAAATGCCTCGTTAACTTCAATGGGTTGGTGACCAAAACATATGGTTGCTTTTACCTCACTAATTTTTTTTGGGCAAAAAAAATAGGTACAAAAAAGTTGCATTTTTGCCATTCTGCGGACCTATCATCAAAGTTTCTATAGTCACGCTCAATACAGATACTATATACATGTTTTCTTAGTTCCCTTCGGGCCTCTGGATTCAAAAGGAGCCATGGAGCATGTCAAAAAGATAATGGATCTCTTACAATTGGAACCTTGGGGGCAATGATAAAGTGTTAAATACAGCAAACATGAAAAAACTGGGTTTAGCATTATGACCTCTAGAAACCCATAGAAACTACTCAATATCTAGCCAAGTTTGTAGTCTATGATTAGATATGGTTACTACCTACAAAATACACACAATTGGCCTAAGAAACTAGCAATATTGAGAAAGTTATACTTGCTACTCTAAAATGTATCGTATTCTTCAGCAATCAAAAAACTCAACCATCATCATATGCTATGCTATATAGCATAAAACTCAAGGAAGATTAGCTTTATGTTATACATTACACTTACACAATAAAAATTGAATTTGGATATCAAGAAAGCCACCAAAAAAATCATAAAAGTGCTAATTTTGGCCAAAAAACAGGATTATGCAATTCTTGTAAATTGGTCATAACTTTCAATTTTAACACTTAGCTCTCCCTACAAGCATCAATAAATGTTGAGAACTATGAAGGCCTAACCTCTAGCCATCTAAACCTCACGAACATGAAGTTTAGAGTGGTACAGTTGCCAAAAATTGAAAAAAAAGCCAAAAATAGGACCCGTTTTTTCACACAGTTTAGGTTCAAAAATGTTGTGCAAGAGTAAGATTAATGGTGAGATCGATACTCAAAAAAAATGCTAAGTTTTTTTCAGCTCATAAGGCAAATTTGTGGATATATAGCACCTAGAAATTCATTTTCATACTCTTCAAATAATTCAAGCAAAATGGTCACTTAACAGGACACAAAAGTGTCCAAGGACATAAAAGTGTCCTGTTACCATTCTAGTGTTAACAAGTCATTCTAAGTATCCGACAATTTTTGGCCAGTGAAATTGCTCCTGATACGTCATGCTGAAAATGGTATGGAAAACAGATTTGACCAACACCTAGGGACTTTGTCGTGACACATACTTGAAATAGGAGGCGTCAGTGTCAGTCCTGGAGACTCATATTCTCCACTTGTGGAATATGTCGCATGTAAGAATGTCTAAAAAAGATCATCCTTCAAGTACAAAATGTACTTGTGCGTGGAGGTAACTGCAAACACTCTACGACGGGAGTGAGAGGGACCCTCATTAGCCTTGCTCCACAGTGGCTAAACTGAACTCCTTGAGTCCCTAGATCATGTTGCATCCCATGTGACAACATGTGCCAAATAAACCCTACAAATGGGTCTATAACTGCATAATGCAAAAACTTATTTTGGATACTACAGCGAAAGTCTTGACTCTTACATGAGCTTGTCATCTCTCTAGAGGGTGAACATAGTGTTCACTTATGTGTAGGTATCCGTCCAAATTTCCCGCTTGCAAAGGCCTAGGAACACTAATTCAAAATTAGGAAAATGTAAGTAGTATTGCATGTGATTGCACCTGTAACCTCGGGTGTTGCCTTTACAATCTAGACCCCTTGGTTAAAGCAGCATTGTCAAACCCCTTGGTGAAACGTTTCATGAAAAATGCTCAACGAGCAGCTGGCCCTTGTCCCTGACCCCCGTTGGGTTTGCCCCTGGCATTTTATTACTTTTGAAGTTGAAATATTTCCACTACCCCTTGGCAGTTTGTGGACTTCTTTCCTTGAAATTGCAACTGTGAAGGTTCCAAGAATGAACCATCAATGCTAACTAAGTGATTTAGTAATCATGTGTTGGGCCTTGCCCCAAATTGTACTCATATAAGCACTCTTAGTGCTAATAGGAGCTCCACTTAAAGTGGAGTCGTATGCACAACTAGATCTTTGTCACACCCAAAAATCCATAATGTGGGGCTTTTGTGAGCATTCGTACGGTCTAAAATGCTGGCTTCATCCTTACATTGTGGTAGAGATAATCCCGGACAAGTTTAAGACGTTCAATAACTAACTTGACTTGTACACTTAAAGTGTGGAGTGCGTCCATAAATTCACTAATGGCAAGACTCTTGCTTTTCCATTTACAAAGAGATGGCTCTTAGCCCTTCCTGTTGGCTCATAAAAAGAGTTCAATAAAATCGTGTCTAGTTTCACTTTTCCCGCATAGAAGTCGGAAAGAGAGAGAAAGAGAATGCTTGGCTGAGGAAAACCCTTATTCCAATGTGTTGTATGCCCGTTCGAAATGTTCAGTACAGACCGTTCCTATGTCATAGCTTATCCTATAAGCATACATCAGTGTGTAATTGTACCATGCTCTCGTAGAATATGTCGCATGGTACAATTACAGTGATGTATGTTGCATGTGGAATATGTCGCATGTAAGAATGTGTGAAAAAGAACATCCTTCAAGTACAAAATGTACCTGTGTGTGGAGGTAACTGCAAACACTCTACAACGGGAGTAAGAGGGATTAGCCTTGCTCCACACTAGCTAAACCGAACTCCTTGAGTTCCTAGATCATGCTGCATCTCATGTGACAACATGTGCCAAATAAACCCTACAAATGGGTCTATAACTGCATAATGCAAAAACTTATTTTGGACACTACGACCCCAAAGTCTTGGCTCTTACATGACCTTGTCATGTCTCTGGAGGGTGAACATAGTGTTCACTTATGTGTAGTTATCCGTCCAAATTTCCCGCCTGCAAAGGCCTAGGAACACTAATTCAAAATTAGGAAAATGTAAGTAGTATTGCATATGATTGCACCTGTAACCTTGGGTATTGCCTTTGCAATCTAGACCCCTTGGTAAAAGCAACATTTTTAAACCCCTTGGTTAAATGTTGCATGAAAACTACTCAATGAGCAGTTGGCCCTTGTCCGTGACCTCCGTTGGGTATGCCCCTGGCATTTTATTACTTTTGAAGTTGAAATATTTCCACTACCCCTTGGCAGTTTGTGGACTTCTTTCCTTAAAATTGCAAGTGTGAAGGTTCCAAGAATGGATCATCGACGCTGACTAAGTGATTTAGTAATCATGTGTTGGGTCTTGCCCCAAATTGTAATCATATAAGCACTCTTAGTGCTAATAGGAGCTCCACTGAAAGTGGAGTCGTATGCACAACTAGATCTTTGTCACACCCAAAAATCCATAATGTGGGGATTTTGTGAGTATGATCTAAATCTAGTCGTATGCACAACTAGATCTTTGTCACACCCAAAAATCCATAGTCGTATGATTTAAAATGCTGGCTTCATCCTTACATTGAGGAAGAGATAAGCCCGGACGAGTTTAAGACGTTCAAAAACTAACTTGACTTGTACACTTAAAGTGTGGAGTGTGAAAATAATGTCTATAAATTCACTAATGGCAAGACTCTTGCTTGTCCATTTACAAATGGATGGCTCTTAGCCATGCACAAAGAGGTGGTAAGTAATGGCTCTTAGCCCTTCCTGTTGGCTCATAGAAAGAGTTCAGTAAAATCGTGTCTAGTTTCACCTTTCCCGCATAGAAGTTGGAAAGAGACATAAAGAGAGACTGTTGGGCTGAGGAAAACCCCTTATTCCAATGTGTTGTATGCCCGTTTCAAATGTTTAAGTGCAGACCGTGCCTATGTCATAGCTTATCCTATAAGCATACATCAGTGTAATTGTACCATGCTCTCGTAGAGAGAGGTACCAGAAGTCACATCTGGACACACTTAGCTCGTCCTTGACAAAGTAGGTAGTGCTATAGTGGAAGCATATGCAATGAGGGCTATTTTACGGCCATCATACGAGTATTCCATGCATACAAAGAAAAAAAAATAGACTAAGAAGCCCTTGGCTTCCATGATAGCCGCAACCATCGGAGCCGTTGGTATACGTGTTGTGCATGATTACACTGGAATGGATACATCACATTGCAGCATTGCCTGTGAGCTTATATCCACAGAATGCTAAATATGTGGGCCATTATCATTGATCGATAGTCAATCGATAATACATGGGCACATAAGAGACGATGTGCGTCACCTGAAGACAAGCAAAGCACGTTGCTTTGTACATTGGCTGCGTATGGAGTCTACCCAAGCAATTTGCTTTGCACAACAGAGAGTTCTTTTCCAGAACGAAAAGTAAAACATAGAAAAAAAATAAACATAACTTGAAATCTACTAACTTTGTCACCCAATGGTGGCCAGGTTTTTGATAAGTCTCTCAAAGCAGCTCAAGTTAGTGAGCGTATGTATCATATACACATGCATGGTATGTAGAAACCTGCAAACATCGTGGGCAAGTTTTCCCAAGTTCATATTCTAAGAGCATATTCCATACTGTGAAAAATGCGATGCCAAATACCAAAAGGGAAGCCTTGCTTCACATAAGTACTCATGTATTCTGGTGCACATAGCTACCAGATACTCTTGCCAATTTACGATGGCGTAGCAAAATAAAGTTGACGTGTCGAGCATTCACAGATAATCGACCTTGTCAAATTGTACACTGTATTGAAAAACATAAAAATACTTGCAAGAGAGGTACCTTGTATCTGCTTGGCATGATTACTGGTATCCGAAGGATTTGTAAGTGGAGTCGTGCTCCCAAGATGTCGAATCAGCTTGACAAAAATGGGTGGATCATGGCATTGCCTGATTGCATAAATGGCAGATAATTGGCCTAGAAGTCAAGCCCGAGCAAATGGCTTGACAGTTTGTCAAAATGCAATTAATGATCGGCCTTACCGAGTACTTTGACCATATAAATGTCTTCATGAAGATCCCCATGTAAGATTTCCGTTTTGACATCCATTTGAACAAGTTCCATATCCTCAATGGCTACCAATGCAAACACTAAGCAAAGAGTAGTCATCTTCACAACTGGTGAAACGATCTCATCAAAATCAACACCCTTTATTGCTTAATTGGCAACTAGTCTAGCCTTGTACTCTGGTTGATCATCAATGGAAGCAATATTCATTTTGTAGACCCATTTGCAAGGAAGAATGTACATGCCCTCTTTCAACAGTACCAAGTCCCAAGTGTCATTCTTCTTCAAAGAATTCATGTCAAATTGCATAGCCAATTTCCACTTAAGCTTATCATCAACAGACATAGCTTCATCATATCATGAAGGCTCACCACAATCTGTCAACATCACATAGTCAAAATATGTCAAGAGGACAAGAAACCCAAGTATATCTCCTTAACTCAGGCACATTAGGTTGTTCCACTCTTTCTTCTATCAAAGGAGGGGTTTCCGCTTGTGGTGGTTTTTGTGCAAGTACATTACGTACTCTGTTATGCACTATCCCATCCTCTTGAATCACCACACATCAAATTTTAACAATAGGTATAGGTTTCTTATGCATATTCTACTCATTAAACTACGCATCATTACTTTGAACAATCTTTCTGGTTTGGGATCCCAAAGACGATATCCCATTTCACTAGAATCACCATAACCTAAGAATATACATTTCCTTGACTTAGGGTCAAGCTTGCTACACATATATTATTAAGAACATGGAAAAATGCTTCCCAGCCAAAAACTTGAAGATGTTCATATGAATTAAACTTCTTAGACCAAAGCATCTCTGGAACTTTCTCATCTAGCACACAATTAGGTGACCTTTTGATGAGATGAACTACAGTAGCAATTGCTTCTACCCAAAACCCTTCGGGTAGATTAGCATTAGACAACATAGATTTGATGTTATCTAGTATTTGTTCTATTCATCCTCTCTGCAATACCATTTTGTGAAGGATTGAAAGGAGAAGTCAACTCATGTTTGATTCCTTTTGAATCACAAAAGTCATACTCCCCACCATTGTCAATGCGTAAGCACTTGACCTTCTTTCCACTCTAGTTCTCAACTAATGAGACATGCTTTTGAATGCATCAAGCACTTGATCCTTGTACTTAATAAACCCAAACTTTGTGAGAATAGTCATAGATGAGTGTGGAAAAATAAGAAGCATCCCCTAATGACACACTAGGAATAGGACCACAAATGTCATTATGTGTCAATTCTAAGCGCTCACTTCTTCTATGGCCACTTGCTTTGTGAGGACTTTGTGTTTGCTTACCATACAAACAATGCTTACACACCTTAAAAGAATAATAATCAAGACCCAGTAAATAACCCAAATGCGACAATGCTCTCATTCCCTTTTCACTCAAATGACCTAGCTGGCAATGCCACAAAGAGGTATTTGGCTTCTCGACTATACATATAACATTATTCTTAACAATAGCAGTATGTAGAGTGTACAGAGTTCCATGTTTAAAAACCCTTTGCCACAGTCAAAGAACCCTTTGACAAATTTCAAGAAGCATCTCCAAAAAGGTATGATAACCCTCATCATCAAGTTTCTCAGTGCTAATCAAACTTTTTTCCAAGTTTGGAACATGTCTCACATTCTTCAAAGTGAACTCACAACCATTAGCTAGCTCATCACCAGTTCCGACTATGTCACACTCATAGTTGTTTCCAAAATAGACTACACCTTTCCTTGAAGCATCATAAGTAGAAAACCATTCTCTACATGGAGTAACATGAAATGATGCACCAAAATCAATGATCCAGTTTTGAAAGGTAGTAGTGGAACTTGCAACTAAAACATCATAGGCAAGAGATGATAACAACAACACATCTCCATGTGATTCCATTGCGTTTGATTCTTCAATCTTCACAGACGAAGCTCTGTTCACCTTTGTCTTGAACTTGCTTACCTTTAGCTTTCCTTTGCTCTCTCTTCCATCTAAAACAATACTTTTGTATATGACCTGGCTTATTGCAATGGTAACACTTTATGTCATGACAAGAACGAGATTTGCTTCTTGATTTTCCTCTATCTACAAATTCCTTTCTTGATTGCAATCTACCACGAACATTGAGAGCAGTAGAACCTTTCCCATTTTCATTGTTCTTCCTATTCATCTCTTCATTCAACAAAGAACTAGCAACCTTCTCCATGGTTAGTTCATTCATTATAAGACTCTCTATCACTAGGCAGATAATAAGCTGATTTTTTTCCAAACTTCAAAAAATTTCTTGAAAGTTGATTTTTGACTTAACCGTAGGTTGCTATAGCCTTTCCATGATCAGTTATGACCAAAAATGGTCTTTTAAAGGTTTGAAATCACCTTATGATTCCGATCCTTCCTTGATTCCCTCTTACCCTACTCCTAATAGCATCAGCCAAAGGATGGTGGAAATTGTCCACCAACACTAGTTTTTCTATGCTTTTTGCCTGAAAAGTGCATCAATACTCAAAATCTGACATAGTCTAAGCTATCAGCCATTAGAAAACAACCTAATCTAAGCCTAAAGGTATGACTACTCCCAAGACACCTCTACACAGCTAAAGTAGATACATCTGAATCATGCGGTCTCTAAAAGTTTGTTTTGATACTCCAAGAAACCTAGAGGAAGTTTTTGGACAAAACTATAGAGCATTGAGGTTTTCCCTAGTTTAGGTCACCGTATCTTCGGCAATGGTGCCAAAATGTGGGGCTCCCCAAATTCCAAGCCTCGCTCTCTTATTGTAGTGACACTAAGAACCACAAACATAAATGTCATACCATGGGATGAAGGAAACTCGACTAGTGCCTGGAGGCTATGAGAGGTTGTCAATCTCTTAGAAAACAGACTCAATCCTTATCCAACCCAAATCTACACTCTACTACATGTCAAGCAACAGAAGCTAACTACAACACCATAAGAAAATCTCATCATCTCACCAAGCAGACAAAGTCCAAACAAGATGAAACTTATAGGATAAGACACATGCCTATGCCCTCAAATCCCCCTTTTAATCACTTTCCGAAATCACACTTAATATCTATAGGGAAAATTTTACCTAACCTTTTTCAACCCGGAATACACCTTAGAACTTAGCAATGATGTTCCCACACCCCTTCAATGCATAAAATGTAGTTTTGTTAAGTAAATCTAAAGTTATGATCAAATTAAGGAGTAGGTGAGAAATAAAAAAACACAGTTTGACCACGAGAAAAGTATAATGTTGCAAATGGATTTCACCTGTGAAGAATATGGCACTTCAAATGGACACTTCACAAGGGAGTTATGAGTTTGAGAAGAAAGCAAGAGAGTACATAGTGCTCTGAGAAAAATTGTACCACTAATTATCCAAAAGGTCTCCTTTAGGTTCAAAAAATGACTTTTACACCTTAGTCAGAGGTTCTTGATTCAAAAAGAGAAATTTTTCTAACTCTTTGTAGCCTAGAATTCCATTGATACAATTGGGAAGCATTTAGCCTCGCTTTGTCTAGCTCATAATCACTTAATATCTTACGAATTAAATCCAAAAATAAAATAATTACAATGGCTTAGGGCTATAAGTGTCCATATTGATCAAAATAGTAAAAACGTTGCATCATAGGCTGAATATATATAGGCTCTGATGCTAGCTATGTGCTAACAAACAACCTGTTTAGGATCATATTTGCTTGGAAATGGTCCCATCTCCAAAAGGACATTTTTATTATAATTTCTTAATGATAGATTTGATTACAATACAATCTTGTCCTCTTGTGGAGCTTCCTTTAGCCAATGAAGATGATGAGCTTCATGATTCCACTAACCATACATGGTGTAACCCTCCTTCCCAAGCCGTTAACACCCTAGCAGGGAGGAAGAACTATGGGGATGGAGGTAGATGAAAAGGAAGATAAATATTTTTGAAGCAAAGAATTAGCATTTTCTTATATGCTTACATAATCTCTACTAGAGGCGTGAACAAGGGCTAAGGATGAAGGCCTTGAGAATTGGAAGTGCCAAACAAACCTAGTGGCCTCTACACCAAAACTATGCACGCTAGCCTCATCGCACAAGATACGCAGTAGGGGAACCACCTAGCTTTGATGCGGGTAGGATGCAGATACAGACAGCCAAAACAATAAAAATGACACACCATCTAGATAAGCCATTGAGAAAATAGTTATGATACATGGAGTAGGAGAAGCACACTCAACACGGTGATATGCATGCACATGCTAGTGGTCTATGTCACTTGACAAAACCCAAACAACATGATATGTGAAAACAATAGCAAGCATATCCCCAAATTGAGAGCTAGAAAGAGAGAATCAACACAAAAGCATGAGAAGATCAAACTCATCTCTTCATGATACTTACAATGGTAGCAATGAGATGACACACACATCCAAGAAGGGGGAGAGAGAGACAGACAGAGAGAGAGAGAGAGCTTGTAATGCGAGGTGTACACGATGGAATGCAGACTACCATATGGCACATGGCAATCTCTAGATTTAGCAGGTTAGTGGATTATCAACAAGATTGGTATAGGAAACATCATGACAATGGGAACGTCAATAGCATCTTGAGAGATGACAAGTCCTAGGAGTGCACAAGAGTAGAATGGAGTCATCTCCCATTGCCCTATAGTGCTCAAGGTGCCATCAAGCGCTTGCTGACTACCTTAGTGCATGACATTTTGTGCAAGTGCATGTGGTGTGTGTGGTCGTGCATCCCACTATGTCTCCATACTTTCTCTCTCTCTCGTGTCTCATGTCATGCATCGTTTCATTGTGGTGGTGTGTTCTTTGGTGATATCTCTTTCAAAGTGGTAGTGTGATAATGATGGTGTGTGTCTGATGATCTCCTCGATAGTGACCTCTAACCCTCCTTATATAGGTGGAGAGGAGGAATCTTCCACATTGATTATTGCCTTGAAACATGGCCCGACCCCGCTAGGAAGACCATTACATTGGTGTTATTTAGGAATGATGATGCTCCTGATGATGCAAGTTAGATGCTCTCTAGTCGGTGGGTGGCCACCCTAGAGAGAGATGGAGAATATACAATGAATTTTTGGTTTTAAAAGTTCAAGGAAAGATGAGTGTAGTGATCGTTAGGGTAAAGCAAGAATTTTTACAAGTGGTCATGCCGTTGAAATCAGCACCCACGGCTATGGGGGATGGTCGTGACATACATATTGATGCTCCATTTGATGATGCAACGTTCATCCAAAAACGTATCTAGCTTTTCCATGTTCTCTACAATCTCATAGTTGCATGCATCGGTGTGCTTTTTCATGGTCGTTGTCGTTCTTCTTAAGACCTTCATCAAGGAGTGCCTATGCATGTGAGTGCGTGAAAGTATACGAATGAGAGATGGTTGAAAATTTGTTTTTCCTACTCATGGGTTTATTCGAGAGGTTTTCTTGAGGTGATTATGTAAGGACAAATATGTGTGTGCATGTGTAGGCAATGTTTGAAAAGGTGTATGGAAGTGTCTATGGCTGGAAATCAGCTTATGGCTGATTCCTGATGGAGAGAAAAATGGGAGAAAAAGCGAGAGAGAGAGAGAGAGAGAGAGAGAGAGAGAGAGATGGGTCCTCTGCCTAGGACAAAAAATGGTAAACTCTACATTCTAGTGGCTGTAGACTATATGACTAGGTGGGTGGAAGCACAAAGTGTGGCAAAGGTAAATGAGAAGACAGTGAGCAAATTCGTCTACACTCACATTTGTTGTAGATTTGGCACACCTTTGGAGATTGTTTCTGATAATGGTCCAGGGTTTAGAAAGGGATTGCTCACAGAAGTCTGTGAAGAACTTCACATTCTACATCGTCACAGTACACCCTACTATCCCCAATCAAATGGTTTGATAGAAAAAGCTAATGGTGTCATTGCAGGCATCATTAGAAAGATGGTGAAAAACAAGACAAAGTTGTGGGATGACTTCTTGGATGGTGCCTTGTGGGCGTATCGAACCACATATAGGGAAGCCACGGAGTTCACACCATTTCACTTGGTCTATGGTCAAGAGGCTTTACAGCCAATTGAACTAAACATTCCAACAATGGGACTTCATGGCAAATCAGCACAAGATGATCAAGAAGCATGGATGGATCGACTTCTTACCCTAGCTGAGCTTGAGTGGAAAAGAGAAGCAGCATACAAGTGCTATAAGAGGAAAGCCACACAGACAAAGGAGAAGCTTGACAAGAAACTGAAGGACAAAGGCATCAATGAAGGAGATCTTGTGCTAAGGTATGACAATCGACTCGATAATCGTTTTGATGCCAAATTTGAAACAAGATGGCAAGGGCCATACATAGTCAAAAAGGCTTTCAATTCAAGTTACTATCAGCTTATGGACTTGAATGGTAAAGAGCACTCCAGGAAAGTAAACGGGTATCGCTTGAAGCCCTATTTGAGTCGCCTTCTACCAAAGGATCTACCAAAGATCTGTCAAAAGGCCACTGTCTCATGTAAGTATTGTTACATGAAGCAGGAGTGTAACTCTAGCCAAAATTCGGAGGGGCCAAACAATAAAGATCTCGTCAAGGACTCTGAAGCACTCTCTTTGGAAAAGATGCTCTATGATGGTACATGAATATACCATCATCCAGGGGGAGGGTTAATGATAGCCGTTTTTTCGGCTCTTTGTAATTGCCACAGTGAGTTACCTCACCCTACCAAAATCACCCAAACACTGTGGCTATCCCTACCATTTCATTGTACATAGGCATGCATGAGTCACGGGACTTTTCCCATATCTTCTTTAAAAACCCTCAATTAGCTAGTCATTGGGCTAGTTGAGCCAAAAAAAATAAAAAATAAATAAAAAATAAAAGTATATTATGGCCCATGCGTATGTAAATATTTCTTTGTATATAGGGCCTAAATAAAAGATTTTTTCATAATTATTTTGGTATTTATTTAAATATTTCTACCTAGGTGTGTGTTATTTATGCTCTGTACATTGCCTCACCATTACCACAATTTTTTCTTACCATTTTTCATACTCTTTATTCCATATAGAAATATTTTCATGTAAGCTTCTCTTATATTTGGTGTAACTCCACCCCAACAAAAATCCAAAAAAACTAGTTTTATTTATGTGTATATTTTTTCACTATTGTGATTTTTCCCTTCCTACATCTATTTTGTTTTTTTTTTTTCTAAAAAATTAGAACACCAAAAATATTTATCTTTTTATGGTAGCCTCATAATGAGAGAGATTTCTTTTGACCCCTTTATATTTTTTCCACTTATATTATTTATATTTGACATGTACATATTTTTAGACCCCTCGATATTTGATTTTCTTAGTTGTACTATTCACTTATATCATAATCTCAACAATATCTTCAATTATAGACCTACCAAATAAGGTCAAGGGTAGGTGGCATGCATACATGCACTATGGAGGGCTCACTCTTGGAGGTATTCAAAAGAATCATCCAAAGAAGGACCCCACAAGGACCTTGTGCAGTGGAAAAAAACGGTCGGTTTTGTTGAATTTTTAAAGTTCACTTGCTCTCCGAATTTGAAAAGGTGATACAAACAAAAGTTGTAGCTCGTGGGCTGAACTTTTACCTCAAATTTTTTCATATTTTTTTGAGCTACGAGCTGTGAGCTATGATTTTATTAGTGGACCCCAGTTTTCCCATGCTATGCAGCCACACTCTCTCTTCCACTTTATCATTTTCCTCTTTCACACACACTTCTCCACTCATCATCCCCACCTCTCTCACCACTCCTCTCTGCACCCTACTCACCTTCTCCTCAACCTTGAAGAATAAGAGAAACCATGGTGAACTCATACCTCCCACACACAATTCCATTCCAAAATTGACCACCTAGTCTCATTTTTCCTCCTCCAATTTACCCATATCTATCAAAAAAACCACAAAATTCAGCCTCTTCTCTTAAAAGACAGCGTCATGGTGGTTGATTACTCAGCTTCAATTACCTTGTCTCTCAAGGAAGGTCAAGAGTGGAGAAAAAATGTACTGTCAAAGCTAGTGGACCGTCAACAAGCGTCAAAAATTGGCCCTACTCAAGACACTTGGAGCATCAACCTTGTAAGAAATCCACCTTTTCTTACCTCTTAAGAGTTTTTCTTCCTTATTTGTATCCTACATGGATACTCCCATTGTAAATATCCAATTCCATTTGTAAATTAATACTAACTCTACTAACACTAACCCACTATGAAAAGTCCTATCACCTCCATTTCTCTCCTCTCTCTTTCCCCACCAACTTCTTGATAATTCCAAGCAAAAGAAATTAGATAAATTGTTGAAAATCTAACCCAACCATGGTTAGAGGAGTAACCCTAGCCTTCAAAATTGCTATAAAAGGAGGGTGTAGCTAGCACAAAATGGGGAGCCATAAGCAAGAGCACTATGCTATAGCTTGAGAAGCCAAGCTCAACCTCTCTAGAAGGAGCTCTTGAGTGGAAGCTCATTGTCTTATGCATGTGCATGTGTTGTAATAGGGGATTAGCAAGGGAACTCTATGCCATTGTAAGAGAGAGAGTGATCATTCAATTGAGAGTAGGAAATCTATCATTTCTCCTATTAGTGTAAGCCCAACATTTGCTGAATCAAGGAGGGTGGATTTGGACTAAGCTTGGATATTTTGTCTCCCTTCCAACGTGAAGTAATGGACAACAATGATGCGTAAGTGTCTTGGTGTTTTTTGTTAAGTTCTTGATAGCTTGTCTCTGGTGTTGTCATCAATCTAGCCATAAATCCCACATACTGTAAGAGGGCGACAGGGTGGAGAGGACTCCCCTGGCTTTAAGACAGTGATTGGGGTGGCTTTTCTTGTGATGTGTTGTGGTGAAATTTACGCAAGCTATGTTGAACAAATACTAATTTCACTTTGATTTGTCATGACAGATTTGTAAGAAGGTATTAATGCAACAAGCACCCCCTCCCCCTTTCTCTCTCTTTCTTAAATATATAGTTGTGTTTGCTTGATCATTGCCGATACATTTCAAAGCAGCCCGAGCACTCTCTCTCTCTCTCTCTCTCTCTCTCTCTCTCTCTCTCTCTCTCTCTCTCTCTCTCTCTCTCTCTCTCTCTCTCTCGTGTTTTAGTGTGTGAGAGTGTTCCATTGGTGTTAGGGTTAGTGTAAATTCCTTGCTTGTTTGTGGGTTGCTCTAATGATTCTCCTCTTTTGCGTCCTAGTTCGCTCTTAAACTAGGTGGTGCCCCTTGTGTAGTTGGGATTTGGCTGTGGGTTTGTTGTTTTGGTTTGTGTTGTGTTGTGCCCCAGCCCCATTGAGCAGCACGGGAGCCTTGAAGGGTGTCTAGAGGTTGCTCTTCTTGTTGCCCGCCCCGGACCGCCTCACTAGAATTGTTGGTGTTCACCAAAAATCATCATCCAAGCTGCCAGATATTATCTAGCCCTAGGTCACGAGAGCCGCATAGGTCAATGTTGTCTCATCCCACAAGAAAACCAACAAATTTTAGTCCAAAAACACGTAAGGGGGTTTAGAGTATGTTAGTATATTTATATTAAAAAAAACTGCTTGTATTCACAAAAGTTTCTAGCGGATTTGTCAAGCCTTGTGCAACTCTAGGCCAATCATTAAGCTATCAAAACTGTCAACTGTGATTGTATGTTAGATTTTCAAAAAATTGGACATTATCTTCTTTGAATTCCGACACTCATGAAAAAAATCCCATAGCTTATCATCTCCCATAAACCCTCCTGTATACATCAGAGTAAATAGAGATCCAAAAGAGCAGTTAAATAACAAAAACCAGTTGTTATTACTTTATAGTTGAGAATGCTTTATGTTAATGTCAACAAATAAACCATATATTCATCCTCCTACTTCAAATGAGTAAAAGCAATTGCTCATATTTGTGTGTGTATGTTTAATTCTCAGCAATTATGAACTACTATGTTTATCAGCAGCCACAAATTGACAGTCTGAGTGTCAACCACCAAGTAAACAATTCATCAGTATATATATGCCACAAATACCAGCTCAATCTTGCTTTACTTAGGTAAGTTTAAATATATCATTACCAAAATCTCAGCTCAAAGCCCACAAATCAATACTTCACCAAATGTGCGAAGTTTTATATCAGAGAGACATGTTTGTGGATCTAGACAACCGTCTAAACAGTGATCCTCTTTCAGCCTCAAGAACCTCCAATTTTTTAAGCAGATAAAATTTGTAAATTTGTTATCTAAAAACCATGAAAATCCAATTCTCAAATGTACAAAGTTTTATGAAAATAATTTGAATGTTTAGCATGACAAAGGTTTCAAATCTCGAGTCACCATTATGCATTAGGAAGAGAATGGGATATAGGAGGGCCTCTTTATTTGGCAGTTTAAGGAATTCAAACCTTTAGTATTAAGAAAGTAATCAAAGACGGCTTTTGAATTCAAACAGGCAAAATGGATAGTTTATTTGAATTCAAAGTTTCCCCCCAAAATGGAACTTAAAATCTAGCAGGTAAAACCATATCATGTAGCATATCTATGGAAAGAGCTCAACACATAGATTATAGATCTATAATCTCCGCTCAAATTGGAGATCATATGTGGGAGTTATGGAAGGCCAAAAATCACAAAAGTTCCACCTCCTTTTTGGGAGAAAAAGTGCATCCTTTGGCCACTCTTACACAATAACCAGACCCCACAATAACACAGAAACATTCAAAAGTGCTCTCATTTATATAAACATGGTATACTAAGTAGGTGCATAAGCACCTACCTATACTATTGTCAATTGGTTTTCCAAGGTTTATAAAGGTTGATATCATTCCACTTGCTTGCACGTATGAGGAACTTAATGCGGGTGTTCACATCAAAAGAACAGGAACTTGTCACACTGAACACGGTATCCATGGTCTTGTCCTCATCATGCAACCATGCCTGTGTGTGTAAGGTATGAAGGAGGTGTTGTATGGCGAGTACATCTATCTCCCCTTTATATGCACCAGATCAAAGTGGCCATAATAGGTGTAGGCAAATCTACAATGTGCTTATCTGATAGGGAGTCTACGACATGTGTGTGTGTGTGTGTGTGTGTGTGTGTGTGTGTGTGTGTGTGTGTGTGTGTGTGTGTGTGTGTGTGTGTGTGTGTGTGTGTGTGTGTGAGAGAGAGAGAGAGAGAGAGATAATGTGGGGCGCAACCCTACAAAAGCGTGTTGCTTGTGTGTGTGTGTGTGTAGCAATTATAAATACATACATAAACGCAAACAAACACTACCTGTTCACAGACCAATAATTATAGACAAATACAATAAATTTGTACAATAATTTATTTGCTGTTGAGAATAAATTTGTACAAGGTAGTGATGAAAACAAAGTGTCACATGGGAGAAAGTAATCCCTAAGTCTGGAGTGATGCTGCTTCAAGGTAAAAGATAAGCCTCATGTCCACAACCACATAGAACAGTATGTTTTTATCAAAGAAGGTAGCCCTGCACCCATAGTAAACAAGAAAACGCTCACAATTGGCAAATGTTACTGTATAGGTGATGCATGGGCATCCCAGTTGTTATCCATGTCACAATGAAAAAAACAACAGTTCTCAACGTGTTTTTTTTTTTTTTAAATAAGAGTTTTTTAAGCCGAGTTCTTACTATAAGATATTCCTTGGTTTTTAGCAAATCTTTCCCAGAGAGTGAGATTCCCATAATAAATGCTACCATATATCAAGATAGTTCTAGATTTTTTGAAACATTCCGCTGCCTATCATAAGTTTAAAGAGTTTAAAGAGGTTATCTCAATCAAAATTATGTTTAAATATTTCTAAATCATTCTTTAATCAGATGGGGGAGATTTTTACCCCATAGGAGCAAGCATAAGTTAGCGCGAGACATACACCCTATAGTAGGCATCAGTTTTTAACTTAGCTATTCTATTTCAAAACACCTCCTAAAGTGATAGAGGAAAGCCGGTTACACATGAACAAAGTCAGACCAGTTTTTATTTCAATCATAGAGCCTAAAGGCCTCTGTAGCATTTTAGAGAAATCAAAGCCATAACCTATCCGAATGACACAATAAGCTATAGGACTTCGGTAACCAACAGAGCGACCAGAGGAGTCCCAACCCATATGTTTGGATATTTTTGAAATTTACCCCTACTTGAGTTAAGAACACATTTGATCATTTCAAATGACATCATCATTTATAGCTGAATCTCTTCCTATGTCATGGCCGCCATATTTTTTCACAAAGCTAGTAACATATTCCTGTTTTATTCCCTGCTAAAAAAAGAATCATATCATACCAATTTCATCATCTGTTACCAAATATTAAAAAGAAGCAGAAAATTTATTCTTCTCGGTATGGAAACCAAAACAGCAGAAGAATTATAAAGTATCTTTTGATATTGTAGGCCAAAGTGCTATTCTCTAAAACACATTTAGACCAGTTGGGCAAGTCTAAGCCCCAAGACAAACAATAAGCCAAAACCAGAACAGTAATAGCCAGAGATTAGTATAAGTATAGTTAAAAAGCCAGAGACCAACAGAAGCATAGTCCAAATACCACCTCTCATGCTAGAGAGTACCCATTATTCCATACACCCATTTTAAATGTCTAATCCCTAGCTGGAGAAATCAATTTTCTTATTCTTTGTAACCAGCATCATGCGGGTAAATTGTAATGCAAAAATCCTACTTCTAACTGATATGATATGAAATGAGAGCATGTATGGGCAAGTTCAATAGAGCAAAGCTTAGATCATTTTAAATCAAGGGAACTAAACCATAACCAGGCAAGATATACCAAGCTACTACATGTCAGCAATACTTTCATGATGCAAAAGGTGAGCAACCGATCTGGCTAGTGTAGTAAAAAACCAGAAATCTTTTGGGTATGTGATGGAAGTCGGCAACTGTATTCAAGCTCAAAAATAAAACTAGACATCATTAGGGTATGTGATGTTATTCATCTTCAAAGATTATTTTCAAGATCTGGGAGTACCTCAGTATCAAGTAATCATACGATAGTGATATTCCCAATTTTATTTTAGAGTTTTTAGCATAAAAACAACCGATAATCAAAGCATTCCATTCCATCACTTAATCAGTCCACTAGAGCAGGAGTTATAAATACACAGAGTACTATCAACACCAGTTTATCAATATACCTCAATCAAACTAGCCCAGCCCAATCTTAAATGCTAAATAGGAGAAGAACACCACCAGGTCATATATAAAAAATTTAAATAACCTATAGACTCGGAGAAGATGACGATTCCTCCACAGATTTCTCCTTTCCCTTAGGTATGTTGTAGTCTCAACAACTTAAAAGTTTGAACGCACACGCTGAAAACACATAACAAAGATGCTAAGCGAGTGTAGTACTCACCTATTCCAAATCTGTGAGGATTTTATAGAGATGGATGCACAGCCGTAGCTGATGGGACCCAAAATTTGCCAGAATTTCTTGCAATCGAGGTCGCTCATAAAGCCCATGTCCCCTGGGATTTCATTAGTGTGTCAAATTGTGATCGTTGTAGCTGCGTACTCTATTCTTGTGCAAAGGGTAACGTGCGACAAAGAAGATGTACGTGTAATTTCAATGTTTGCAGAGGGTCAAGTAATAAAGATATATAGGTGTTAATAAAGTAAAGTAGTATATTTAGTAAAAAGTTAGGGTTTTTGGACAGCAAAAAGAATAAGAACTAGCTTGAATACTTTCTAAAAAGAGCCAATAGAGTGAAATTTAGAAAACTAGTAATTTTGTACCACATATCAGGCTATTTTTCTAAGTCGATGCACGGCTCAAAAAATCTTATGAGGTATAGTCTCCAAATTTGGATGGCTGAAGACGAATAATACTCATAGTATCGACATTTTAAGAGAGACTATTTATAGGTAGGACGGCTAGTTGGGTAAGTTTCTAGGAGAAACATATGTTGAGAAAGCAAAGGTGAGTTAATGTGTTACAAAAGCCCTAGGCTTCGGGCCATATTATTATTATGTGGAACATTTAATGAAGCATGGATTTCTTGAGTGGTTATATTTGCTCGCGCACTTTCTATCGCAATATCATGGAGATCTCGTTTTGGCAAGAGTGCATTGCTCAATCAACCACTAAGGCAGAATATGTGATTGAAACTCATGCTTGGAAAGAAGCTATTTGGCTTGCTTATCTAGTGGGAGATTTGGGCATTAATGCTGAGATTTTAATGCAACATTGTGATAGTCAAAGTGCTATTAAACTAGCATGAAATCATGTGCTTCATGCAATGACAAAGCACATTGAGATCAAGTATCATTTCATTTGAGAGATGCTTGAGAGAAGTGCATTAAGCTTGTCAAGGTACACACAGTGGACAACCCTACTGACCTTCTCAACCTCTTGAGTGTTTTGCATATTGTTGTCGTGACTTGATGGGTATTGGGTAGAGCCATCATACTCTACTTACCCCTTTCTCCCCAAGTTATTGGCACATTGGCCTTCAATGGGAGGTTGTTGGGGATAAAGGCCATTAGGCCAATACCATCACAGGCTAGCCACTCCACTAACCCTAATCTCATTCTATAATATAGAACGATAAGGAGCTCACACATAGTGTGAGAAGTAGCTCCACCCAAACTCTCTCTCTCTCTCTCTCTCTCTCTCTCTCTCTCTCTCTCTCTCTCTCTCTCTCTCTCTCTCTCTCTCTCTCTCTCTCAAAACCCTAATCTCTCAACCCTTGTATCCTTTCCACGCTACACACTCATCAACATCAGTGCCAACAACCACATGCACAATCGAAGCACAATTCATGAAGAAGACAAAAATATGGATATTCACATTAGGCTATACATCCTTTATAGAATAAGTAGTAACCTTTGGAATAATCACTCTAGGTGGCTCTACGATTGTGCTCTCTGGGGTACTTGTCTTGTTGTCAATTTGGGCATTTGTCTCCTTTATCTCAATCACTCTAGATCTCTCAATTGATCAACTATGCTCTCATGAAAAATCTATCTATGTGATTGAGATTTAGGAGGTGACCTAGTAGGGGAAGTCTATCTAGCATCTGTGTATGTGGGCTTTGTGTGGTCGTCACTATCCATGTCATGGAGAATAGGGCAATTGTGACCATGAGATAATATCTTGCATCATTTGTGTCCCTATAAATCCTATCACGAGGATCTCCAAAAAGATATACCATAATACTCATGGTTGGCTCAAAGCATCCTATCGCCTACTCTTGTTGGTATCTACATCCACAATCATCAGCATAAGTTAACATGGGCTCCACTCTACATAAGTACACTATCTTGAGATGTACCTAGGTGTCCAAAAAATCATTGACATGCGCTCTCTCTACAACATTGTATGGGCTAATTGTGGTGGGGACATGTATGTGTATCCATGATCAAGTGTATCCACTTCTTGGAAATTTCCACCCTAACCTGTGCCATTCACCATGCGTCTAGCTCATTGAGATCCCGTCACTTTTGTAGTACCAATGTGTGATGCATGGCACTGTAGTACCAATGTGTGATGCATGGCACTGTACAAACACGCGTTGAGTTACCAAATGGACTTGCCACATAACTCAGCAAGTTATGTGGCCACTTCACAAAGGCAGGAATATAATTCCCTACGATTGCCATGGTGGGACAACCACACAACTCATCAAGTTACATGGCACTCTGCCAACTTGACAAAAGCATGGTGCAGCTTGGCTATCCATATGAGATGCACACATAACCTGATGAATTACATGCATGCCAGCATGGCAAGTTGTTCAAGACCAACATGGAAATCTAGTTAGCATGCTCACGTAACTTGGAGAGTTATGTGGTATGATGCAATGGCTAGGTAACTTGCCAAGTTACATGACCATGCTATGTGCATGATCGCCTCCTAACTCAACGAGTTACATGGAAAAAGCAGCCATGTAGCTCGGCAAGTTACATGGAGAACAACCATTCGCATAAAATCATCGAGTTTATATTTAATAATTTAAAAAAGTGATTTTTGACTCCAACTTGAACTCGATACTCAAGTTCAAGTGTGGAAGAGAGAGTGTTTGAGTGAGCGTTGTGTGTGTGTGTGTGTGTGTGTGTGTGTGTGTGTGAGAGAGAGAGAGAGAGAGAGAGAGAGAAAGCCAAATAGAGCATGCAATATTTACGAGTAGAGAGGCCATAGTTTAGAGTTGCAACTAGAGGGGCCATTGATGTGTGACACCACTGACGCAAGACCCACGCATCTCAAGACATTCACAAATGTCTTCTCATTCTCTCTGTCTCCCTCTCTCTCATACACATACACACATGTACCTATTGCAATTAAATAATTAGTCTCTCTCTCTCTCTCTCTCTCTCTCTCTCTCTCTCTCTCTCTCTCTCTCTCTCTCTCTCTCTCTCTCTCTCACACACACACACACACACACACACACCTGTTGCAAGTAGATATGTATTTTCTCTCTGTTTGAGGGGTCTTTTTATACAATCTCATAAAGTGACGGTCCCAAGACTAAAATGTTAATACTAGGGAACAAGTGACTTGATTAGGGCATGGAGGCATGCCAAGAGGTTGTCAATATCTTTCTTAAACACAATACACTATGTGGAAATAGTCTATGAACTAACACCGTATTGGTGAATTTGGGAATTTCTTAATTTTCACTTTCAAAAAAAGCTTAAGATTTGACCACATATGGACCAATCTTAGACAAAGTTTTGAGTGCATGGATCGGAAGAGATTTTTAAGTACTACCTTATAAAAGTATTTGGCCTTAAGAAATAGTTTGAGATTTGTCCATATGGCCAAATCTTCAAAACATTGGTGATTCCCAAACTAGCTCTGAAGTCTCAAACTTTCTACTATGGTGTTATCTCTCTAACCATGAAAAATTTCTAACTCTCTGATCCAATCACACATCCACATGCAAAACCAATAGCAAATCAACTTCAATCAACACCAAACTTGGCAGGCATAATCCTTACTAGGTGAGAAACGCTTCTAGACCAAAAAACCTAAAATTTTCTTACTGGAAAAGAATGTGTTTTCTATAGCAGCAAAATTGTAGGTCGCCAAACCTGATGTTGGCCACACTTACTAGATGTTTCTAAGCACTAGGAATCTGATGCAATTGATATAATCTCAAACAATGCTTGGATAGTGAGATATGTCACTTGGAAGTTCATGGGAATCGACGCTTGAATCTCACAAAACGCTTCCAATGTAGATATTGATGTTTAGAGCTCCTCGAGGGTAACACGCTCATACTCTCAGCTTGTTGATACGGTAACCATGTGGTGCATTATTTCTTGAACCTACTTATTAATTAGCCCCTTTAAAATCCTTACAAAATTGCCTTTTATACCCTAGCTAAGGGTCTCAAATGTACAAGGGCTATTGCTACTCCATATAACTAGTAAAGTGGTGTAGCAAAATGTTTATCTTTCAATACAAACTAGAAGCTCATAGCCCCAAATCTCACATTAACAAAAAAAAAGATACCAAATCTAATGTTTTTTAATGAGAAAATTACAATCACTTTCTATTACAAGGGCTCAAAAAACCTCTTGAGCATCTCCTTTTTTGGAGCAAGTATCTATTGTTGGAATCTTCCAGTAGTCCCTCCTCCTACTTCATGTCCTCCCTGACAAGAGTCAAGGCTTGAAATTTAGGAGTCTCTTGTCAAGATTTCTATGTCTCCTTGAGGATAGTGAAGGCCAACACCTGCTCCATCATTTTTATTGTGGCTCCACTTCTTGGATATTCCTTTCGTGTTGTTCTGCATAGATCCTCTATAACCATCACATCATATTAGATTTTTTAGCAAATTTTCAAAGCTATTCTTGAAATTTTCATGTCTTCATGCATCCATTTAGCTTGTTGATTCTTTGGCTATCTTAAAATGACTATATGATTCATGAAAAATTAACAAAAACCTGAAAAACTTTCATTCATGCAAGATTAAGAAAAAATTGTGATTTTTTTTCTAGCTATGATGGATAGCAGCTTATGTTGGATTTGAATCTCATGGGCTTCATGTACATTGTAATAATAGGCTCTAGTACAAAAATGGTGAAATTTGATCTAGTGGTTTGCCTTGAAAATCGGGGTTTCTAACATCAAAACCTGCAGGACTTTTTGGACCTTGTGCACAATAAATGTGAGATTTTTGACTTTTCACCTTACAGGAGTGATCTATCAAATCCACCAAAATGGCTATCACGTTAAAAACCTTTTTGGGTGTGTGATCAGCCTCTATGAAAAAAAGAGTGACCTATCAACCCTAGCCAAAATGGCTCCTAGTTTAAAAATCTTGTTGGTTGTGTGATCAACCTCTATGGAAAAAAATCACCATTTTACAAGAGTAACCTATCAACTCTAGCCAAAATGGCTATCTGGTTAAAAACGTTACTGGATGTGTGATCAACCTCTATGGAAAAAATTGCAATTTTTGACTTTGACCTTATGAGAGTGATCTATCAACTTTGGCCAAAAAGGCTATCAGGTTAAAAACCTTGTTGGGTGTGTGATCAGCCTATATGGAAACAAATCGTGATTTTTTTGAGATTGAAGATTCTAACTCTAATTGACTTCTTAGCTTTGTGGACATGTTTTTCGTGATGTTTTAAGGGTACTAAACCATATGTACCATAAATGTGGCCTCCCATGCAAGATTTTTACCACTTTTAGGGTTATGGCAAGGTGAAAAATGTAGCTTATTGGCATTGTGTAAGTCCTATACATTTGGGACTTCATATGCATTAGCTTTTAGGTTAGGGTTAAACCCTAGCTAAATCAACTCTTATTGTTGTTCAACATGAAAAAGGCAGAAAAAAAATGCAATTTTTTTTCTATCTAGCATGAATATACAATTTTTATTTATGTGACTATTCCCACATGAGCATATACTCCCTTGAGACACACTTGATGTGTCACTCCATCTATTGAATTCCATTATTGCTACTGTTAATAATTTTACATTTGAACGAAGCTTAGTTCTCAACTCTAGGTTGAAGCCTGGCACTATGTATGATGCGAGACGTGATGTAGTATCCATGTAGATGCTGTGTAATGAATTGTGACTCCACTCCAATGTCATTTGGATGACTTTTAGCAATTTTGATGCTTTCGAAGTCCAAGAGCCTCTTTGCTTGCATTAATTTGCATGTAGAGTTTTTGGTGAGATTCATTCACAAAATTTGGCAGCTTTGATGCCCTTAATTTGCAGGTTAAGTTTGGAGTCCTCATCTGACCGAGTTATGCCCATTTTGAATCTTGACCAAACGACCTCAGATTAGACTTCTGGAAGTTCCTATCACTTCATAGGCTCTTTGTGCATGCATTTTTCTTTTCTTGTAATTTTTCTTGAATTTTTGGTTTTTTAAAGAAAATCCAAAAATGTAGTAGAAAATAGAGAAAAATAGCCAAAAATCATTGAAGCCTAACATTTCAAGAGAAATTATTATTTCTCTCTCTCTCTCTCTCTCTCTCTCTCTCTCTCTCTCTCTCTCTCTCTCTCTCTCTCTCTCTCTCTCTCTCTCTCTCTCTCTCTCTCTCTCTGTGTGTGTGTGTGTGTGTGTGTGTGTGTGTGCTAGAAAATCATTGAAGCCTAATGCTTCAAGAGAAATTGTTATTTCTCTCTTTCTCTCTCTCTCTCTCTCTCTCTCTCTCTCTCTCTCTCTCTCTCTCTCTCTCTCTCTCTCTCTCTCTCTCTCTCTCTCTCTCTCTCTGCTAGATCGCTCCAATTTTTTTTAGTATTCTTAATGAAAAACACTAATATATACATAAGTACTCACACCTAAGGGCTCATATCTGACATTTGTCCCTTACTCTTGATATACTTCATCTTCTCATGGCATAAAATCAAAATTTTATAAAAAAAGGAAAAATCAAACACAAAATATAACACCGAAATAAAAAAAACAGTTCCCTTTTCTCATTCGATCAATAGGCCTACATTAAGAATGCCTCCCCCCTCCTAGTTGGAGTTTTCCTTAACAACATTGAGTTGTCAAGGTTTTGTTGTGCATAGGCATCAAAGCAGTGCTTTATACAAAGCATTGTAACATGGCACTATGTATGAATACTTTGTCAATGCATGGAAAATTAATGTTGTGTGTGAGAGGTGGGTCTTAAGAAAAGTGCTTAAGGGAGGTTGACGAGCGATGAGGTTGACCTGGTCCTGTGTTAATGAGAACATACCATGTAACAAGCGTTGTCAATTATCAGCATCGTTCTTTTGAGTCAATGAAGGTTGAAATTGCTTCTTGGCTTGAATTTGTGTTGGAAGTTTAGGAAGCCACACCATTATAGTGAGTTCTAACTTTAGCACGGGATGGGGTGTCTTTGAAGGACTTTCATAGATTATTTTTCTTTGACTTGAGTGATCTTTTTTAATACTCTTGAATCTTCAATTGCTGAAACAAAATTTGTAAATAGGTAGCTTTGTCTCAAAGAGCAACTCAACCAACTCCCATGTTTGGTTGCGATGTAGTGAGTCCATCTCCACTTGCATGCTCTTCGTCCATTCTTCTTTGGATTCAGGTTGCATAGCTTCTTCGTATGATTCCGGCTCTCCAGAATCTGAGATCAAGAGATGGTTGAAGGAAGGAACAAACCTTTCTGGAGGTCTACTTGCTCTTGTAGATCTTCGAGGAATAGGTTGAGGCTCCTCATTTGGTTGACGTTGTTGCACATTGTCACCGTTTGCAATCCTTGAGTCTTCACCGTCCTCAAGCTCCATGTACCCATCACCTATTTCTTTTGTTTGTTTTCTTTCCAAGTACTCTTTGTACATATTTTGTTCATTAAAAATTACATCCCTACTCCTTAAGATTTTACCATCTTCAGGATTCCATAGGCGATACCCAAAGTCACCTTCTCCATAGCCAATGAAGAAACACTTTTTGGACTTTGCATCTAGCTTTGATCTTAGGCTTCTATCTATGTGCATGAAAGCCTCACACCCAAACACTTTGAGAAATGCATAATTCACCGGTTTACCTGTCCATGCCTCTTCTGGAACTCCCCCATCCAATGCTGTTGAGGGTGACCGATTGATTAAGTACACAGACGTACTTACAGCTTCCGCCCAAAGCTCAAGCGGTAGGCCTGCATGTAGCCACATGCTTCGTGCTCGCTCCATGATTGTCCTGTTCATCCTTTCTGAAATACCATTTTGTTGAGGTGTCCTTGGGGTTGTCCTTTGCCTCCGAATGCCATTGCTAGCACAAAAGCTTTCAAAATCTTGGCTGCAATATTCACCTCCATTGTCGGATCTGAGGCATTTAACCTTGGTACCTGTTTCATTCTCCACAAAGGCTTTCCACCTTTGAAATATGGAAAATACATCGGATTTATTCTTCATGACATAAACCCATGTTTTTCTAGTCGCATTGTCTATGAATGTTACATAGTACAATGAGCCACCAAGTGATGGTGTACTTGCAGGACCCCAAACATCAGAATGAACCAACTCAAGTTTTTTATTTTTTCTTTCATTTCCTGATTTTTGAAATTTTACCCTCTTTTGTTTACCATAAACACAATCTTCACAGAACTCTAAGTCCACTTCTTTCAAACCTGGTAGAAGCTTCTTTGTTTGAAGGATTTGCATTCCTTTGGCACTCATATGCCCAAGCCGGTAGTGCCACACTGCACTGCCAACTTCTGTAGTTGTTGCACAAGCTAAAGGTTGCGTGCTAACAGTACAGAAGTAAAATGTACCGACCTTTTCTCCCTTGGCAACAACCAAAGATCCCTTTGAGATCTTCCACCGTTTGTTTCCGAATGCAATGTTGTGACCTTCATCGTCCAATTGTCCTGTAGAGATTAAATTTTTGCGAAGAGAAGGAACATGCCTAACATCTTTAAGCTTCCATTCATTTCCGTTAGCAGTTTTGACAGAAACTGTACCTTTGCCGACAATCTCACAAGCTTCATCATCTCCCAAGTATACATACCCAAAATTACCTTTGGTGTAGTCTTGGAAATGTTTCTTGTGTGGTGTCGCATGGAATGAAGCCCCGGAATCTACTATCCAGGAATTAGACACATTGTCTAATGAGAGAATTAGAGCATCTTGCTCTACTTTACCTACCACATTGGCCTCCGATGTTGGCTTGTTGTCTTGAGACTCGGTCTCCTTCTTCTTCTTGGACCAGCAATCCTTCTTGACGTGGCCCTTCTTGCCACAGTTCCAACATTCAAGAACTGACTTTGTGCGTGACTTGTTCCATCTTGAGCGATCACGACCCTTTTGGATTTTGGACCTCTCCTTAGGCCTTCCTCTTGTTTCCGCTGACAATGCAGCACTTGATGATTCTCCTGTGCTTCTCCTTCATATTTCCTCGCTTAGGAGAACACCCACAACATCATCAAACTTAAGAGTATTTGTACCAGAGATAGAATTACTTACAACCATCACAAGGCTGTCCCAACTATCCGGTAGAGATGATAGTATAAGGAGAGCTCGCACTTCGTCATCGAAATCGATTTTCACCGATCGAAGTTGAATTATGTTTGTGTTAAAGTCATTTAGGTGTTCTGCAACTGAACCATTCTCTGCCATCTTTAGATTGAACAAGCGCTTCACAATAAATACCTTATTGGATTTAGGTGTTCTGCAACTGAACCATTCTCTGCCATCTTTAGATTGAACAAACGCTTCATAAGAAATACCTTATGTTTGTGTTAAAGTCATTTAGGTGTTCTGCAACTGAACCATTCTCTGCCATCTTTAGATTGAACAAGCGCTTCATAAGAAATACCTTATTGGATGTCGATTGTTTCTCGTAGAAGTCGTCAAGTGACTTCATCAAGTCCTCCGTGGTCTTCATCTCCGAAACATTGAAGGCCACCGTTGATGCCAAGCCTAACCGGATTGTTCCCAGTGCCTTTCGATCAAGGACAATCCATTCTTCATCTGCCATCGTTGCGGGCTTCTTTGCAAGCCGCCTAGTGGCAGATAGAGTTCCTTCTGGTAGAGATAGTCTTCAATCTGCATCTTCCAATGTTGGTAGTTTTTGCCGTTGAACTTCTCAATCTTGAGCTTCCCTTCCTCCGCCATAACTCCCACTCAATTCAAGGAATCCTTTCCTTGAGATAATTTAGCTACGAGCAAACCTTGCTCTGATACCAGTTGTTAGGAAATAAGACGTAGCTAATAGATATTTGAGTAGATTACTTAATGGAGAGAGATAGATTTCACACACAAGAGATTATAGAGTAGAGAGAGAGAGAGAGAGTACACACGATATACGTGGTTCACCCAATGTGGGCTACGTCCACGGGAAAGCATCCACTCAATGGCTTTAGCACTTCAAAAGAAGAAGTAGTTTACCAAGGGATAAAACCCTTAATAGAACTCCCGCCTTGCTTCACTCTCACCACCTCACACTCACCTTGTTGCATCAACTTCACACTATGAAATGTGTGTAGAAATGGCCTCGTTTTATAGGCCAAAAGGGCTTCCCTCTCTTATGAGAGGCAGCCATGTGTAGCCGCCCTTGTGCGAATAAGTCCAAATCGTACCCTCCAATCCGCCCATGTGTGGCCGCCCTTGAGAAGACAAGTCCGCTTTTGAATTCGGCCACCGGCCACCGGCCATTGACTACCGGCCACCACCGGCCAACCGATCGGTTGTTCTTCGACCACTTTCAGGCCGCCGTACGACCATAATATTCCGGCGAAAAGGAATATTCCGCCCCTAAAGTTGCCCCTGATTCTTGTTCGTGAAAATTTTGGTTTCCGGTGAGTGATTTTCCTTCACGCACGATGGCTTCTCCTCATAATGGGGGCCTTACAAATGTGCGCTTTTAGCACAGAAAATTACAAGGGTAAATCAGGCTCCATACTTAACATGTCTGGCACTTGGTTTGCTAAGGGATGTATAATTAATGTAGGTAACATACAAACTTGGAAAGGTTGGATTCCATGAACCGTAAATGGGCATAAACTATATATGTCCTAAATAAACAAAAACAAGTTTGATATTCTTGAACTATTAATGGAAATTTTTCTTAGGCTTCTTTACTTTATGGCAGAAAAAAAAGCAAGAAGAATTGGAGCTTCACTGATCTGGCAAAGAAAAAACTCAAAAAATTGAAGAAGATGTTGATGGGGGATGAGACACTTGGATTAGAAGGGGTTATGGCCTTCTACTCAGAATAGTATTTATGATAAAATATAAACTTTGGGATAGTAAAATATTTTTTAATATATATGGAACACATAAATACTTTGGACTAAGCTTCTAAGTTAAAAAAATTTGTAAGATGGACATGGATAACAACTGGTATAGTCCATTGATACCTGTAAAACACATCCAAGGCTAACGTATTTGTTGTCTTGTTTGGATGGATGCAGGTAAGGACTCTATCTTACTAGGAAGTATTTTAAGCTAAAAGCAATTGTCTACACATGATTACACTTACACCTACTATTGGGGAAGTACTTCTGATGTCTGTATACTGGAATGAGGGTTCATTCTTATAAGAATTGTACAAAGATAATTCTAAGACTGAGTTGTTTTTGTACTTATCATATCCCTTTCTCTGGAGCCAACTGTCTTTTGAATGTAAAAGTTCAATTATGTCTTATTAGATATGATAAAACAACTACACACATGTCCGAAACATAAGGTTTTTCCATTCTTTTGGATAAACTGGGACGCTCGCTTTAGAAACTAATTCTGAATCTTAGCTTTAACTTGGAACCATAGTCTATAATTCCTTGACTGGTTGGCTTGTGGTAGGGGTCCATCATAGACTAATTTTTTGATTTCCTGCTCACGGCTATTATAGTCTCTGACTTTGCCTGTTTAAGGATTACAGGCCCAATCTACAAGACAAATCATATTTATGTTTATATATTTCCTTTCAGGTTCACAAACACTTTAGAATGTCAACCCGCAAGAAAGTAAAATACAACCCAAAAAATCATACAAGGATTCTAGAGCAGATTAAGTTTTATCTTAAAGACCTTACTCCAAAAAATGCCTTAGCAATTAGAACTTGACCTTTCTTGGCAAGAAAGGCCAAATGTTGTATTACTTACTACCATAAGTAGTCATAGCCTTACTAACTATTTTGTATATTGCAAACCCTTACTCTCTCGCAAGGCTTGGAATTATTATTTGCACCCCTCTTTGAGGCAATCTCTCTTGTCCTCAAATGTATTGGTAGCCTGGATGCTTCTCAACTAATTTATGAGTCGGCACTTACCCTAGACAAAAAGATGTCTATCTTGCACATGTTATCTTTTAATGATTGGGTCAAGATTTTGGCTACCTTGGACAAGGATTCCAAAGATGGTGTGAATTTGATTTCCCAATACATAGCCCACCTACCTATACTCTCTGTACAATATCAGCATGAGCTTGCCCTATTTTCATCTTTTGGGGCCGATATGTCTAAATTTTTGAAAAAACTATGCGGCCTCAATCCTTCTTTTATCAGTACCCCGGCTACTCCAACTATCCGGCAGACAGATGGGTGGTATCTTTTGTAGAGAGAGTGAGGCTCTTGAAGCCGTCAAAGAATTTCACAGTAATCTTTGCTCCCTCAATGACTCTAACCTCTTAGAAATGTTACCAAAAATCTCCAAGGTCTTCCCTTTCCTACCTGTTAGGCGGATTGAAATTGAATCTTTTGGGGTGGACCATCAGCTTTGGGTCCTACCTAACAAAGCCTTTCTAGCATCAATTCTTAGTGAAACCTGAAGCTAATCTCCCCATCTCTACTGTTGTAGACTGCAGCCTCAAAATTTTGAAAGGTGGACAGTTCCTTGACAAAGGGGAACTCATAAAAGCCCCGTTAAACCTCAACCTCATGGACCATTCCAAATGACCTTCCAACATAGGCCTATATATTCGTACAAAGGGGAACATGGAGTCTGCCAAAAGTAAGCCAAATTTCTATACAGAATCCATCTGGAATGTTTTTTGACCCTATGTTAAATGTGCCTGCAAGTTTCTTGACCCTAAAGCCTCATGTGAATCCAGCATCATGTGGTTTGATCATGCCATTTGGTTTATTCTCAATCATCTAGACCTACTCTTCCCCGAAAAACCGGTGGGCTTTCATCTCTCCCTTATTGTTCTTGGTTGGGTGGCCAAGCTAAACAGATAGTTATTGCTCAAATTACTTTCAACCTATTTTTTGGGCTAATGCTTGATGTCTTGAAGGACAGAAAGTCTGAATAAACTGGTATTTATCTAACCAATAATGCTAATTACAAAGGAGTGAAGACTATCACTAGCTTACTCAAGCCTTGTAGTGATGAAGATGACTCCCCTTCACTAAAAAGACCTAATTCTCTTGCTACTACCAACTCGTTTACTTCTTTTCTGACACCTAGATCTTCCTCTAATTGAGGAAAATCTCGTAGCTACACTAGAGGAAGAGGCAGAAACACCCCAATCAAGCACCTTGTTGATTTATAATCATTGATGAACATGCAGGTTGCTGTGAGCCCATGTGGAAGGTGGTTTCTCAACAAAAGAACTCCAAGCAAAGATTATATCTACGTTCACTGTCTCTTTCAGAATGAGATTCTCGATTGGATACACCCTAAGGCACTTTTTTGTGAGTGTTTTGACTTACTTTTTGGTAACCACAAATAACTTGACAATGTACTTATTGGCTAGAAAGTATCAACAAACCTATTAAAAATTTGGTCTACAGTAATGATTTTCTTCGCCAAACTCCATTCGTGATTGTGTATTTAACCAATTTATCACATTTTGCAAATACTTTGATACATATGGTATGCATGTTTGTACTTGTGATCTTAACTTCATTGAAAATATTACAGTTTGGAAATTCCTGGGTAATGGTCTTAACCACATACCTAACTTTCCCAAAAACCCATATCTCGCTTTATCAGCTTTACTTATCTGCTTAACTGACCTTATCAATTCTCTCCAATTGGAGAAGACAATCATATTGGACTTGGCTAAATTGATGGAATAATGTTTTTTTTTTCAAAATATCTCACATGTACCTAGAAAGTGGTTTTCTACAGATAGCTCGTGGATTACACCACAACTAGCTCTTGATTTTTAATGGCTGTCAAAAGATTGGTTCATAGTAGGTCTGGATAAAACCCCTAAATGTGCCACTCTTATTTGCAAAAACTTAGCTTGGAGAGTAGCACATTCTCGAGTACTGGGAAGGAATTCACAAAACTTAACACATACCTACAAGAGGTTACCAATAGCATCTCGAGACACTTAGGTAATATAGGTTATTCTCTTCAAGATACTAAACTACCGGTACTTCTTCCCACCTATAAGATTCATAAACATAAATTCAGATGGATATCTGAGCCTCGAATGGCATCTCTACGGATGTTACCAAAGATATCACTTTGTGTCTTGCCCTTATACTATTAGAGTTTGAATTAGTGTGTGCCTCCAAACAAAAAATCTGCTATAACTTTTGACAGATACACTACAACCCCTTTTGGATAACAAAAATCTCAACAGAGGTAACTCTTAACCTCCCTAAACAGATTTTTCATCTTTTTCAGCAGATATTACTCAATGCTATGAGAATATTCCCTTAGAAGGAGATCTTGGACTTAAGGATGTACTAAAACCTAGATGGATAAATAAAACACATTCATCCCACCCCTTGCACTTCAATGAAGAGAAACTATGTTTAAATATATCTTGGTTATTGGATAACTGCACCATTCTCTTTGGTGGATAGTGTTTTAACCAATGCCTTGGCATCCCCATGGGCTTTTCCTGCTCCTATCTTATGTGTAATATTTACCTAGCCTTCTTTGAATACAAATGGTTTCTGAGAGCCATGGGAGATAAATATCATAAACTTTCATTATTGATACATACCTATAGGTATATGTATGACATACTAATCATCAACAACAGGTCTTTTCAAGAACAGATCAAACATATATATCCTAACTGCATAAAAATAGAACCAACTTTTGGGCAAGGGTTTGATACATCTAATGGTTTTTTCTACACTTCAGTACAATTCCTTAAATATTCTATTTCTCTTCATATACCTTGTGTATGAGAGTATGACCAAGGGTTTTCGTGGAAAAGAGAGCTCCTAAACCTTTCGCGTTCATAAAAATAAATAGTAATAGACCCCACAAAGCGGCTCTTCGCACTTGTATTAGCTTGCTTTACTTAATTATATACTCTTCCTCCAACTATCTCCTTGCTTGGGAAGTTATTAAGCTACTTATACACAAGTATTGCCCTAATGGATAAAATCATACTATCACTATCTCAGCATGATTGGCCTGGGTACACTTCAACCATGATATCCTCATTTCTCTAGTAAGGTAGTAGGCCCATTCACAATGGGCCTACTATCGACCCATTGTGTTTGGTGCCTGGGATAGGGTAGGTACACACACACACACACACACACACACAGAGATTGGTACTTGTCTTTATGTTTATGGATAAAGATACTAAACTACCCCCTACTACTGTCATTCTAGCTATGTACTTTAATTTAAGAAAATGGCTTTCCTAAGCTACACTATGTTGGTATCCACCGTGGGAAGGAACCCCTATAGGGTTATGATGGTTAGAAGTCCTTTGCTGGATGCTATTAATGTAGTAAAAATTATTTCTTACTCTTTAATTGGGCCTCACCTACCCTGCCTTAGGCGCAATGGCTACTTTAATGTGAGATGGACCGGATAAGAGGCGGATACATATATTGGGCTTCCCTAGAAGGAGTAGTATCTGTCCTACTCAGTGCGTGGGGTGATAACGATTCTGCGCGCAACTCAGCATGAGTGATTGTGATCTGCCTTCTCCTATTTAAAGAGGTCAGGGTGCATTCTGCCCCTCACTTAGCCTTGTGTATGTTTTACTTGCATAAAAAGTTAGGATTGTGTGTGTTTGTTCACTCGCTGCTGTACCAATCATGGAGCTTGCTACTCAACCAACACAGGTTGGCTACTGTTCACTTAGCTTGAAATTATGGTTTTTCTCTTTTTTGACTTGTCTTAGGATATTGTAAACAACCGGGCTTATTTATTGGCATACCTTGTTGCTTAGCCTAGTAAAGACCACTATGTGGTTGGTTTTGCTTGACAGTAAGAGGCATTACTGTGGAACCTTGATCCTCGTCGTTTAGCCTGGTAAGGCCCACTATGTGGGTTGACTATGCTTGACATTATGTGGTGATGGTTGAATGGTTTAACACTCTTGGGCAAAGCTATGAACCTGCTACCGGTTTTTGGTTGTTTTGCGTAAACTATTCATTGGTTTGATTAAAGTTATTTGGGGACGTTATAGTGATTTCTGTCGCTTGGCTTGACATACACCATGAACCCTAAATGAGCATAAACTATATTTGTCCTAAATAAACAAAAACAAGTTTGATATTCTTGAACTATTAATGTAATTATTTCTTAGGCTTCTTTACTTTATGGAGGAAAAAAAAAAGCAAGAGGAATTGGAGCTTCATTGATCTAGCAAAGAAAAAACTCAAAAGATTGATAAAGATGTTGATGGGGGATGAGACACTTGGATTAGAAGGGGTTATAGCCTTCTACTCAGAATAGTATTTATGATAAAATATAAAATGGGATAGTAAAATATTTTTTAATATATATGGAACACATAAATACTTTGGACTAAGCTTCTAAGTTAAAAAAATTTGTAAGATGGACATGGATAACAACTGGTATAGTCCATTGATACCTGTAAAACACATCCAAGGCTAACGTATTTGTTGTTTTGTTTGGATGGATGCAGGTAAGAACTCTATCTTACTAGGAAGTATTTTAAGCTAAAAGCAATTGTCTACACATGATTACACTTACACCTACTATTGGGGAAGTACTTCTGATGTCTGTATACTGGAATGAGGCTTCATTCTTATAAGAATTGTACAAAGATAATTCTAATACTGAGTTGTTTTTGTACTTATCATATCCCTTTCTCTGGAGCCAACTGTCTTTTGAATGTAAAAGTTCAATTATGTCTTATTAGATATGATAAAACAACTACACACATGTCCGAAACATAAGGTTTTTCCATTCTTTTGGATAAACTGGGACGCTGGCTTTAAAAACTAATTCTGAATCTTAGCTTTAACTTGGAACCATAGTCTATAATTCCTTGACTGGTTGGCTTGTGGTAGGGGTCCCTCATAGACTAATTTTTTGATTTCCTGCTCACGGCCATTATAGTCTCTGACTTTGCCTATTTAAGGATTACAGGCCCAATCTACAAGACTAATCATATTTATGTTTATATATTTCCTTTGAGGTTCACAAACACTTTAGAATGTCAACCCGCAAGAAAGTAAAATACAACCCAAAAAATCATACAAGGATTCTAGAGCAGATTAAGTTTTACCTTGAAGACCATACTCCAAAAAATGCCTTAGCAATTGGAACTCGACCTTTCTTGGCAAGAAAGTCCAAAAGCTCTATTACTTACTACCATAAGTATTCATAACCTTACTAACTATTTTGTATATTGCAGACCCTTACTCTCTCGCAAGGCTTGGAATTATCTTTTGAACCCCTCTCTATGGCAACATCTCTTGTCCTCAGATGTATTGGCAGCCTAGATGCTTCTCAACTAATTTATGAGTTGGCACTTACCACACACAAAAAGATGTCTATCTTGCACATGTTATGTTCTTTTAATTATTGGGTCAAGATTTTGGCTACTTTGGACAAGGATTCCAAATATGGTGTGAATTTGATTTCCCAATACATAGCCCAACTACCTATACTCTCTGTACAATATCAGCATGAGCTTGCCCTATTTTCATCTTTTGGGGCCGATATGTCTAACTTTTTGAAAAAAACTATGCGGCCTCAATCCTTCTTTTATCAGTACCCCGGCTACTCCAACTATCCCACAGACAGATGGGTGGTATCTTTTGTAGAGATAGTGCGGCTCTTGAAGCCGTCAAAGAATTTCACAGTAATCTTTGCTCCCTCAATGACTCTAACCTCTTAGAAATGGTACCCAAAATGTCCAAGGTCTTCCCTTTCCTACCTGTTAGGCAAATTGAAATTGAATCTTTTGGGGTGGACCATCAGCTCTGGGTCCTACCTAACAAAGCCTTTCTAACATCAATTCTTAGTGAAACCTGAAGCTAATCTCCCCACCTCTACTGTTGTGGACTGTAGACTCAAAATTTTGAAAGGTGGACAGTTCCTTGACAAAGGGGAACTCATAAAAGCCTCGTTAAACCCCAACCTCATGGAACATTTCAAATGACCTTCCAATATAGGCCTCTATATACGTACAAAGGGGAACATGGAGCCAAAAGTAAACCAAATTTCTATATAGAATCCATCTGGAATGTTTTTTGACCCTATGTTAAATGTGCCAGCAAGTTTCTTGACCCTAAAGCCTCATGCGAATCCAACGTCATGTGGTTTGATCGTGCCATTTGGTTTATTCTCAACCATCTAGACCTACTCTTCCTCGAAAAACCGGTGGACTTTCATCTCTCCCTTATTTGTTCTTCGTTGAGTGGCCAAGCTAAACAGATAGTAATTTCTCAAATTGCTTTCAACATCTTTTGTGGGCTAATGCTTGTTGGAATTAGGGTTGCAGAGAAACACACACAGCTTGGAGAAGACGAAGGAAGCTCAAGGCACACAATGAGAAACCAGAATACGTTTTGTTTGCGGATGATACAACCTGTAACCTTTGCTTTCAGCACTATAACCAACAAAAATACATTTGACAGCCTTATCATCCAATTTTCTGCGCTGCACTTGTGGCACCAAAGCATATGCCAAACAGCCAAAAACACGCATGTGCTCAATAGAAGGCTTTCTATCATGCCATGCTTCATATGGATTAATAGACTGCAAAGCTTTCTTAGGACACCTGTTTAGCACATAAGTGGCACACATGATGGCCTCAAGCCAAAAAGAATGAGGCAAAGCTTGAATTTTGACCATACATCGTGCCATTTCTCTCAGCAACACCATTTTGTTGAGGTGTATAAGGCACTGTACATTGGTGTTTTATCCCATGACTAGCCAGAAATGCATTAAATTCATGAGACATATACTCCCCCCCTCGATCGGAACAGAGGGTGCCCATAGTACATTTTGAGACATTCTCAGCCATAGCCAGAATTTTTTTGAAGCACATAAAAACTTCGGACTTCGCTTTAAGCGGGAATACCCATGCATGCCTGGAGTAATCATCAATGAAAGTCATGAAGTACAGGTAATTGCCCAAGGACGGAGTCTGCATTGGCCCACAAACATCACTATGCACCAGCTGCAACCTGCATGTGGCCCGAACTGAACCATCCTTTTGGAAACTTAGAATGTTGCATCTTACCCAAAATATAGCCTTCACAAACATGTTTGACAGGTGCTTCAAGAGGCAGCAAAGAAGCAACCATATCAGATTTTTGCAAACAAAGCAAACTGGCAAAATTCAGATGACCAAAACGTGCATGCCAAAGTTTTGCATCTGAAATAGCCCTTGAATCTGGAACAGAATTTGCAAAATTTTGTCCACACTTGTCATACAAAGTGATCTTATACAGCCCACGGCATAAAAGGCCAGATGCAACAATTTCATCACCAAAATTGAGATCATGAACTATACATCTGTCATCCACAAATTTGACTACAAGTCCAAGTCTAGCAAGTGCGGATACAGACAAGAGATTCTTCTTGATCCTAGGTACATAAAGTGCATCAACAAGTGTGAAAGAACTGCCATTAGCAGCAGTAAGCACAATCTTTCCAACTCCCTGAACTGGATAAGAGGCATTGTTGGCACCAGTGACAAAATTCCCATGAGGGACAGACTCGAGAGAGGTAAACAATTCACAATGTGAGGTAATGTGCGTTGTAGCACCACTGTCGAAATACCACACATGTGAATCTACAGCAACTGACAAGCATGCATCATGGACAATAGGATTGTAAGTGCACTCTGCGCTAAAAGCCCATTCTGCATCAACATCAGCATTACAGTCTCCTTTCACAGAAGACTCAACAATGGCTGCATTTGTAGTGGAACCAACATTTGCAGTGGAACCACCCTCTTTCTTCTTAGCCTCTTTGGCCTTCAACTTAGGACACGACTTGATCAAGTGATCATTAGCTTTACAATAATGGCAACGCATCTTGTTTTTGCCCTTATCACCAGAATTTCCAGATGAATTGCTGTCAGCAGAAGCATTAGGAATAGAATTTTTGCCACTCACAGCAGAACCATAAGAAGTGGCTGCATTACTGTTACCACCCTTTCTTTGAGAAGCAATAAAAGCCTGTTCAACTGCACGCTGGCTAGTCCTGTTTTTTCTAGAAAGTGACTCTTGCAACAGCAATGTGCATAATGCATCAAACTTGACAACTTCAGGATTTCCTTGGGTCATCAGTCTCCAAGTACTAGCAAAAGTCTGGTAGGAATTTGGTAAGGCATCAAGAACAGTCTGCACAAGGAAACTGTCTGAAATGACTTCACCTGCAGAAATAAGTTGCTCATTCATATCCTTGACACTAGCAAGGAAAGTGTCCATATCATCTTCCTCATGCATAATCTTCGACTCCAGCACTTTACGCAGCAAAGCAGTTTTAGCCTCATTGCAGCTTGCATAAAGACCTGCTAGAATATTCCTGTTTTGCAGATTTTGCTGAACGGATGTGAGGAACAATGGTGCGCTTCACAGAAAATGCAATCAATGCATGAGCCTACGCATCCTTAACATCCCAACGAGCTTGTTCTGCCGTAGGCAGAACAACTCTAACAGCAGCAATCCTTGCAGCAAGACCTGCAACATCCTCAACATCGCCTACATCCTCAGAACCAGGACGTACATCAATGCCCTGCAGAATGTTCTAGATGCCCTTTGACACAAGAACATGTTGCATCATATAAGCCCACATAGGGTAGTTGTCCCCATCCAACCTGTCCTCAACAGCAAACATCTTGAACACATCTGTGTTGTTGTTGTCAGCCATGGTAAATGCTGCACTTGATGTGAAAACTGCGCAAAAATAGGAGAAATGGAGCGGGAACAACACGTGCTATATAGCACAAACCGTAGAAGACTATAAGGCACATGTATGCAAAAAACGGCACTGACAAAAATTCTGCACAAAATGACAAAATAGCCTGTGCAGTATTGCTTGTAGTGGAAACGGAGGCCGAAATGAGCAGACCGAGCTATACGAGTTCTCCCGAAGTATTTGTCGACCTGCGAACTCTCGCCAAATCTCCCTGAAATCGGAGAAAGTGAGTAGGCGTGTACTGGAGCAGCTGGCGACTAAGCCCGGGAGGACGCAACCTGCTCTAATACCAATTGTTGGAATTAGGGTTGCAGAGAAACACACACAGCTTGGAGAAGACGAAGGAAGCTCAAGGCACACAATAGAGAGTGTGTTACTTAGTGTGTAATGGAAAGATTGATAGCCCTAGAGTGATGGGCGTATATACAATGCACGGGGGAAAAACCTCCTAAAGAGGGAAAAAATGCCCCGGCGGTCCTAGTGTGGTCACACACATCACTACCACATGTATATGGTAACAATTCTGGATATCTTGAAGGAGCTAAAGTCTGATGAACCTGGGATTTATCAAACCACTTATGCTAATTAAAAAGGGGTGAAGACTATCACTATCTTACTCAAGCCTTGTATTGATGAAGATGACTCCCCTTCACTAAACAGACCTAATTCTCTTGCTACTCCCAACTCTTTTACTTCTATTCTGACACCTAGCTCTTCCTCTAATTGAGGAAAATCTCGTAGCTACACTAGAGGAAGAGGCAGAAACACCCTAATCACGCACCTTCTTGATTTTTAATTATTGATGAACATGCAAGTTGCTGTGAGCCAATGTGGAAGGCGGTTTCTCAACAAAAGAACTCTAGGCAAAGATTATATTTACGTTTGTTGTCTCTTTCCGAATGATATTCTCGATTGGATACACCCTAAGGCACTTTTTTGTGAGTGTTTTGACTTACTTTTTGGTAACCACAAATTACCTCACAATGTACTTATTGGCTAGACGTATCAACAACCTATTAAAAATTTGGTATACAGTACTGATTTTCTTCGACACAACTCCATTCCTGATTGTATATGTAACCAATTTATTACATTTTGCAAAGACTTTGATACATATGGTATGCATGTTTGTACTTGTGATCTTAGCTTCATTGAAAATATTACAGTCTGAAAATTCTTGGCTAATGGGCTTAACCACATACCTAACTTTCCTAAAAACCCATATCTCTCTTTATCAGTTTTACTTATCTGCTTAACTGACCTTGTTAGTCCTCTTCGACTGGAGAAGACAGTCCTAGTGGACTTCGCTAAATTGGTGGAAGAATGTTTTTTTTCAAAAAATCTCACACATACCTAGAAAGTGGTTGTCTACAGGTAGTTTGTGGATTACACCACAACTAGCTCTTGATTTTCAAAGGCTGTCAAAAAATTATTTCATAGTCTGGATAAAACCCCTAATTGTCCCACTCTTTTTTGAAAAAACTTAGTTTGGAGAGCAGCACATTCTTGAGTATCTGGGAAGGAATTCACAAAACTTCACACATCCCTACAAGAGGTTACCAATCGCATCTCAAGACACTTTAGGTTATTCTCTTCAAGATACTAAACTATCGGTACTTTTTCGCACCTATAAGATTCATTAACATAAATTCAGATGGATATACGATGCCTCGAATGGCATCTTTATGGATGTTGCCAAAGATATCACTCCGTGTCTTGACCTTATACTAGCAGAGTTTGAATTAGTCTGTGCCCCAAACAAAAATTCTGATATAACTTTTTGCAGATACACTACAACCCCTTCTGGGTAACAAAAATCACAACAGAGGTTAATCTCAACCTCTCTATACAGATTTTTTTTCTTTTTTCAACAAACACTACTCAATGCTATGAGAATATTTGCTTAGAAGGAGATCTTGGGCTTAAGGATGTATTGTCGCAGGTTATGAGGCTTGCATTTATAAATGCTAGAAAGATGGGTTTCTTCTACATTTCTCTTTCCAAGAAACCTAGATGGACTAAAAAAACACATTCATCCCACCCCTTGCACTTCAATGAAGAGAAACTATGTTTAAATATCTTGGTTACTGGAAAACTGCACCATTTTCTCTGGTGGATAGTGTTTTAACCAATGCCTTGGCATCCCCATGGGCTGAGTTTTATGTGTAATATTTACCTAGCCTTCTTCAAATATACATGGTTTCTCAGAGCCATGGGAGATAAATATGATAAACTTTCATTATTTAGACAGACCTACAGGTATATGGATGACATACTAAGCATCAACAACATGTATTTTTCAGAAGAGATTAAACATATATATCTTGACTGCTTAAAAATAGAACCAACTTTTGGGCAAGGGTTCAATACATCCAATGGTTTTTTTTGCACTTCAGTACAATTCCTTAACTGTTTTATTTCTCTTCATATACCTTGTGTAGGAGAGTATGACCAAAGGTTTTTGTGGAAAAGAGATCTCCTAAACCTTCCACATTTCGAGTTCATAAAAAAAATAGTAATAGACCCCACAAAGCAGCTCTTAGCCCTTGTATTAGCTTGATTTACTTAATTATATACTCCTCCTCCAACTAGCTCCTTGCTTGGGAAGATATTAAGCTACTTATACACAAGTATTGCCCTAATGGCTTCAAACAATGTGATATAATTGATAATATCATACTATCACTGTCTCAGCATGATTGGCCTGGGTACACTTCAACCATGATATCCTCATTTCTCTAATAAGGTAGTAGGCCCATTCACAATGGGCCTACTATCGACCCATTGTGTTTGGAGCCTTCGAGATAGGGCGGGTACACACACACACAGACACACAGATTGATACTTGTCTTTATGTTTATGGATAAAAAAAGTAAACTACTCCCTACTGCTGTCCTCCAGTCAAATCTCCTCATTGTGCACGCTTCTTGCATCATTGCCCTCCTTGTGCCTACTCTCTCCCTCTTGCCCTTCTTCTACCATTTCTTGCTTCTGTATACACACACACATACTTGTCGTTGTTGATACCAAAATCTTAGGAAATAAGCGTGCTAAAGCATCCTGATGGCACAATCAAGCAAAGAGCACACAAGCTACAAGCTTTGCTCTTTGGAAGACAGCATCAGAAAGCCTCGACATCAGAAACCCTTGAGTTAATTACTCAAGACCCAACTCTTGCACAACATATTGGTTTGAACTGCATTGATCTTCAAAGTGTGGTAGAGCCAACCAAGGCTATGCGTAGACACGATTGTTTAACCCATGCACACAATCGTCTCGGAGTATGCCGTCTAGGAGGGGTGGAAGGGCACCAAGTAATTAAGGGCAATGTTTGAAGAGGGAGGAAAAAAGTTGATGTTAACGTGTGATTTTTTGCAAAATTACCTAATAATGCCCTTATAAATCATCAACGGGAAAAATTAACTGATATCTCCCCGATAAGTGTAAATAATGTATATACTATCAGGAAATCATCAAAAAATAGTCCTTTTTTATTATTTTTCATCATTTTTCTTGATATGAGACTTAAAAATGGAGAAATCCAACAAAAAACAATAAAGCTGTGTTTTTCAATGGATTTTCTTAATTATTGGATTTTCTCTTTGCTTTTTTAGCGCATTTTGTTATTTTCTTTGATTTTTTCAATAAACAGGTCAAAAATTAATAATAAATAGCAAAGGAGGTCAGATGGAAAAAATGAAGCCACGACGGTGATCAGAAAGACAAGGTAGACAAGCACAAAAAATTTCAATGAAATTGGAAGATGGAAGCGAGAAGCCTAAATTAGGTGGCCGGACCTACTTTTGCAGAATTCTTGCAGAATGAGCTACAGGGATCTGATCGGGGAATTTTTTGAGTCTAATATAGATTTCACGGCCTAGTAGGACTAACAGGGGAACCCGGGGAAAAATGATTCGGGAAGTTCGGATAGGCAAGGTAGGCTAAAATCATCTCATTTCCACTTGTTGCCCTTGGAGAGAGAGCTTTCGACCCTCTTTCCACGTATTTGGAGTCCACAGTCACCTATTTTCAACACCGTCTCACACGATACATGAGGGATAAGTTCTATACTTATCAATGATCCATTTTGTACAGCCGGTAGCTAGTCTAAACCCCTAGAAAAAACCCTAGAATCTAAGCAGTGTACGAAGATCTATGACTAAAAATTCACCATATCGGCCTGCCAGCTCAACCAAATCGGATGATATTTGAACTATAGCATGCCCCAACATAATAGAACACTTCTATAGCAACAATTGACCATTCGGCAAGGGTCGAGGGGGTCCGAAGTAGAAAAGCTAGGTTTTTGGCAGATGCCAGAATTGCATTCCGACTCCACAGACAACTTGCATACGAGGTCTATACACAATGTATATGAGTGGTTTCATAAAATCAATCAAGCAAAGCCCTCGAAAAGCAAAAAACGGCACAAAGGCTACAAAGCGTCAAATTCGACATACGAGATCAAACTGACTCCAAATGGGCCAAAATTAGATGAGCTGCTTCACGACTATGTTGCGGACAAGTCCATAGCCTCAAAAGTGACTAACCTCACCTCACCTATCACTTGTACACACCTATTATGAAAAATTGCCAAAACACGCAAAGAAGTCCTTGCAAG